>NC_069690.1:49607798-49937016 GCF_023699985.2 Odocoileus virginianus
AGAAGGAGCAGGGAGACAGTCCAATGTCCTAGGCATCAAGAGAATCAAGGACCCACCAGAGTCAGCAGGTGAGGGCCACCTGACACGGGTCCTCCTTCATGCACCCATGAGCCACCCCTCATCACGAAGGCGCCTGTGCAAGCTGTGGGGGCCCCTCCCCCACCAGGGGGGCCTGGGATGCCACTTTATACAGCATCCTCTGAAAACTGCTAAGATCCCTCAGCTCAGCCCAACACTTGCCATTCCCTAAGGAAAAAGGAAACTCCAAGTTCTCTCCAAGAAATGAAACTGAAATTCTTTAAAAAGTGACAGATGCTTTCAGCAAAGGAGTGGATAAAAACTGTATTTCTAAGGAAAGTTTCCTCTAGAAACAATTCTCTATCACAGAAGATCTGCTAGCCTGGGCTGCCTGCTGGTCAAGGTCTCCACTTCTAGGGATGGAAGAGGGACTGAGCTAACTGCCCTCCCCACCACCTGCACCAGGCTCCCAGCCCCATCGGAGCCTTACCTGGTACTCCTTCGGGGGCTGCAGGAAGCAGCCTCTGTCCACACTCGCTGCAGAACTTCGGGACTTTCTCTTTGGAGATATGCCGACAGGAAGGACATTCCATACTTCCAGGGAGAGGAATTCCTGGGGCCGGCATGCTTCTGCAGATCTGGAAGCTAGAGGCTTGAGGCTGCCAGCTTTATACCCCGCCACCTGTCACATGACCACAGCCTTGCTTCAGTTTCATTTTCTGAGAAAGTGCAATTGTGGTGGCCCAGTTCTCCCTGATCAATTGAAACCTAGTCTGATCACCGCCCCCGGGGTTCTCCAGTCTGCCTCATCCCAACCTCCCCTTCAGTGTGGCTGCAGCACCCACTTCCTTTTCTGCTGCCCCCACCAGGGCCAGGCTTGCCCCTCCCAGACTCCTGACATCACTCAGTGAGTCTAAAAACGTCCCCATCCAGCTGAGACTGGGAGCCAGTTCAGCTGAGCCAAGTTGAGTGGAGACTGGGGGTAGTAGGGGAGCAGGCAGAGACTGCGGGTACCTGCTGTATGCCTCAGACAGGGGACTCAGACTCTAACTGGCTCACTGCAGGAATGCTGGCAGCAAATGGCTGAGTCAGAGCCTGCCAAAGGAACCAGCCTGCACAGGGCACCCCAGGGCTACAGGGGATGGCAGTCAGGCCGCTTAAAAACGGGGCCAGTGGTCAAGATTCCTAACAACAGGAATTGCCATCTACTAAGCCTACACTCTTCTTACGGACCATCTGGCCCTCTGAACACCCTCCGTGGGGGTGGCAGCAAACCATGGTCAGGGTCATGTGCAAGGTCAGGACTCAGGCTGAGAATCTCCAGCTTTCGGAGACCACTGAGTTCATCCATGGTGAGAGTGGAGACACGTATCTCGGTTCTTGGGGCACAAAGATCCACCTGTCACCCTTTTCTGTTGGCTTCAGACCCAAGAATTCTGCTGGAGCAGCTGGGAGGGCAAGCAAAGGGCCCCACCAGACAACAACTCCCTGTCTGCCGGCCTCCTGTGGCCCCTGCGTCTCCTTCTCACTTCATCTGACACCACCAACTTGTTCTCCCTCTGATGGTGGGCTAGGTAGGGGGAGAGCAGGACCAAAAGCACCCAAAGTGTGCGGTTACCCTCAGGGTCCTGATCCCCACCTCCCTTCTCCCCCTCCCAACGCCCCCTGAAACCACCACCACTGTAGTCTGGGCACTCTCTCACTAAAAGACTCTCGATGACTCCCCAGGGCCCAGTCCTCTCTCCTAAGGTGCATTCCCTCTCTCCAAAGCTCTGCTTCCACACCCACCAGAAAACTCACAGCAGGGATCAGAATTCCTCACTGGAGTGTCCTACTGTTTCTCCCCAGCACCACGGGCTTATGGGTTACCGCAGGTACCAACACTTCTCTATTCTCTCAGTTTCCTTTTTTCCTTCCCCCTTTTTCCAGCTACATCCCTCCAACCACCACTTAAGAAAACCAGGTGGTGGTCCCCACCTCACACTCCCCCATTCTCAGCCCTCCCTGGCTTCCCCCAGGGCCACCTCCCACTCCCAGTTGTCAAGGCCATCACCGGAAAGGTGCCAACTTGGCCTTTAGCCCCTGGCCACAGACAACCCTGATGAGTCAGGCAACCCTAATAAGTAACGAGCACCCTGAGCTCTGGACGGCCGGGTGATGTGGGCAGTGATCCCGGTCTCCTAAAAGTTACTGTGAAATAAAAGATAAATGGGCATTTTCCCCAAAATCACTTTCCCGTTGTTGCAATTAGTGAAAGCCCAGGATTCAGTTCAGGGTCCAGGCAGAGGCCCCCGAGTCTGGCGGTCCCCATCCGCTATCAGCCCCGGGCGCGCCCCCTCCCAGGGTAGAGTGCTCTTGGGTTCAAAGCCGGAGTCCAGCACTTCCCCGCGGGGAGTCCAACCAGATGCAGGGCCCCCGGGAACGTCGCTGGGGCCCGGGGAAAGCGCTCGGGCCCCGCCGCGCCCACCTGCTGCGCGCGGCCAGAGAGCAGGGTCGGCACTGTCACCGGGATGGACCCGGAACCCGCGGAGAAACCGAAACTTGGCGCCCGGATTAGGAGGGGGCCGGCCCTGACGGCGGCCGGACGCGACGCAGAGGGACGCAAGCGCCGCTCCCCGGCAGTGCCTCGGGCCCGGCCGCCGCGACCCAGGACCAGACTCAGCAGGACCCCTGATCCGTGGGACCCTCTCGCACCTAGAGGAATGGCACTCTGACAGCTGACGAGCTGGACAGCTCGTAACCGGGGTAACTTGCGCCCTGCACTCACGGGACCCGGCATCCCTCCCTGTAACCTGCATTTCGCCCCTCAAGACCTGCGGCCAAGGTGCCCGCGGCCGGCCCTGCAACTGTGCACCCCAGCCCGGCGCGCCAGCTCTCACCTCGGCGGCTCCCGAGCCCACGCTGCCGCCTGTAGGCAAGGTTTCGTTTCTCTAGTCCTGGGTCCGGCCCTCCCGCTTCGGCAGTCTCTGCCGAGCTCACGTGGGTGTGGTCAGAATTCCCGGTCGAGTGGCGCCCTCCAGTGGACCCGGAGCCAGGCCCTGTTCAGTTCTGTTCAGTTCAGTTCAGTCGCTCAGTCGAGTCCTTTTGCGACCCCATGGACTGCAGCACGCCAGGCTTCCCTGTCCATCGCCAACTACCAGAGTTTACTCAAACTCATGTCCATTGAGTTGGTGATGCCATCCAACCATCTAATCCTCTGTCGTCTGCCGGGGTCCAGCCTCAGCAGGATCCAGGGGTACCCTCAGGATGAACGGCGTTGGCGAGAGAGAGAGAGAGACAGAGAAACCAGACTAGGGGTATGCAGCAGGGTCTGGCGGTGCTTTATTTTTCACCATAGCTTTTATACCCTAAGTTAGTACATTTCTAAGGGGAAGATAGTTTAACATTACATCAGCTTGTCCTTCACGAAACCAGGGTGTTTTCTGCATACTTACTTGTTTATGAGAGTCTTGTACATTATTTTCTGGCCTGGAGGCCTAATGACATTTTATGACCTAGGTGAATGCAAAGCTGTTTTCCGTAATCTATTCTTTATTGAACACAAAGGTCGGTCCTTTTGCAGAAGTTCTCAGCTAAATTTATCTAAAAAGTTTACCACACACAGACTGCGGCTCCAGTGAGGCAGCCTCTGCTTAGCACTCTTGGTTAAAATTAACAATTCTAAACTCTTATTTTTCTAAATCTTTAACTATAACCACTTTTAGAATAATATTTTTGTGTTCTCTAATAGGGCTTCCTCACCCCCGAAGGGCTCTGTGCCTATTAGGGCCTTTTGTGTGATCAGGTTCTTTATGCTGTTTATGATTAAGGTGTTGTGAGCAGTCATGTGCATTAGTACGCATTTGCCAAGCAGGCTAGAATGCCAGCAAAGGGGTCTAAATTGAAACACTCCTTTCATCCTGGATAATCTTATAGGATACCACCATTTGGGGGACATATTAATTAAAGTTCTAAGTTGATTCTGTTTGGAGAGAGATCGGGGAAAGCCTTCTACCCATGTCACAGAAATTAGGGAGTAGTCTAATATAGCAAGCATCAGAAAGACAGAGATCATCTTTAAGGTGAGCGCCGGGGCAGCTTTTCGAAATCCCTGAATTCCTGATCTGCCTTGCTTGTCAGGTCTTCTCCTCATGACCTTGTCATGGGTGGGATCTTGTGTGCTGGCTCCCGGCAGTCGTCCCTTTCTCCTCCTGCCTTCACTCTTTCCCAGCATCAGGGTCCTTTCAAATGAGTCAGCTCTTCCCATCAGGTGGCCAAAGTATTGGAATTTCAGCTTCAGCATCAGTCCTTCCAGTGAATATTCAGGACTGAGTCCCTTTAGGATGGACTGGTTGAATCTCCTTGCAGTCTAAGGGATTCTCAAGAGTCTTCTCCAACACCACAGTTCAAAAGCATCAATTCTTTGGCACTCAGCTTTCTTTATAGTCCAACTCTCACATCCAGACATGACTACTGGAAAAACCATAGCCTTGACTAACGGACTTTTGTTGGCAAATTAATGTCTCTGCTTTTAAATATGCTGTCTAGATTGGTCATAACGTTTCTCCCAAGGAGCAAGCGTCTTTTTAATTTCATGGCTGCAGTCACCATCTGCAGTGATTTTGGAGCACCAAAATAAAGTCTGTCACTGTTTCCACTGTCTCCCCATCTATTTGCCATAAAGTGATGGGACCAGATGCCATGACCTTAGTTATCTGAATGTTGAGTTTTAAGCCAGCTTTTTCACTCTCCTCTTTCACTTTCCTCAAGAAGCTCTTTAGTTCTTCTTCACTTGCTGCCATAAGGGTGGTGTCATCTGCATATCTGAGGTTATTGATATTTTTCTCTTGGCAATCTTGATTCCAGCTTGTGCTTCTTCCTGCCCAGCGTTTCTCATGATGTATTTTGTGTAGAAGTTAAATAAGCAGGGTGACAATATACAGCCTTGATGTACTCCTTTCCCTATTTGGAACCAGTCTGTTGTTCCATGTCCAGTTCTTTTTTTTTTTTTCCTTGTCCAGTTCTAACTGTTGCTTCCTGACCTGCATACAGATTTCTCAACAGGCAGGTCAGGTGGTCTGGTATGCCTATCTCTAGAAGAAATTTTCACAGTTTATTGTGATCCACACAGTCAAAGGCTTTGGCATAGTCAATAAAGCAGAAATAGATGTTTTTCTGGAACTCTCTTGCTTTTTTGATGATCCAGCAGATATTGGCAATTTGATCTCTGGTTCCTCTGCCTTTTCTAAAACCAGCTTGATCATCTGGAAGTTCACATTCACATACTGTTGAAGCCTGGCTTGGAATCTCACACAACGTGGCCTTTTCAGGGTGATCTTCTTTCACTGAGCATCACGTTTCAAGTCCCATCCATGCGGCAGTGTGTGTCGGGACTTCATTGTTCTTTGTGACTGAATAAATATGTGAGAGTTGGACTATAAAGAAAGCTGAATGCCAAAGAATTGATGCTTTTGAACTGTGGTGTTGGAGAAGACTCTTGGAAGTCCCTTGGACTGAAAGGAAATCCAACCAGTCCATCCAAAAGGAAATCAGTCCTGAATATTCATTGAAAGGACTGATGCTGAAGCTGAAACTCCAATACTTTGGCCACCTGATGCGAAGAGCTGACTTATTTGAAAAGACCCTGATGCTGGGAAAGATTGAGGGCAGGAGGAAAAGGGGACAACAGAGGGTGAGATGGTTGGATGACATCATCAACTCGATGGACATGAGTTTGGGTAAACTCTGGGAGTTGGTGATGGACAGGGAGGCCTGGCACACTGCGGATCACGGGGTCGCAGAGAGTCGGACATGACTGAGCGACTGAACTGAGCTGAATAGAGACACAAGAGAATGGACTTGTGAACACAGGGAGGTAAGGAGAGGGTGGGGTGAATTGAGACAGTAGCATTGAAAATATATACATTACCATGTGTAAAATAGATAGCTATACAACACGGGGAGCTCAGCCTGGCACTCTGTGAGGACAGAGATGGGTAAGATGGGGGCGAGGGCTGGGAGGGAGGCTCGAGAGGGAGGGGATATAGCTGATTCACATTGCTGTGAGGCAGAAACCAACACAGCATTGTAAAGCATTTGTCCTCTAATCAAAATATTAAAAAATTTTTTAAATCAAAAAAGGGGGCCCAGGGTTCCCACCCATCTTCTCCTTTCCCACACTCAGCAGACACACTCTCCTTCCTCTGGGCTGAGAACAGCAAGCTCTGTCCTTTCTGGGGTTCCCCTCCTGCAGTGCCTGCCTCCTGCAAGGTTGACTTCTCCCAGCCATTGAACCCCAGCATCTTTGTCTGAGCTCAGGCAGTGCTTAAGGATTTGGGGGAGGCCAGCAGAGCTTGGTTGGGCCTGTCAGTGTGGGGACCGGTGAACCCTGCCAGTGCCCATAGCAGAGCCCTAGGCCAGCCCCGAGGTGATCCAGGGCGTTTCTAAGGGACCAACAGAGTGGGCGCCACTGTCCGGATAGCGCACAGGTGAGGGCAGAGGGAACACATCACGTGGCCTGAGAAGACACATTTACCTGCCAGATGCAGCATCTTTAGTTTTAAAACCCAACTCAGGGACTTCCCTGGCGGTCCAGTGATTAAGATCTCATGCTTCCACTGCAGGGGTCAGGGGTTCAATTCCTGGTCAGAGATCTAAGATCCTTACACAACATGTAGAGTGGCCAAAAATATGAGAGAATAAAACCCAACACAGTCTTACAGAATTTGAATTCTTCCAGTAAGAGACCAAGCCTTACAAAGGAGGTGTCTTTAGGCCATTTGAAAGCCCTCAGAGTCATCTTCCCTCCACCCTCTTCTCCGTGTTCTCGTCCATTCCTTACAGGACTCATGAAACAGTAAAGGGATTTTTAAAAATCCAGCCTTGGAGAAATGGGAATGGGCTGGTCCACTGTTCTGCCTTCAGTTTAGTTTGTGGTTCAAGATAAATGTGGGACAAGCCAGCTGGAGTGTCAGGTCACCTCCTCTAACGAGTCTTCCTTCAGCCTGGACAGTCCAGTGTTAGCCTGGCTGCTCAGGGCGCTCCCAGGCATGGAGTTCAGAGTGACATCAGAACACTAATCTCTCCAGCAGAGGAAGCCACTTATAGCAGGAGGCCTCGGCTTCCTACTTTCAGAGAAGTCAGCATGAGGCATTGTCAGTGTAGATGTTCTCTCTTGAAGGTGTTCCAAAGTAGGTCAAGGTTCTGGACACTGGCCATGTCCAGGTGCTGAGGACCTAGTGGGAAGTGGCCCTGTCAATGTGTCAGCTAAACCAGAACGATGGTTAACAACCCAAAGAACCAAGTCAAAACACACAGACCAAATCAAATAAAGACAGAAAAGATGGAGAAGCCAGGTGTTAGGAGCCCATCTTGAATACTCACAGAGAAAACCCCTCACATTCCCTAGTCTGTATCAATGCAATAAATGTAGGCATTGAAACGTGCACAGAATTTTTTTTTTTTTTTGGCTGCATCGTGTCTTAGTTGGGGTGTGCGGTCTCAGTTGCAATGGGTGGGCTTAGTTGCCCTGAGGCATGTGGGATTTTAGTTCCCTGACCAGCAATCAAACTCATGTCCCCTGCTGCATTGGAAGGCAGATTCTCAACCATTGAACCACCAGGGAAATCCTGTATGGTTTTTAAAAATAAAAAAATAATATAACATTGAACAATGTGCAATATATGATTTAACGAAATTTGAAAATAAGATTGTTGTTGTTTAGTCTCTAAGCTATGTCCAACTCTTTTGTGACCGCACAGACTGTAGCCTGCCAAGCTCCTCTGTCCATGGGATTTCCCAGGCAAGACTGTTGGAATGGGTTGCCATTCCTTCTCCAGGGGATCTTCCCGATACAGGAATCGAACCCATATCTTCTGCACTGGCAAGTGGATTCTTTACCACTGAACCACCAAGGAAGCTCAGAAAATAAGATAGAAAATAACAGAATATGAGAACAGTGGCAGGTGCAATTTACTTTGTGGGGCTGAGGCAGGTACAGACAGAGATCAACTGGGTGGAGGAGGATGGTGGGGTGGTGGGATGAAGGAAGAAGGGGACGAGGAAGCCAGAGTACTTGATGAACAGTTTCAGATGGCATCACCTCCCACTTTGTCCCTAAAAGATGGTGCTCTGGACATTGCTGGCTTCAGTCTGGACATCTTCTCCTTCTGGTCCAGTGTTCACAAAGGGACTGGCTCCTCCACATAGAAGATTTCCTTGTGGCAAGTCTGCTAGTCATTATTCCCCAGGTCAGCTGCATGAGAGGGGAGCCCCTGGACTTAGCTCCACAGCCCACCTGGCAAAACCCAGTATAGAGTATCTTCCTGATCCCTTAGATATTGGATCATTCGAAATTTCCTCAATCTTGTTGTAACCACCAGCATTTGTAGAATGGATTCTGTTGGGCCCCAAACACACTTTGGGGCTGGTCTTGCTCCTTGCCTGCTTATCTGATAATGCTGGGGTCGTCTGTAGGCAGGATGCTCTCCAGGGCACAGTGTGCTGGGAGGGTAAGTGTGGTAAGAGGCTGGAATACCGGACCTTGTCAGGGAAGGTAGGCCAGGGACGTGGTTCTGCCCCGCCGGGCCACACAGCTCCATAGCCCTGCTCCAGGTGAGAATGTTCAGACGTCTCAAGCAGGGCCTGTGTGACCCACCAGGCAAATATAACGCCGCCAGTAAATCCAGAGCCGTGCAGAACAACAGGGGCTTGTGTTTCCTGGCTTCGTTTTGCATCTGTTTCCCAGCCTGCCTTCTGATCTTCCTTTCAGCTGTTTTTCCCCAAGGAGAGACAGGAGCGAGATCTGCAGTTAAGTTTCTCTCAAAACAGGCTTTGGAGTTCCGCTCGGTTAGAGCAAAGTTTGACTGATGGAAGTCAGTTTTCCGGGCCTGGGTATTCTTGCCTGAGGATCATGCTCTTTGGACCCCGTGGAGTATAATCTGTCCCAGGGTCAGGTGTTTCCCAAGTTAAAACAGTGAGGCCCAAAAATTTGGTCCTGGGTCAGCACTAGACTAGTTCATCCACCTTGGGCTGGCAGGCCTGCTCAGACAGAAGAACAGCCCATAAAGAACCATGGTTCCTTCTTATTTAGGGAGGCAGGAGGGGCAGAAGTGAGAGGAACACAACGAAATAACTTCATGGCTCCCAGGACGGCGCCTCCCTGTACCTGTGTCTCTGTCTTCTCTTCTTATTAGGACGCCACTCAAGTCCAGTATGACATCATCTGAACCTGGTTAATTACATCAGCAAAGATCCTATTTCCAAAGAAGGTCACAGTCACAGGTGCCTATGATCAAGAATAGAACTCTTTGTAGGGGACACAATTCAGTCCCTTACAGGCACCAGCTCCATGGCCTTTGCCAGAAGTCTCTAGAAGATTCAGCCATCAGCACTGCACAAAGATTCATAAGATTTAGATGAACTTGGGCCCTTTCAGAGGATTAAAATTAGTTTAAAAGGGGGGGAGGGATAAGAGGCTGTTTGCCAACATCAGCAGCAGAATTTACAAAGGTATATAAATCAATGCAAAACATATTTTATAAAAATAATCATACTTTAGGCAGCAAATGGTTTGCTAGAAACCCCCAGGTTAGCCCAGGTTAGCTCTGCTCCTGGTTGACTTAATCTTTTTTTCTCTCTCTCTCTGGGAGGCCTACAGGATCCCAGTTTCCTGACCAGGGATTGAACCCAGGCCATGGCAGTGAAAGCATCAAGTCCTAGGTTCTGGACTGCCAGGGAATTCCCAGGTAGACTTTATCTCAAAAAAGGCAGAGGTCCCTGCCCGACCCCAGCACTAACGGGGAAGTCCACTGCTCCCCACCCCTATTAGCTCACAGAGCACCCTCAGCCTCCCCTGCCCACTGGGTGTGGGGTCTGCAGGGATGTGGCTACAGACCCCTCAGCTGCCACCTTTTGGGGCTGGTGGCTCCGAGAGCATTGCTCCTGGACACCATGAGGCTGTAGAGTGGGCTTGACTCCAGTCATACCAGATCCCCAGCATCGTTTCATTTTTGAGTAAATGAATTACTGGGGCACGGTCAAGACATCATTGCTGGCATTGCAGCCTGAGTCCTAAATCATTCCCCTTCTTCCTCCTGTCCAACCTCCTTCCATCATCAGAGTTTTGCATCAAGCAGCTTCCTTCTGAGGTCAGTTACCCCAAAACTGAATTTGTTTTTTATTCCAAAACTGAATTTTTAATAAAGTCAGACCCTGAGGGTGAGCTGCCTGACCTGCATTAGACATTTAGTTCATGTGGGAGAGGGTGAAAACAGGAGGGTCAAGCAAATAGAATTTGAGGAGGTTCGATTCATGACAGCAGTGACTACTTCTTAATTGCCTATTATACATATACCCCAAGCCTCCACTCTCGTCTTCAATTTAACCTGTGCAACAAGCCTTTGGAAGATGTGGAAACGAAGGATCAGAGAGAGTAGACAAGTTACCCGAAGTCATGCGTTGAGAAATCAGGACAGCCTGGGCTCAAAGACAGTAAGTACGCTTTGTGCCCACCCACACCATGCTGCTTCCTCGGTCGTGACTTTCAGAGTTTCTTGCCATTATCTGCAGAGTTCCAGTAGAGACAGACACAGGCACAGGCTCTGGAGAACATGAGGCTTCCTAACCATCTTAGATTCGAACATTCTAAACTCACATCATCAGATACAGCAGTCAGGAGGCACTGAGCACTCCACATGTGGCTGGTTTGAGCTGAAATGTGCTGTGAGAGTACAGGTCATACCAGGTCTCAACGCTTTAGTATGAGAAAAGTAATATAAAATATTTCATTGGTAAATTTTACATAGATTTCATGTGGCACTAGGGCACTAGTGTTAAAGAACCAGCCTGCCAATGCAGGAGACGTAAGAGACGCAGATTCGATCCCTGGGTCAGGACGATCCCCTGGAGGAGGAAATGGCACTCCATTACTGTATTCTTGCTGGTTGAATCCCATGGACAGAGGAACCTGGTGGGCTACAGCCCATGGGATCACAAGGAGACACTACTAAGTGTCTGAGCATGTTGGAAATATTTATTTTAGATAAATAAGAGGTATGTTAATTTCACCAGTTTGTTTTTAGATGTTTTAGTACGGCTACTTGAAATGTTAAAATGGCCCAGGTGGCTCACATGGGGGCTTCACTACTGTACTTCTCTATGGCATCGTCTGTTGGACAGTGCTGTCCTACATCACCATCATCACCATCATCTGTGTAGTCAGGTCCCCACCAGCTGCTGTAACAAACGGGCATTCAGACCCTACTTCTGGCCCACATAACAGTGCTGGCCAGGGCTCAGCTCAGCCCAGCCAGGTGTCCTCCTTCACTCCATTGACAGAAACTGCCACTCACAATATGTGGCTTGCACAGGGCCCCTAGAAGATCATCTCCATGCCAGCCAGCCAGAAACAGGGAAAGTACTTGCAGGAAGGAGAATGGAAGGCTTCTACTGGCCAGGTTAGAAATGGCACATACATTCCCCATGTACTGTTAGTCTGCTAGGGCTGTTGTGCCAAAGTGCCACAAATGGGACAGCTTTTTCTTTTCCCAATATATTATCTTGGCCATGCTGCACAGCATGTGGCATCTTAGTTCCCCAACCAGGAATAGAACCTGCACCCCTTGCTTTGGAAGCATGAAGTCTTAACCAGTGGACCGCCAGGGAAGTCCTGGAGCAGCTTAAACAACAGAATTTACTGTCTCACAGTCTATGGGTCAGAAGTCTGAGATCAAGGTGTTGACAGGAAGAATCTGTTCTAGGCCTGCCGCCCGGATACTGGTGGTTTGGTGATGGCTGGCATTCTTGGCTTGTAGAAGCATTACCCCAGTCTCTGCCTTCATGTTCACATCATGGTCTCCCTGTATATGCATGTCTGTACCAAACCTCCCCACCCCTGTTTTCTTTAGCAGTGTTGCACAGCTTGCAGGATCTCAGTTCCCTGACCAGGAATTGAACCTGAGCCACAGTAGTGAAAGTCCGGAATCCTATCCACTAGGCAACCCTCCCCTTTTTTAAAGGACACAGCCATATTGGATTAGGGCCCACCCTACTGCAAGTATGAACTCATTTTAACTAAATACATTTGCAATGACCCTATTTCCAAGTAAGGGCTTCCCAGGTGGCACTAGTGGTAAAGAATGTGCCCATCAATGCAAGAGACGCAAGAGATGTAGTTCCCGTTCTTGGGTCAGAAAGATCCCCTGGAGGAGTAAATGGCAACCCATTCCAGTATTTTTGCCTGAAAAATTCCACATACAAGAGGAGACTGGCGGGCTACAGTTGATGGGGTTGCAAAGATTAGACGTGACTGAACACACAGTACAGCTCGCTTCCAAATAAGGTCCCATCCTGGGTACTGGGGGTTAGGACATGACGTGAATTTTGTGAGGCAGGGGGCACAATTCAGCCCACAAGAGACACTATTGACTTAATCTTAGTCATGTGGCCATACTCACTACAGGTGAGGCAGGAAACTGCAGTGGTGTTGGTGATGTCACACCAGTCAATGGTGAAAGTCAAAGTGAAGTCGCTCAATTGTGTCAGACTCTTTGCAACCCCATGGACTGTAGCCCACCAGGCTCCTCTGGCCATGGGCTTTCCAGGCAAGAATACTGGAGTGGGTTGTCATTTCATTCTCCAGGGGATCCTCCCGACCCAGGGATTGAATCCAGGTCTCCTGCATTGCAGGCAGACTCTTTACCATTTGAGCCACCAGGGAATCCTGTCAACAGTGAGGAAGGGCCTAATCAACTGTGTCATCAGAACAGTCACATGGCTCAGAGAGCTTATCTAGCTGATGAGCCAGGATGATGGAACCTAGCCCTGCATTTTCTAACACCAAATTCTCTCCATACCTCTCTTTTTAAAAATTCATTTTTATTATAATTTTCAATGTGCTGTGCTGTGCTTAGTTGTTCAGTTGTGTCCGACTCTGTGACCCCATGGACTGTAGCCCACCAGGATCCTCTGTCTGTGGGGATTCTCCTGGCAAGAATACCAGAGTGAGTTGCCATTTCCTATTCCAGAGGATCTTCCCAACCCAGGGATCGAACCCAGGTCTCCTACACTGCAGGCAGATTCTTTATTGTCTGAGCCACCAGGTAAGCCCTATAATTTTCAATATGTCAATGCAATGTTCTTTGAAAAATTAAACCACACAAATATAGTTACTTATCTACCCAAGGAGGAAACACTACCATGAGTTTGATCTTTATCCTTCCAGGACTTTACAAAGTCTCAAACATGTATCATAGAATTGTTTATAGAGTGTATTCACACAAATGGTTACTTCAAGATTGGTATCACTCTGCAACTTGTTTTCACTCAAACATCTGTTAGTATCTACACCACCTCATTCCTTTAACTTCCATGTGACCTTCCACAGTCTTCATGTTCTGTGGTCAGGATATTAGGTTGCTTTCATTTTCCAAAATTGCTAATGAGGTTGTGATAAATATCCTTGGCCTGCTTCCCAGGAGATGGGTTTGTGTTTTGCTAGAGTAGCTTCTGAGAATTGGAGCTGCTGAGTCATAGATGGTGAGGGTTTCCAATAAAATTGTTCCCACCCGAGTATATCGATTTGTCCAGCCCTGTGAATTGGATGATCTCTGGGTTCCAGAATGGGTGGGCTCAGTATGTGGGCACAGGCCCAAAAGGGACCACACCTCCATCCCAGCTTTGGGCAAATGTGGTCCAGTGGGCAGCTTCAAGACACACTGGCCTTACCCTAGACAGGAGAGGTTGGGGGAGAATGGATACATGTATATGTATGGCTGAGTCCCTTCGCTGTTTACCTGAAACTATCACATTGTTTGTTAATCAGCTATACCCCAATACAAAATTAAAGTTTTTTTTTTAAAAAAAAAAAGACAGTTGGCCTTATAGAAAAAGAGAAAGTGCCTAAGGTAAAGAAAGGTGATGTGTGGCTGGGAGTAAACCATTTAGCTGGTTGGTCAGGGGCCTAGAAGGAGAAACACCAGAAGATGGAGGACAAGGAATCTGAAAAGACTTGTGTACTATGAGCAGGCCTGGACCCTCACTCTGCTCAGATACTGGCCACGATGGCCTGGGCAGAACACTGGTGGCTCTAGAGCACCCCATCCAGGGCCATCTCACAGTGAGTTCTTTCTCAGAGTCCAGGGACATAACCTCCCTCAGCTGGGATTTACTGCTAAAAATGATGGAAGTCAAATTCCAAACAGGCAAGTCTGTGTCTAGACGGTTTGCGAAGTAAATTATGACGCATCTATAGAATAAGATACCATGGATCATCATGTCTTCTCTATTTATTATCACAACGAATAATTCACAGCAATGACCGCATGAAAATGTGGGTCACAGAGCACCACGGATGAAATGATCCCATTTACATGAGTGTAAACACACATCCACATGCTAACGTACACACATGTACGTATACGGTGGAGGGAGGAGGTCGGGAGATATCGCCAAACTGGATGGGGGAGGGGAAGACTTCTGGCAGTTTTTACAATAAGCATGTATGGTTTTTACAAAAACACCAAAGCTATCACTTTTTTAAATTTAGAAAACACAACAAAGTCACTTTTCATAGACACTTTAAGTCTTTTGGCAAACCTTGGTTTTCCTCTCAACAACAGCACAGCCGCCGCCATCAAGAAGGGAACCCACCTGAGAGATGCCCGCCCTCCCCGTTTCCCCCGAAATCCAGGAAGGCGCTGGGGTGAGAAGAGGGCTCCTCTCCTAGACCAGGCTGAAATCCCTGCCCTTTCCTTTCTCACCTGGTCTGCCATTCTAGAAGGCTCTCTCCTAACCACTCTTTAAAAAAAGAGTTTGCATACAGGGAAGAGCAGGGAGGTACCTTTTCAGTCACCTCAGAGGAAGGGGTGAGTCCCACCTGTGGACTCCACACCATTGCCCTCCCCCTCCTCTG
The DNA here is from genome assembly GCF_023699985.2 of Odocoileus virginianus. Lineage (NCBI taxonomy): Eukaryota > Metazoa > Chordata > Mammalia > Artiodactyla > Cervidae > Odocoileus > Odocoileus virginianus. Next base: position 49,622,707 of record NC_069690.1, read on the forward strand.
GGTCACCTGCTCAGGTTTCTCAGATCCATCTGCAAGGCGGCATCCGGCATCACAGTGACAAGAACCTTCCGGGAGACCCTCTGATGTCGGGCGCCCCTCGGTGGCCCACTCAGGCCTTCAGCAGGGCAATCTTGTGTTCCGGAACAGAGTCTTCGCTGCCATTGTAGGGCTGGGTCCCTGGTTCTTGCTTCAGATATTTCTCTGCAGAAAACACAAGGTTTTTAAACACTAAAAAAGCAAAGTGAGGATGGGTCAGTTCATGGAATGGGATTAAAGGCTGGCATTTTTGGGGGTCTTGAGTGCAGAGAGTTAAGGTCCCTGGGCTGGTGCCCCCTGCCCTGGGCTGGTTTCACCTAAGTCTCCATCATCATCCTCACAACTCTTGGTGCCATGATAACCCTCCTTATTGCCAGACGGGTTCCATGGTGTGGCTGGGCCCAACCTGCTTATCCAGCTCCTGCGGATCAGCTTCTGGCTGCTTCTAGCAGCAACATGGATGAATCTCACAGATACCAGGTTGAGCCAAGGAAGCCAGACACAGAATCCTTCGATCACACTACACGAAGTTCTAGAACAGGCTATGCTGACTGATGGTAGAAATCAGAGCAGCCACTTACTCCCAGTGGCAGTCAGGGGAATGAGGGAAATTTCTGGAATGATGCAGATGATCTCTATCCTAACTGGATATCCACTGCATTCATCTGTCAGGACTCAAACTCACACTTAGCATCTGTGCATTTCATGTGAACTGTGCCTCACATACAATCCTAAAAGAAAATCTCAGAGCAGAAAGGTCCCCTGACAACCTGCCCACTATCTCACTCTCGTCGGAGTGCTCCCCACTCTGACTCAAGCCCTGACTCTCCTGTCTCCCAGGGTTTCAGTCCTGTTGTCCTGGCCCCCCCGGGCGTGGGCAGTTGGGCTGCTGCGGCTCTCTCTGGCCGCACTCACCTGCTTCTTCCAGGGTGCAGAAATACAGGACTCCCTTCAGGTCAGCGGACAGCAGGACACGGAGAACAGGGACCTGTGGGACAGACAAGTGGTGATTCCAGGTGGGAACAGGCTGCCTCACACCTCTGGGAGAGGAACACGCCCTAAGTGAATACTGTCTGGAGGACAAGGAGACGAGTGCTCTGCAAACACAGGTTATAACGGATGCAAGCAGAGCTCTGCGGCCCGGGGCCACAAGACAGGAGCCTGGCCGCCCTCCTCGCTGTGTGTCACTGGGCAAGTCACTCGGCTTCTCTGGGCCTCGGTAGCCTCATCTTGACGTGGGAAAGGTGACAACACAGACCTCACCAGGCTACTTCCAGAGTGGATGCCAACACCCACCTGCAGGCCGATGAGGGCAAGGGTGGCGCCCCGCTTGTGGAAGTCCTCCAGGAGCTCCCCGAGCCCCAGTACCACTGTGTAGTCCATGCTGCAGATGTGGGTGCAGTCCAGGGCCACGGAGCGCGGCGGGGATGCTGGGGGGAAACGAGAGGTCACACTGGGTGCAGGCCACCACAGGAGGCCCTGGCCAGGGGCCTGGGGCCATGTAAGGCCATCAAGAGCACCTCCCCAGTGTGAATGGGAAAGGGAAAGGACGAGGACCCAAGCCATTAGCTGTTTCCTTCACAGGACAGACAAACAAGCCCCTTTCTCCCCTGAATACCAACTCCCGGAAGCAGTGTGCCCTTAGGGGACACATGCTGGGGACCTGCACCCTTACTGCATGCAGACAGCGGGCATGGGGGTTTCACTGGACGAAATTCTGAAATGCCTGAGATCCCTGGACCCAAGGGCAGGTGAGCTCCTTCCTGACAGCTGAGGGCAGGATCTGGGGTCCAGCAGGAGCCAGGCTGGGTGCAGAGAAGGTGGTGGGGAGCTGGGGGTGACCGCAGCCCATGTGGCCACGTACTTTCCAAAGCCCGGCTCAGTAACGCCTCTCGGAGGGTCTCGATCGCAGGGAAGTGCAGGCCGCTCGCTGGCTGCAAGACTAGCATCGGACCCTCTGACACCTGGGGACAGCAGGGGAAGCCAGTGAGCCCTGGAGGCCAGTTCCACAGGGCAGCTCTGCCAGGCTTCTGGTGGATGGGGAGTGCAGAGCTGGCAGGAGCCCGACCCATGGCCCCACCCAGGGCCCCATGCACTGCAGGAGGTTAATGCAGTTAATGCAGGAGGGTCACACCATCCACCAGGTGAAAGGTCACTCGGCAGTGCCTCGGGCCACAGTCACACCGAGAGCCAAAGTGTAAGATGGTGGGATCAAGGGGTCCACCCCACGGCATACTTCACCCCACTGGGCCCCCTGAGGCAGGTGATTCCCCCTCAGGGAGGCAGATGGGCTACCTGTATTTTGGGTCTGGCCACGGAGTGCAGGAGAATCAGCACGGACACCAGGGTGCCTGCCAGGATGCCGTACTGGACTTCCCAGAAGCAGAGCAGGAATGTCACGCAGAGGGGCAACAGGTCCAGCCCTGGGAGAGGGGGTCCAGCTGAGAGGAGGACCCTCGTCGGCGAGCTCAGCTCCTAACTACCTGAGCCCTCCGATGAGGACACCTCATGTATGGCTTTCATGTAATGAGTAAAGGTGTCTTGGACCCCAAGCAGCCCCCAAGGGACCCCCCCCCCGCCCCCACAAGGACTTGGGGACTGATGCTGCTGACAGGCCATGCCAGCTCAAGGATGTCAAAGGCAGGAAGTCCCTCCCTATCTGGCCAACCTGGCCCCCGGCCCCTGGAACGAAGCCACAGTGCGCACTTCTCAGGGGACCAAGGATAAAGGGATGCGGGAGTCACGTAAATCCCTCAACTCCTTTGAGAAACAAAACAGAGTAAAAACTTGTTATAGTACATGAACTGCAGGTTCAGGGGACCTGGAGCTGAAATGACTGTGGAGAAGGGAGGCTGTGACGTGGGCGCTGCTGGTCATCCCAAAGCCCCCACCTCACCCCAACTGGGCTGTTGTCAGCAGCGGCCGACAGCAGGGGCAGGATCATTAATAAACCTCAGACTGATAGGAGACAGATAGGAGACACATACTCTTCACTCGCCAGAGTGTCCTCACGATCTTGGTGTCGAACAGGGGGACCACAGCCATGATAATGACAGCAGCCAGGGCAGACTTGGGGATATAGTAGAAAAGCGAGGTCAGGTAGTCCAGCGACAGCAACACCAGGGCTCCTGTGGGGGTGTGGGGGCGCCGTGACCATGTGGCCCTGCCGCCCGACTCCCACCCAGCAAGAAGCCCTCTGGGGGCACAGAGCTGGGCGCCAGAGCCAACAGCACCCGCACCCCAGGCTCCTTCCTCTCCTTTCCTCCCATCTCACTGCCATGGACACGGGAGAACATGCTGTGTGTGTTCGAGGGGTGCTCACCCGTCATCAGGCCCCCTGCTGGGGTGCACACTCCCGACTGGGCATTCACAGCCGTCCTGCAAGGTGAGAGAAACCCATTAGTGGCTGTCAGTCAGACCGGGAGAGCAGGGGATGTCCACACAGCTATGGCTGGTCTCCAAGAATGGGGGCTCCCGTGGCAGGAAGTGGGCAGTGGGGGAAATGGGAGCCCTCAGCAACGTCGCCACCTAGTGGAGAAAGTTAGACATTGGCGCACTGGGTCCTCTCACCCAGAGGGGACTCCTGGGCCTTCTCAACCCAAAATAACAGATAGGCATATCTGACAGAAGCCTGGTTGTAAATCCAAATGTTCAACACTGTATTTGTGCTAGATATCAGGGGACATAAAATATGACCTTAACTAAACAGGTTCGCAACCCAGTTATGCCAACAAGAGCATATAAAAAGTTAACCTGAAAACTGGTTAGAGGTTTTACTTCATGAATGCTAGTACAGCAGCTACCAAGTCACCAGCATTGTTCTACGTGATTTTCTTTAAACTCCCTAAATAATTTGCTGAGACAGGCCCTGTCATGATTCTACTTTACAGACAGGGATGCTGAGATGTTGGAGGTCGGGCCATGTGCCCTGCGCCCCCTTGACACCAGGGTTTGGGGTGTCAGGAAGGTTTAAGCGCTCAGACAGTACTGGGTTGGGTTCCAGGACTTGGCCTGAGGGCTGGGCACTGATGCCTCCTCTTCTCTTTCCAGCCACGAGACACCCTCTCACCCTGCCCTTCTGCTCTTTGGGGGTTTCTATGGTGACCTCACCTGACAGTCTGCCCCTTCCTCAGGCAGAGCTGCAGTCTTTCCCGCCCCCACTATCTTTCAGGAATTAACTCAAGCAACAAGACACTAGGAACACTTCCATGCATGGGCATCTTTTTAATGTTAAACTGCAAAACTGTGTGTGCATGCTCAGTCGCTTCAGTCGTGCTGACTCTTAACGACCCCATGGACTATAGCCCACCAGGCTTCTCTGTCCATGGGATTCTCCAGGCAAGGAATACTGGAGTGGGCTGCCATGCCCTCCTTCAGGGAATCTTCCCAGTCTAGGGACTGAACCCATGTTTCTTATGTCTCCTGCATTGGCAGGCAGGTTCTTTACCCCTAGCTATCAGCTGAGAAGCCCACAACACTGTGTACTATTGTAAAGAAAACCAGCCAAAGAGGTGAGGGAAGCAGATGGAGTACCCCCGTCCTGCCTCCCTGTGAACTCTGTCAGAGCTGACTGGGGGAGAGAAGACAGATAGGGAGAACCATGAAAACGGCCTCAGGACATGGGAAGGACTCCATAGGGGAGCTGGTTCTTCAAGTCAGAAGACCTTCTGTCCGAGGCTGGGACGTCCCTGGAGACACAGAAGGAGCATGTGGTCACTCACCGTCCAAAGCTGCCTGTGACCGGGTAGGAGGAGAAGAGGGAGCCCAGGATGTTGGTTAAGCCTAGGGAGAAAACAGAAGGAAAGGGTTCATGCAGGAGAAGGATCATGAAACAGAGAGGAAAAGGAGATATGAAGGAGGGACACAGAAACCAGAAAGAAACAGAAGACAGGAGGTGAGAGGATCTACCCGGGGGCAGCCTGTATCGGGTTCTCCCTTCCTCTAGGATGGACAAAACAAACCACCGTCTTTGCCCAGTGTGCTGAGGTTGAGTCCAGCTATGAAGCAATTCTGCCCCTGGCCTTGCCCGTGTGAGTTAGATATGACTTTTCCTGTGTGTAAGAACATGGAATCCCACTGCCCAGAAGTGGGGGGGCAGTAGCTGAATAGGGCAAGTGTGCACAGGCCCAAAGTGCCCAGTCCTGCTGGGGTCCCTCATGGTCTGAGTTCCTTCAAAGTCACACTCCTTCCGTGAGATGACCAGCCAAAGTGAAGCCTTTGATTAATCTGTACTGGACATACCCATGCCTGGAGCCTGGCTGGGAACTCAGAATGGAGTTAATCAGCCCACATTCATCACCACTGGCTTGTCAGCAGCCCCCTCAGTCAGTGGCCTCCACAAAGATGACCACAGTCTCCTTGGTTCCGCAAAACCCACAGCCAGTCATAGGTTCAAGGCCTGCTCTCAAGACAGCTCAGATGACACTCAAGATACAGCCCTCCACAGTCAGGAAGGCTGGGGCCAACTTGAGTCCTAACTCATCCACAGGGTGGAGCAAAGGCAGCCAAGATCCTGCAGGATCCGCAGGCTCACCTGAGACTGTATCTGGCCACATTCCTCAGCCATCTGATCCTCGTCCTGGAAAGCCCCTACCCCCAGCCCAGGAGGAACATTCCAGGTGTTTCTCGACACAGAACAGGCCACGGCCCTCAGGGTCAGGTACACAGCAGGTGCTCAACGAGCCTCGGTCAGATTGGACACTAGATGTCGGTACCCTACTCCTAGCAATTAAACTGAATCACCTGAGACGGGTGCAAGGGCCCCACTCGGGCCAGCTGGGCACCCTGCGTGTCAGCTCCACCACCACCCAGCCCCCGAGAGCCGCCCGCTGCTGGAGTCTTACCAATGGCCAGCAGCTCCTGGTTGGAGTTAATTCGGTAATTATTTTGAGAAGCTAAAGAGAACGGACAAAACATTGTTACTAGATATATATCATAGGAAAACTGTTTGTGAAATGATAAAACAGGATACCAGTTTCTCCCTATAGCACTATGTTTCATAAATATAAGATATAAACACAGATAAAATATATACATATATGCAAAGGTATATGTGTCTCTGTGTGTTTACAAAAAAAAAAAACAAAAAAGAGTAGAAAGACATAGAGTGAAATGTTACCAGCAGTTAATTAGGGTAGTAAGGGAGTTTATAAGTGATTCATTTTTTCTTTATCCATTTCTGAACTGCCAGTATTTTGTGCGACAAATATTGCTTTTATAATAAGGGGAGGGTGTTTTAAACTAAAAGCTCTCTGGTTACAGGTCATGATGACTAGAGAGTCTCAGATGAGGCCTAGAGAGATGAGCAGGAAGATTCAGGAAGAAACCATGGAGGAGCATGAATCTTAAGACAGCAGTTGGCAAACTTTCTATAAAGTGCCAGACTGTCAATACTTCAGTTCTGTTTTAATATTTATTTGGCGACATCAGGTCTTAGTTGTGGTACATGGGATCTTCTGTTGCAGCGCATGGAATCTCTAGTTGCATAGTGTGGGTTTCGTTGCCCTGTGGCATGTGGGATCTTAGTCCTCCAACCAGGGATTGAACTCATGTCCCCTGTATTGCAAGGCAGATTCTTAACCATTGGACCACCAGGGAAGTCTTCAATACTTTAGGTTTTTTTCTTTTTTTTTAATGCTTTAGGTTTTGAGGATCACACCCTCTGTCACACTGCTCAGCTCCCCACTGTAACACAAAGTAGCCACACACCATGAAACAACTGAGCAAGAAACCATCTTCCAATAAAACCTTATTTGTGAACTGAAATAGGAATTTCATATACTTTTCATGTGTCCCCAAATCCTAATCTTCTTTAGATTTTTTTTCAAACATTTAAAATGCAAAAGCCACTCTTAGGTGACGGGTAGCCAGCCGTGGCTTACTAAGCCTTGATTTAAGAGTGCGACAAGCTTTGCAAATGAGCACAGAAAGTCAGCGGACTTGAAAAGAAAACAATTTTCTAAGTAATGAACAAGATGAGTAAAAGTTGTCACATGCAGATTCCAAAATATGCCCCTCCAAATAAAAAAAAAAGGATCAGAAAAATAAAAACTAAGCAAGAAAGATGTGAGCTGAACAGGTTACCAACTGAAATGTAGTGTGGTCTTGAGCGATTGTTGGTATTTGCAAAGGAAAACCCTTTAGAATGCTTTAGAGTCTCCTTGGAATGGTCTAAGGATACAGATGCTGGGACTTCAGGGAAAGAAAGAAACAGAATCCTGGCACAACCTGGGCTGAGCAGTAAACACAGTTTAGGTAGTCATAACAACATACATGTCATATATTTGAATTTTAACCTTTAGAGTCAAATTAGACCCAAAGACTTAACCCTGCTAGAGAATAGAAAGAGCACATCATCCTCACGGACAATATAGAGCACAAGCCCAAGGACCTAAGACAGACGCAGGGACACGTGAAGGGTTTGGCAGCCCCAGCTCAGGCAGAGGGAATCAGTATTGAGCAGCTAACACATACGTAGATTAACATTTTCCAGCCTCTGAGCGGGTGCGGAGGGGACAGACCAGCTGTGTTCAGACACCTGGAAAGGGTACCTTGTTAAATTTTTACGAGTTTTGCTAACAGGTTGTCAAATACAGCCATTATTACCAATTACATGAAAAATTTCAATTAAATCAATTACATTAAAAACAAAGATAATACTTAAAATATGTCCATTCCTAATGTACTTTATTACCTTTCATTATGACCAATGAAATTACTTAGCTGTATGCATACAATGGATAGTGGCTATTTCATATCTCATCACAAGACCTTAATGTTCAGACTCCACATTCAGCTTGAAATTAGTTGGCAGCGTGAGGGTGTATACCACACACAGAAAAGTTCAACTGGCAAAGGCTCAATGCAGGACTTTTTATGTCCACAGAGAGTGGACTGTCAAATACTTCCAGTTACTGGAAGAGATTTTTCATTTGACAATCCATTTTCACTATTTTTTTTCAAAAAACATAAACATGTGTTACTTGAATAAAAATTCAAAGTGTTAAAAATCAGAGCAGATTAAAGCAAGCAGGAGAGCAGGCAAGCAAGGCAGGCTGAGCTCCGGGTTGAGGTGCCAGGGAGGGCGTGGGTGGTGAGCATCTTACCAAAGGATTTGGCCACTGCGATGCTCTCCAGGAGACCCATCAGGGGTACCACGACCAGCCCGGCCCCCATTCCCTGGGAGAGGAGAGAGGGGTGGTGAGTGACCCTCCAGGGAAGGACAGAGGAGGTCTGACCAGGCAGTGACCGGATAAGGCAAGCACTGGCTTGTCCACGTCTGACGGAAGCAAATGTAACTTTAGCGGCAGGGCTGTGAGCTCACACTGCAAAGAGCACGACACAGAGCAGAACACGACAAATTCCTGCTCTGCCAACGTCCGTGATGGCGGAAACGCCCCTGGGCTCAGGGCGGAAAAAATACCCATGGTGTCCCTTGAGGCTGTGCCTAATCAGGAATGCATTCACACCTGTCTCTGTAGCAGAGACGCATCTTCCTGAGGACGCAGCAGTCCGAGCTGAAGTCAGAGCTGCCGGTCTCTAAGCTGATGCATCAGGAGATAGAACCAGGGTCAGGGGCACTGCAGCCTCGGCCAAACTGGCCGGGTTCCGTCTCTACCCACCTGTACCATCTCGGTGAAGGAGACTGTCCCGTTGGCAGTGGTCACTGAGAAGGGAGGGATGTGGGCATCGGGGAGTCCCTCGGGTGTCTTCCCAGTTAGAACAAAAGGTTGGTATCCGGTCACCTGGAAGGAGTATGCGACCAAGGCAGCAAAAGAGACCACCAGGGCATTGCGAGCTAGGATAGACGGGGAGAATTAAGGACATTAGCAAGATAAGGAGGATCATCTCCAGAGAAAATTATAATCCTACATATGTATGTACATACAAAGTTTGTTCTCTGACAATAATGGAGTTACATTAGAAATCAATAGCAAAATATTAATTAGAAAATCACCAAATATTTGGAAACTAACTCCTAAAAGGCTCCTGGTTCAAAGGAGAAATGAAATAATACACTCCTAAATAATCCACAATTCAAAGGAGATGTCAAAATGGAAATTAGAAAGCATTTAGAACTAAATGAAAGTAAAACTATAACCTATCAAAATTGTGGGCTGCAGCTAAACCAGTGCTTAACAGGGAAATTTATTATCCTGAACACTGTATCAGAGAAGGAAGGAACTCAAAGACCTCAGCTTCTGCCTTAAGATTTTGAAAATGAAAGGTAAATTTAAGATCAGCCAATGCAAGGAAATAATAAATAGCAGAGTAGAATCAATGAACTAGAAGAAAGCAATGGAGAGATCAATGTTGAGAGAATAGAGAATCAAAAGTTCTGTGAGATAAATAAAATCAATACACTTCCAGATCAGTTGATAAAGAAAAAGGGCAAGTAACCTGGGAACAAGTCCTCACTCTGCCTCATCCTTCCTACGTGACCTTGAGAAGTCTTATTTGGTTTGTCTGTTTTATCTTTCAGAGCCTTACTTCCCTCACTGGCAAAACAGGGAAAATAATACCCTATCCTCAAGGCTGTGATGAGAATCAAAAGAAGTGATGTTTGTGAAGTGCTTCCTGAGAGTCTGCATTTCCAACAAGTTTCCAAGCTGCTGGTCTGAGTTCACACTTTCAGTGTCAAACTTCTAGACAACAGAACCTGTTTTCATTATCTTACAGATGACTATACTAAAGTGCATAAAATTTTGAAAACAACTCATGTAAGTGCCAAGTGGCTAAGCTAGGACTTGAAGCCAGGAATTTTGCTTTTTTCTTAAACAGAATTTTTTTTTTTTTAAGTTACCTATAGATGGCTGGAGGAATACAGAAAAGAGTATATTAGAAGCTCAGAGAGTTGTTTTTATTTTTTGGCCACACCTTGCAGAATGCAAGATCATAGTTGCTGGATCAGGAATCAAACTTGTGCGCCCTGCAGTTTCCACTGAATCACCAGGTAAGTCCCCAGGAATTGTCACTATAAACCCAGTGCTCTTCCACCCTCCCCACCATCTGGAGTGCTCAACATTTACCCACGGCCTTCAGGCTGCAGAACAGGGTCTGGGGAGTGATTCTAGGGACTGAGAACCAGCTGGAAAATCTGGAAGTGACTCAAAGGCTAAGAATCTAGCCACCCCTTCTCACATGTGGCTGGATTTCACAGCTGCCAAGGAGTAGGTCCAAGTAGGGTAACTTCTGTTCCCTTCAGCTCTGGGAAGGCCCACTAGGTATCAGCACTTCCGTGCTTTGCTATACTTGCAATTCTATCTTGGTGTCACCTAGTGGCAGCTCAGTGGAGAGATTTCTATTGACACCCAACTCCCATCCCTCACCCCCACTACCCAGAGATGGCCCTTCAACCAGCCAATGGTCTCGTGAACTCTCCTCATCTGGCAGCCTTTCATCTCAGCCTTTCTTTACAGATCCTCTGGCTGATTCCAGGCCCAAAGCAAAATCTTTACCCTCTGAAAGTGAAAAGTGAAAATCGCTCAGCCATGTCTAACTCTTTGCGACCCCGTGGACTATACAGTCCATGGAATTCTCCAGGCCAGAATATTGGAGTGGGTAGCCTTTCCTTTCTCCAGGGGATCTTCCCAACCCAGAGATCGAACCCCAGTCTCCCACATTGCAGATTCTTTCCAGCTGAACCAAAAGTGAAGCCCAAGAATACTGCAGTGGGTAGCCTATCCTTTCTCCAGTGGATCTTCCTAACCCAGGAATCGAGCCAGGGTCTCCTGCATTGTAGGTGGATTCTTTACCAAGTAACCTATTAGCAAAGTCCTTACCCTCTGCAGCTGCACAATTAAAACAGGACCAGTTTGTCTCAGTGGAACTAGTTTTCTCCCCCAGAGACCTGCCAGGGTTTCTCAGCCTTTGCACTGCTGTTTTGGGTCAGATCATTCTTTGCCATGGGCAACTGTACACTGCAGGATGTTTATTGATGTCCCTGGTCACCACCCATCACATGCCAGAAACAGCTTTGCCCCGCAGGGCTAACCACAAATGTCTCTGGACATTGGCAAAAGTCCCACGGTTGAGGGGCAGGGGCATGGTGTACAGTCATTCCTGGCGGAGAACTTCTGCTGCTAAACCAGTTTCCAGGCTGACTACGTATCAGAACCACCTAGTGAGTGACATGAGAATCTCGAGGGGTGGGATTCCGGTTCCTGGGGTGACCACAACGTGAGCCCAGGTTAGAGAAGACAGCTGTGGAAGTGCCCCCTCAGCCGGAAGGCTCCCTCACCTGTGGTGGCAGTCCAAACCAGCCCGTGGCTGAGCCGCACTCCAGTGGGCATCTCGGGATGGACAGGAGGCACGTGGTCCCGCATCAGCTTCAGCACCAGCAGCAGCACCATGCAGACCAGCCCCAGCACCGCATCGCCCACCCTGCAGACGGACACCAGTCACCGCCCAACCCCGCCGACAGCACCGGCCTTCTGGCCTTTGGCTGCTGCAAAGTTTTCTCTCTCGAATGCTCTTTTTGCTTTTTTCTAAGAAATCTGTGTCCCTATTCCACTTCAAATCTTTATTCAAAACTTAGTAGGAAAAAAAAAACTTAGTAGGTATGCAGGCCCTAGGGGTTGAGGGCCAGATCACAGTGGTAACTGCACTACCACTCATAGTTTCAGTTTGTAGCTCTCTGGGCTACAAATGACTCGTTGGTTCCAGAAGACTCACTTCTGACCAGTCCATCTCCATCTCCACTGCCCACTGTGACCCCCACCAGGTATATCTTATGGGCCTGGAAACCTCAGCAACAGATCAAAAGGGAAGACGATGGTCACAGAGTTTCTCCCCGACTCCCTCCAGGTAGCTCCCCCTACAGCTCCCTCCTGGTCATTTCTTCCTCTTGCCCCTCCAGTCAGAGAGGGGTCCTGACCTGTGGCCAGGACCATCACCTATTTATCCCTTTAACCCACTGGCCCTCTGGGAGACGCAGTTCCATCTGAGGGAGGCACTTGCTAAGGGAACTGCCTCTACTTGTTGCCCATCCCTTGGGAACCTGCGTATCTGCCGCCTCAGCCTCCCCCTGCCCTACGTTCTCCTCTTTGCTGAACTATGGATTCTTTGAGTGACAGACTGCCTGCCCTTCCCTTTCGTGGTCTCTTCTTACTTCAACCAACTGAGAAAGCCCTGCATGGGGTCATGCTGACCAGCGCATGGGACTGACTGGAGCAGAGCTTTTCAAGCTTCAATCAATATGCTGGCCAATACCCTGGGGCTCTTGTCAACCTGACCAATTCAGGTCTGTGCCGGCCAGAGTGTGTATATCTTACCAGCTGCCAGGTGATGCCAATGGTACTGCTCATGGGACCCCTGTTTAAGCAGCAGGGCCCCAGAGGACTGGAACAAATGCCAACTGGGAGTGGAAATGGGGAGGGGACTGGGGGAGGGGTCTACACGGAAGAGCTTACTAACGCAGGGGGCAGAAACTCAGCCGACCAGTACCTGGTCTCTCCGATGTTGTGGAAAGTGTAATACACTTGCAGGAAAAACTGCCTGGGGATGTGCTGCAGTCCCAGCAGGTTCTGTTCAAACAGAGATTGTGGTTAGACAACTTTCTGCAACATAAACCCTGAGGCCTCTCCCTTGCAGCGTCTTAATATCATTCTAAACCTGGAGTCCCCCACCCTCAAGCGCCCTTCCTGAGGGAAAACACTTGCTGGCTCTACCGGGCTTATCTAAGTCCATTCCCAAAGCCTCCCACGGGCAGATGGAAGTCATCCCTCCCCAAGGGAGAAGGCACGCGGAGGGCATTTCACAATGTTCACGTTGTTTCAGGCCTTTGCAAATTATTTTCCTGTCCGAGGAAAATCAGTCTGGGCGACCTCCAGCCAAAGAAACTGGTTCAACAAGTGCCCCGATTAATGGCCCAGGGTCCAGAGTCCTGCGGCGCCGACCCGCCCGTGCAGACCCGGCTGCCTGTGGCCGGCGGCCTCGTCCATCACCTAGCGGCCCGCCCTCCACAGCATAGGCCCCGCCGCCATTGGCCCGAGACCACGTCCGTCACTCGGAGGCCCATCCTCCGGGCACCGCCCCCTACCGGAGGGAAAAATCTGCGCAGACAGGCAGAACTGCGCAGGTGGGGGCGCGGGGGGCGGGCCGCGGGGTGGGGGGGGCGGGGAGCGGGCGGGGCAGGGGGGGGGGTCCAAATCAGCAGTCCTCGTCAGGGAGAAGGGGCGCCACTCTGCTTTACTTCTTTATCTGGCTGGGATCAGAAGGGGCAGTCGAGGCCAGACTCCCAGGGTGGTCAGGCTCCAAGGACCCCACAACCCGCTGTGCACACAGCCATTGAAGGCGAAGGACACTGAGGAGGTGGGACACACACAGGGGTTTCTGTCCTGGGAAGGGGACTCCTATTTGGGCAGGTGAAGAGGAACCCCACCCCACCCCAGCCTAAAGGCTCTCAGAGGGCTGTCATGACATAGTCAAGGTTTTGAAGACAGGGCCTAGGATTGTCGAATAGGATGCGTAAAGCAGCTACCCTCTCACTGTTATTAAAAAAAGAGCATTTTTGACACTAAAAATGAAGGATAATGTTTCCAGAATAAAGGACACAGCATCCCACGAAACAGCATTTGCCAAGCTTACCCTGACATATGTGTGTACATAATCTATCCTTTGAATTTACCCACATTGTTCTAGGCTGTTTCCTCCCCTGTAAATGGAGATATGACAAGCTTACCTCCCAGAGGACTTGTGAGAACCAAATGCAGAGTGCAGTCAGTCCCACACCCGAACGGGTCAGCTGCCTTAGTCTCTCTCACAAGTACCCCTCTGGCGCTTTGTGTTTTCACTTTCTTACTTGGCCTCCATCCTTGAAGACTGTCACCGGCCAGACTGAAGCGGAGCCTGACAGTGGGACTCACACCATAGAGAGCCTGGTGTGTGCATGTGTCTGTGACCCTGAATCTCTACGATTCAGCTCAGTTTCATTCTGCACAGCACAGCTCGGGACAGCCACGTTGGAAGCAAAACAGTCCCTGCCCTCCAGGCACTCAGAACCCAGTGGAAGGAGAACAAATGATATCCTCAGATGATGGATGATTACTGATTCTAATACTTGCCACAGACGTTTAAATGGAAACATAAAGGAGCATGATATTTGAAAATCACTGAATGAGAAGTTGGGGGTGGGGAGACATAAAAATGAAATCACCTAGCTAAACTAGCTTGGGGGAGCAATTTGCTTGTCAAAATTTTGGCAGTATGCTTGTGATCTGTGAAGACCTGATGGCTGAGTGTGTATTAGAGGCTGCAGAACTCTGTGAGGTGAACCAAGCACTTAGCCATGAAAACACTGACAAGTGTGGGGGCTGTCATTACTGGTTCCCCAAATTACCTGTGGTAGAACTTGGCCATCACTCAAGATCTCCCCCAAAGGATGGTTTTATTAATGGAGACTCAGGTCAGCACCACAGGCTCTGGACCCTCAAAGAGCAAGAGTATGACAGGCCCACACATATCAGGACACAGCCTCAGTCCTGTTAGCCAGTAGGTGCCCCAGGGCCAACTAGTGTGCTTACCTTGATCTGCCCGAAGCCGATGATGATGGCAGCAGCCGAGGTGAAACCTTTAATGACGGGACAGGAGATGAAGTCCAGCAGGAGCCCTGGACAGCCAAGAGGGAACACCACGCTGGTCCCAGCCCTACTGGCTCAACGTGGGCTGGGAGAGGTGAGGGTTTGACTGGGGCTAAAGACTAGTGGAGGGCATGCCCTGTTTGGGCTGGTTTGGAGAGCAGGAGAGACTATGGACTGAGCCCATGGGCACTTCTCCAAGTGTCCTGGCTGAGCATAATAGGGAAGGGCTGAGAGTCATCCTTCCTTAGACACACACACACACCCATACTGGGATAGCCCTTGAAATGCAAAGAAGGAACTGCTGAAGGCATGGCATCCCCAGGAGAACTGTGGCCCCCCACCCTCATGGCAGGAAGGCCTGAGAGTCTTACCTAAGCGCAGGAACCCCATGCCTAACTGGATGCAGCCTGATAGAAAGGCCAGCAGCACAGCATACGCAGGCTCGTGGAAGGTGTAGAAGGAGACCAGGAGGGACATGATGGCCGTGGGGCCCAGTGTCACATCTCGGGAGGTACCCAGAAAGAAATATACGAAGCACCCCATGAAGGCAGAGTAGAGGCCGTACTGTTGGGCAGAGAGAGCAATGAATACCCATGAGGCACATGGCACACCCCTGGGGTCACTGGCGGAGCTGACTGAGCAGAGGAATCTGTGTTGTCTGCTGTGTATTCTGGGCACAGCAGTACATACAGGCGGGGCAAACTGCTTACCCTCTGTTACCCAAGGTTGTGGACCTACAGTGAGTAGGGGCCTCTTTTCTACCCACACCCACCTGGGGCCTAGTGTTCTTATGTCTGAGTCCATGAGCCTGAGAAAGGGTTCTTAAAGCCAGGGTGAGTCATCTCGCTGGCCCCATCAGGCCATCCAGAGCTAACTTGGTGCCTGTGTGTAACAACTGTGACAAGAAGGGTTATAGGGGCACGTGTCTGCCCAAAGGCCATCACATGCTCTAGGTTACAAAATAAGGCTTTGTGGGACTGGAGCCCAGGGTGCCCCCTTGTCTGGAGGTGATACTATGCCTTTCTACTCTGCTCCTGGATGAGCACTAAGGCCTGGAGTGGGGTCAGGCTGAGGGGAAAGGAGGTGGGGAGCAGGAGGGGCAGACATCTCACCTGGGGAGGGAGTCCAGCCACCTCGGCATAGGCCAGCGCCTGGGGAATGACTGTGAGCCCGACTGAGATCCCAGCGATGAAGTCCATCTTCAGGGCATACCAGGTGTAGTCAGGCAGCCAGCCCAGGAAAGGTAGCCACTTCTGCATGGTCTCAGTGGACCAGCAGCAGGACATAGGGGCAAAGCCCTTGGGTGGCTTCATAGGAGACATAGGAGGCGACATGTCTGGAGAGGGGGGTAGGACACAGACCAGCAGTCAGTGTCTGGGCCTCAGAAAATCCAGCAATAAGGGAGGAGGGGGTTGCCCAGAGACCTCAAGAGATGCGCCATTGGTCTCTCCCACGTAGAGGGGTGGAGCCAGACGGGTTAAATCTGCCCCCACCTTGCTGATCTGAGACAGGAAACCAACAGCTTATGTAGAGAAGCCCCCAATGGAAGGTGCAGTGCCCCCTCCTCACCGACTGCTCTCGCTGAACCCCACCTGCCCAGACCCTAGGTGCCTTCTCTTCCGCCATCAACTCTGGCCCAGAAAAAAAAAAGAAAAATGATTTCTCAATGAGAAGCCTAAATGGTAACGAGATTCAACGTTTCGCTTCCCAGGAAAATTTATTTCCTTTTTTATTCCCCGCTCTCCCTGAAAATTTAACGGGGAGCAGTGCAGAGAAAAGCAGGTCCACGGGGACAGCCACAGCTGTCCGGCAAGGAGTGGGAGGGGTGACTGGACGTGCGAGCGTCCTGAGATTTTCCAAGTGCGCACCACAGCAGGCTCCACCCACTACGGCAGACTGCGGCGCTGTGGTGGGGGGGCTCCCACCCCAAGGCTGCGCCTCACCCCAACCCCCACCTGTGGCGTTTCATCTTTAGAGGAGCCCTAGGTATTCTAGTCTGTTCTGAACGAACGTCAGCGGCTCCCCCACTAATTTGGGTCGCGCATTCTCTGGCGCCCTTGGCGCGCAAAGCCCGTCCTGGCGCCCCAGGCGCAAAGCCCGTCTCAGCCCACCCTCTACTCCCGGCCCTAGCTAGGATGTTCCAGACATAACCTGCCCCCCACCCCCAAAGCCTCTTGCCCCGGACGCTGGGGTCTAAGGCGTGGGGATTCCACGCTGGCTGACCGTCTGTGGCCTGCTAGCCCCAGCAAGACGGAGTGTGTAGGGGACCTGGGTGGGGATGAAGTGGGTGGGAGCGGGGTCCCCGCGGGAGGCGCCCGTACTCTCGAACCCCACGTCGCCCCCCGAGTCGGCCGCCCACCAGCGATCCCGGCCGGTACCCGGGCGGCTTGCTCACCCGGTCCCGGTCCCAGGCCCCGCCGCTGTCCGCCGCGCACTCACCGGACGCCACAGCTCCGGGTCTCCCGTCGTCTCCGCAGCTCCGGGTCTCCCGTCGTCTCCGCAGCGGGTCTGCAGAAACCGGAGAGGGAGGGGGAGCGGGAGCGGGGGCGGGTCCTGGGCGGGCCTGGTGTACACGTGACCGAGGGCGGGGCGGGGCGGCTCTGGTGCTCACGTGACCGCGGAACGGCGGCCAGGCCGGAGCCGCCACCATGCGAAGTTCTGGGCAGGTCTGCGGGGTGCTACTGATCTCCGTGGCTCTCTGTTGTGTGCACCGGGCGCGCCCCCGGAACGTGCTGCTGATCCTCGGTAAGTGTTGACCCGCTGGCACCCCGGGCACTGCCCTCTACCGCCGCCGGTTGGGTCTCCCAGAAGCGGCCAGTGCTAACTCTCAGTGCCCTGCAGCCCTCATTTCCATTCATTTCCCGGCTCCTTTCTTTGCTGGCCCCAGACTCTTTGTGATCAGCTCCTTGGAGAGGCAGGCAGAGGCAGCCCCGCCCACTGGAGGGCCTGGAGGGGTCGGGACCAGCGTTCACACTCCTCTCCTGCCCCCGGTTCTGACCCTGTACCCCGGCGCAGCCCGGGCTAGCCCTGCGGTCTCCGCTCCCCACCAATGGAGGCTGGGCGGTTTTCCAGAGATTACGGAGGGGATGCCAGAAGTGGGGGCTGGTGCCCAAGGCCCCAAGGACCAGTCAGGGTGCCCTCGGGCTCTCATCTTCTTCCCAGCAGTGATGACCCCTGTTTGCCCTTCCTTTTTTAGACCCCAGAGCGCTGTAGCTCAGCTCTCCTCCTCCTGGCTGAAGAGAGCAGCCCCCCACCCACCTTCTCCACTGGCCCCCACCATCCTGAAACCCGAAGTTCCTCTAGCACCCCGCTGTTCACAAGACTTCCTGTTTGGGTAACCAGGGCCCAGCTCTCACAAGACAACCCGATTCTTTCCTCTTTTGAGGTCTGGCTGTCTGCCAGGGTCTCGCTTTCTGATTAACATTGTGGTCTTGGGCAGGCCCTTCAGCTAATTGTAACATAAACAGCCCTGCACTGAGGGACTCCCTTCAACTCCCCCACTTTGAGGGGCATGGGCAGAGAACCTGCACGTGGATCCATATCCTCATGCATGTCTTCAGAGCCCAGGACTGCATGGGCATACCTGCCTGGAGCTCAGGCCTACCTGAGTTTTCACTCTGCCTCCTAACATGTTCACCCACTTTTCATACATGTCTGGTGGCATTCTCACTCAAGTAACAGGCCTGCTGAATATCATGCCCAGCTGGGAATCACACCTGCTAGGTATCACATCTGCCCAGGTATCATAACTGCTTAGACATCACTGGCCCAGGCCACTGCTGCAGGACCCAGGTCTTTCTCATTTCCATATGCTGCTCCTTCTGAGCCCAGCCCACTTTGTCCTTTGTTTTCCATCTTCCTAAGCGGACGACGGAGGCTTTGAGAGTGGCGCCTACAACAACAGTGCCATCTCTACCCCACACCTGGACGCCTTGGCCCGCCGGAGTCTTATCTTCCGCAATGCCTTCACCTCCGTCAGCAGCTGCTCTCCCAGCCGCGCCAGCCTCCTCACTGGCCTGCCCCAGGTGAGGGCGGCAGGGGGGCAGGAGGAGGGAGTGCCCCAAGGCCTCTGCTGCTGAGAACACTTCCCTTGTCTCCCTGGGCATTGTCCACCTTCCCTCCGTCACCCCCAGCCAAATAGTCCACGTGCAGCCCTGCTCCAGCACCCTGTGACTGTGAGCAGTCACTTACCTCTGTGAGCCTCATTCTCCTCACCTGTAAGATGGGGTCATGCTTATAGCTCACTCCTGGGGATTACTATAGGATTGGCCAAGTTAACACCCTGTGTGTAAAGCTCATAGTAAGATGCCTGGCAGTTATTTCCTCAGCCCGTGTTCATTCTTGTCATGATATTGTCCCAGGAGCTTGTGTGACGGTAAACGCTGCCATTTAAGGCACTTACTCTATTTTTATTGAGCTGATATATATAAATACAGTTTAAAAATGTACTGTTTTAACTGTTTTAAGGATACAGCTCAGTGGCATTAAGTACATTTACATTGTTGTGTAACCATCACCACCATCCAGGACGTTTTTATCACCCCAAACTGAAACTCTGTCCCCATTAAACAGTAATTCCTTCCTGCTGCACCACCAGCCTCAACCACCAGTCAACTTTCTGCCTCTGTGAATTTGGTTACTCTTGGTACCTCATGTAAGTGGAGTCACACAGTACTTGCCTTTTTGTGACTGGCTGTTTTCACTCAGCATAATGTCCCCAAGTTTCACCCGAGTAGTGGCACGTGTCAGTAACTCACTACTTTTCAAGGCTGAGTAATGTTCCATTGTGTGACAGAGCATATTTTGTGTATCGATTCATCTGTTAATGGACACTTAGGTTGATTCCACCTTTGGCTATTGGAATAATGCTACTGTGAACCAGGTGTACATGGGCACTTACTCTTGATGTGTTACCTCACAACATTATTTTATGGGAACACAGCTGTGGTCTGTGCGTTTCTTTCTGAGAGCCTGAGCCAGTGAAGAGAAGGCCTACGTAAAGAGGAGACTGTGACCTGAACACAGAAGCTTCCTGAAAGGTTAATCAGGCAGCTGTAGGCCATGCTCACCTCTGGACAGTGGGCTGCAGGAATAAGGACAGGGGTTTACCTTCTTGTATCTCTCTAGTCTGAGTTTGTAACATGTATGACAATTTCTTTCATGCTATAAAACGGCTTGCTGGGATGGCTTTCACTCAATAGTGTGTGGTCTTGATAGAAAAATTGGAAAGTATGGATATGCAAAAAGAAGAAAATAAAGGCTACTCCTAATTTTGGTGTACATCCTCCCAGTCTGTTGTATTTTCCTGCCAAAGTCCCATGGGAAGGACCTGTGGGCCTGTTGGGCAGGGAGTGAGACGGAGAAAACCTCTCTGAGGATGCTAAATCAGGGATCTGTGAAGGGCCAGGTTGGTGAGCCTGGGAGAGCGGGAGCGTTGCAGGGGGAGACAGAGGGCAGGGGTGGTAGGACCAGGTGGTATCCTGCATCACAGCAACTCTGCTTGCAGCATCAGAACGGAATGTACGGCCTGCACCAGGATGTCCACCACTTCAACTCCTTCGACCGGGTGCAGAGCCTGCCGTTGCTGCTGGGCCGAGCTGGCATTCACACAGGTGAGGGGCTTCGTGTGGCCCCAGGGGCAAGAGAGCAACTTCCTATCCTGCCCCAGAGATCCTAACTGGGCTATGGGCTCATGAGAACAAGGGCTCTGCTGCCCTCCTGGAGGCCGTAGCAAGACACAGGGTCTGGGGAGCAGAGAAGGGGGCAGAAGGGAATGGGAAACCAAAGGGGCTCTGAACAGGCCTGTCTCCCTGGCTCCAGGCATCATTGGGAAGAAGCACGTGGGGCCAGAGATGGTGTATCCATTTGATTTTGCGTACACGGAGGAGAATGGCTCTGTCCTACAGGTTGGGCGGAACATCACTAGAATTAAACTGCTGGTCCGGAAATTCCTGCAGACACGGGGTGACAGGTGCGCAGAGAGTCCCCCCACTTACCGCCCTCACTTAGCCAGACCTCTGGGCAGTTAATACTGGATGCGGCTCCCAGAGTCTTTGGTTGGGATTCTTGGAGTCCTCAGACAGCTGGGGTATGGGTGGGGGAGAAAATTCCCGATACTCAAGTTGATCTGGTCAGAGGAAGGGGAGACATGGGGAACCTGAGGTGGCACGGATCACAGAGAGGTCATCAGTTGTAGGGGAGCAGACAAAGCTGGGGGGTGTTCCTTCCTGAGGGATGAGGCTCCCCAGGGTAGAAGTAGGGTGATGGGTCAGCCATCTGACCTTGACCTCAGCGCTCAAGCCCATTCCTCCACCTGCAGGCCTTTTTTCCTCTATGTCGCCTTCCATGACCCCCACCGCTGCGGGCACTCTCAGCCACAGTATGGGGCGTTCTGTGAGAAGTTTGGCAATGGGGAGAGTGGCATGGGGCGGATTCCAGACTGGACCCCCCAGACCTACAACCCGAAGGATGTGCAGGTAGGAGGGCCCCTCTCCACGTTTCCAAGAACTACCCTTCTTCTTCCACTTTGTAAATCGGGGGACCTGTGCCCCTCCAGTGGGTTTGCAGCCCTGGCCCCAGGTGTGTAAGAAGAGATTCTGACTCATTGGAGCCAGGTCCCCATCAATGGGATGGCAGAGAGAAGGGAAAAGACATGGATGATGTTCCCAGAAGCATGGATCTTCTGGATTAGTCCATTCAGGAAGGAAGATGATTTCGGGCCCTGGGAGGAGGGCTGGCACCTGTATCTCCCACGCCAATTTAAGGACTGACCACTCTGTCTCCTCCCCAACCCATCTGTTCTAACCTTGACTTTCCACCCACCTGCCCCATCCTAGGTGCCTTACTTTGTCCCTGACACCCCAGCCGCCCGAGCTGACCTGGCCGCTCAGTACACCACCATTGGCCGGATGGACCAAGGTGGGTTCAGGGAGCCCAGGCGATGGGATAGGGCACATCTTAGGCCCCCATCTTGGACCAGAAGCCAGAAGTCACAATGTTGCAGAGTTGTGTTCTCTTAGGGGCCTCTGAGGGAGAGTCCTTGCCTCTTCCAGCTTCCTGTGGCCCCACGTGTTCCTTGACTTGTGGCTGCTTCACTCTGATCTCTGCCTCTGTTATCATATGTCTTCCTCCCGTATCTTCTCTTTAGTCTTTGTCTCTCCTCTTTATATAAAGAGACTCATCACCTGATTTAAAGACTGCTTAGGTACTTTAGGATTATGTCATCTTGAGATCCTTGACTTGGTATCTGCTGGGCAGGAGCCTGGCTGGTGGGAAGGAAGGCAGGGGTGACTGAAGGAATCGATGGTGCAGGGTCTGATGAAGAAATGCAGGAGTGCACACACATTCCCATGACTGCGTGTCTGCCTGTGTCTGAGCTCTGCTCTCCCCTCCACACCCTGCAGGGATTGGACTTGTGCTCCAGGAGCTGCGTGGAGCAGGTGTCCTCAATGACACCCTGGTCATCTTCACATCTGACAATGGGATCCCCTTCCCCAGCGGCAGGACCAACCTGTACTGGCCAGGCACTGCAGAGCCCATGCTGGTATCGTCCCCGGAGCACCCAAAACGCTGGGGCCAGGTCAGTGAGGCCTACGTGAGCCTCTTAGGTAAGACTGCATCCCATACAGCAGGGATCGGGTGGCAGTGGGGGTGAGGGAGGAAGTGAATGTCTAGTGGGACCACAACGTCCAGATGTTGCTCCTTAGCCACTGCCTTATGTGGTCACCCCCATTCTACAGTTGCAAAAATGAGGCTCCGAGACATAAAGTAAGAAGTCCAAGGTCACACAGCTTGTAAGCACCAAACTTGGATTCTAGTTTGGGTCTCACTGCCTTCACGCCTATCATTTTTCCACTGGACCATTGGGGAGCATCAGTCACCTGGAGCACTTGCTAGGATCTAAATATCCCACTGCATGGAGTGATTCAGTAGGTCTGGGATGGTGTCCAAAAATTTGCATTTCTGACAAGTTCCCAGGTGATTCTGATGCACCTTGAACCCACTTTGAGGGGTCAGGGCAGTAGCATGCTTGGGCCCCCATGGCTCAGGGCTCACATCTCCCTTTGGCTCCAAGGTCAGGGAGTGTTACAGCTGCAACACAGAGCAGGAATAGGTCCCTAGGGGCCTTCCTCAAGGATTTTAGAATTCTGGGTATCACGGAATTGGCGCCTCCTGTTATATTGGAGGCATCATAGCCCGGAGGGTGATGCAGCAGCAATGGGTTGACCCCTAGCAGCTTCTCCCTATTGGTGATTTGATGTGCGAGGTGGCCCACCAACTTCCAGAGTGGCTTGGATTCACCCTTTCCAGGGGGCTGGACCTAGTGCCCTGGAGGGCCTGCCCTGCTGAGATGCCATCTCTTTCCAGATCTCACGCCCACCATCTTGGATTGGTTCTCCATCCCCTACCCTAGCTATGCCATCTTTGGCACAAAGACCGTCCAGCTCACTGGGCGGTCCCTCCTCCCAGTACTGGAGGTGGAACCCCTCTGGACCACAGTCTTCGGCAGCCAGAGCTACCACGAGGTCACCATGTCCTACCCCATGCGCTCCGTGCACCACCAGAACTTCCACCTTGTGCACAACCTCCACTTCAAGATGCCCTTCCCCATCGACCAGGACTTCTATGTCTCACCGACCTTCCAGGACCTCCTGAATCGCACCACAGCTGGCCAACCCACAGGCTGGTATAAGGACCTGCATCACTACTACTACCGGGAGCGCTGGGAGCTCTATGACAGGAGCCAGGACCCCCATGAGACCCACAACCTGGCTGCCGACCCCCGCTATGCCCAGGTTCTGGAACTGCTTCAGACCCAGCTGGTCAAGTGGCAGTGGGAGACCCATGACCCCTGGGTGTGTGCTCCAGATGGGGTGCTGGAGGAGAAGCTGATTCCCCAGTGCCGGCCACTCCACAACGAGCTGTGAGGCTCTTCCTGCCCCTATAGTAGGGGGCCCGCTTGTCCAGAGTCTGAGCCGCGTCCTGGCAGATGAATTCCTGGGGGGTACCCAAGGTGCTGCAGGATCCCCAACCTGTGACAATATGAGGATGGTCTGGGGACTTGCAGGGAAAAATGTGGTTGGGACATGGGGCTTCCGATTCTCTTGGTTCTTTGGAAACCACAGACGTTCTTGTGTTCCTCACCTGAGAGGAGATGGGTTTCCATGTGCCACGAGGGTGGCGGGTGGGTGCAGACCACACTCAGTGTGGGGACAGCATCTGTCAATCCTGGTCTGGATAGGGAGCCTCTGAAGGACCTTTGGGCTTTCTTCTCCCTTCACTTTGCCCATAGTCAGGCTCCCAACCCCTGGGCTGGGTTTCCGTGAGACTGCTGATTCTTGGCAGGCTCCTTGAGTGACGGGTGTCATCCTGGGGCCTGTATGGGCAGAGCTTGCCCTTCTTTTTGAGAGGGTCCCAGGATGAAGATGCCACTGCTGAAGGCGTGAAACTGCCCCACTCATTGGGTGAATCCTGGATGAACACGAGTCTGTAGCACAGACAGCACTCCAGACCTCCCCTGCCTCCGCCCACCTGGGAGCAGAAGCTCTGCCTGGGAGAGCCCAGAAAAGGGGCGCTCTCTCAAGTGGATGGACTCCTGTTGCCCTCCCCACCCCCATCATCTCCATCCTGTGGAACATGGGAGGGGAGCCACAGGCCTGAGCATTCTGTAAAAGCTTTTTATTTTAGTAAAATATATCAAAGTTCATTTTCTAAATTTGTTCATGACACAGGGGCCATCAGCAAGGCCTCTACTCTGTCCACACGACCTTCTTCTGCTCATCCATGACGGCCAGGCGGACGCAGCCGAGCAGGACATCCAGGTCACTCCAGCTTTCGGGGGCCAGGCTGCTATATAGACAGGGCACTTTATCCAGCTCAGCCTCCTCCTGCCTGGCGGCCTCTAGGAACTGGTCCTCTGCAGTACCTAGCCGCTGCAGAGCCTTCCTGCCAGGGCCGGAGATGGGAGGGTGACTTAAGGAGAGCCTTGCACTTGTCTCCCAGCACAGAGCCCCAGAAATCAGCTGCCAGCTTGGAATTCTAGGGGCCTGGATGGACTGATGATGCAACAGCTGTCTAGATACCCTAGACACGGGTGGCCTGATTCAAGGTAACCTAATGCCTCATGAAGAAAATACAACTGGGGCCCTAGATGATGTTGCACTAACGGAAGGTGGTCTAGTTTACAACTTCAGTTCTGAAATTACAAAGGGAGCAGCAGGACGTCTGGGTTTGTCCCAGTTATGAACCAAGGAGTGTTTTTCAGTCTCTGTCCTCACCTGACATTGTTGGACTGTTAACTGTACCCCAGGAAACATGTGGCCTTAGCCAAGGTATGGTTCTAGGGTCTCACCTTACTGTCCTCTGGGTTGCTCCTGGGGGCTGGCTGCAGGACCTTTGTCCTGGATTTTGTGGGGGAACTGCCCTGTGACACTTAGGGGCTGGCACAGGGGGAGATCCTGGAAACCCCGACACAGGCTCCAGATGTGTTCACCATGGGCCTCACGGGGAGTTCCAGCGCCCGTTCAAACACCACCACCAGCCCCCAGGGGTTCACCTACTTGAATTTCTTTGCCATCTTCTCATTGACGGAGACATGGATAATGATGGGGAAGATCTCCATCCTGTGCAGGACGCAGACACTGTCCAGCTGGGTGTCCAGGAGGGCGTGGGTGTTCTGCGGGGAGTGGGGAGAGAAGTGAGCCTCAGCCTCAGAGGACACGAGGGGGGCCCACACTCAGGGAAGACGTGGAGGGAAGGGTGTGGGTAGGACTGAAGTTTGCAAAGGAGATGGGGAGAAGAATTTGGGAATGCCCCTTTGTATATGAGCATGCTTGCTGTACAGTTTTAAAAGTTTCTATCCACCCAGAGGGATCGGGTGGAGAGGGAGGTGGGAGGGGGGACCGGGATGGGAAATACATGTAAATCCATGGCTAATTCATTTCAATGTATGACAAAAACCACTGCAATGTTGTAAAGTAATTAGCCTCCAACTAATAAAAATAAATGAAAAAAAAAATTAAAAAAATAAAAGTTTCTATCCATTTGACTTTTTTTTTTTTCCATTTGACTTTTTACCTCTGATCTAGAAATCAGGCCACTGGGATTGAGGGAGGCTTTGTGTGGACCTCAAACCCTAGGAGTCGGTGGCTCCATCAGCCTCTTTGGAGGTTAGAAGGAGACGGGGCCATTGTGCCTCTGGCTCACAGGTGTTCCTAACTGCTTTGTATCAACAGAAAATTTTATCATTCTCAGTGAGCTTTTCATATATTTGTCTGAGCCTTAAAACATGGAGTATCATCTCCAGGTAATTCATTCATTTAACAAATGTTTATTAAACATCTCCTGTGTCGAGGAAGCAGGTTCAGGGAAGTTAAGTCTTGCTCAAGGTCCCGTGGACCCCACATGGCAGTAACAGTTTGATCTTTCTGTGATGGAGCCAGAGATGAGCTAGGCACCAATCCTGGGTGCTCCAGGGGGCCCTGGAGGTTGGCCCTTCCTGCCTTCTCCCCTCGCCCTCCTCTGGAGATGGAGTTCCTCCCAGCCCCTACCCCACCCCTTACCTTTCCCATGAGGGACTCGACTGCTCTGCGGGTGACACAGTAGAGGCCACCGGATGCCTCTCTCTCCTGGATGATGTCCCCTCTCTGGCTGGAGGTGTCATACTCCTCCTGACTCAAGTACTCTGAAGGTGACAGTTGATGGGGATGTCACACACCCAGCTGCTCCCTCAAGAGCCCGTGTTGAACACCCCCCACCCCCACAGACCCCTGTGAGCTCTAGGGGAAGCTCTTGCTAGGGTTTCCTCTTTATAAACCTGATCCTGCTCTCTCTGCTTGGAGGAGTCTGTGCCCTGCACATTCACCCTGAACTCAGACACAGCAGGTGCCCAGTCAATGCCAGAATGTGGGTGGATGGATGGAAGTTTGGGTGGAAGGAAGGATGGAGGGAAAGAAGGAAGGATGGACAGATGTAGATAAACCCCTCTGCCATCACTTCCCAAGCCCCAAACTTACATATGCAACTTCTTACACCCAGAAATCCCTTCAAGCCCTTAAATCAGTCATTCTCAACTGGGGGCAATTTCTCCCCCAAGGGACACTTGGTAATGTCTGGAGACATTTCTGACTGTCACAGCTTTTGGGGAGGGGCTCTGCTCCGGGCATCGAGTGGGTTGAGCCCCAGGTATGTTACCCATCTTCGATGCACAGGACAGCCCACAATAGAGAAGGACCCTGAAGGTCATGCCCAGGCTGAGAACCCCTGCCCTGTATAAACATGTTAGAACACACCCCTACTTTTCCCTTCTTCCTGAATAGCACCCACTCTCCCAAGTGAGAACCGCATGTGCCACCCTGCTAGCTTCCACCCTCCGGAGCACCACCAGACCCTGCAGACAGCTCTTGGGACTACCCTCTCTTCCCTGCTGTGGCTTTGCTTTCCCTCTGGCCCTGAGGGGTCCAGTGGTCTTTAGCTTCTCCAGTCTGTCTTCTATTCTGCTTTCAAAACAGGTATTCAAAGATCAGGCCTGATCCCATCCCCTAGCCCACAGCACTTCCAGGCACCCACCGCCTCCTCCCCATCCTACCTCGGTACATGGCACATTCTGCTTCTCAGCCTGGACTGCCTTGTTCTGCTCACAAACTCCTGCCTGTCATCCCCACCCTCACTCCTACCCCTCTCCAAAGAATTCCCCTCTGGGCCGCTTGTGGAGTTTAGACAAGTCAGCCTGCCACATGTTTAGGTGTCTGTCTCCAGAGGAGCAGACTAGACACCCAGGACCTGTAACCCTCTGCATAGAGCCTGGCACTCAGCAGGTGCTCACTGCAGGAACTGCGTGGACCACACTTGCTCCCCTCTGTCCCCTCTGCAAACTCCAGGAGAGAAGGACAGGGCCCTGTTCACCCTCACGTTGTAGCCCGACTCTCCGGGGCAGTCACCAACCAGGAATGGTGGATAGAGGAAAGTGCCAAGGAGCCAACTCCTGCCCTCCAGCCAGCTGAGCCACCTCTCCTGCAGGGCAGGGCCACGGGGACCCAGGATTCCCACTGGCCAGTTCATCTCCATGGCTCTACATTGAGTGGCTTTGGGCAGGTGGATGGAGCCCTTTGGTTGTATGACTCCATGGAGTACAAACCAAGCTGCCAGCAGAACTGCGCTTTGCCCCACCCCTCCCCCGTCCCAAATCATGTTCATCTGAAACCTCAGATTTTCACCTTATTTGGAAATAAGATCTTTATAGATGCTGTTAGTTAAGAGGAGGTTGTACTGGAGTAGGGTGGTCTGAAATCCAATGACTGGCTCCTCGTAAGAAAGTAATGTGAAGGCAGAGGGACACACAGATGAGGAGGCAGAGATCGGAGTGTTATAGTCACAAGCCACCATCAGCCACCAGAGCAGGGAGAGGCAGGAAGGATGCCCCCCACCGCAGCCTTTGGAGAAAGGGCAGGCTGTGGAGACAATTTCAGACTTCCAGCCTTTAGAACACGAAGGGAATGCATCTCTGCTGTTTTAAGCCCCCTGGTTTGTGGTCCTTTCTTTAGGCAGCTCCAGGACCACTCTGTCATCCACACCCTTGAAAGCAGATACAGCGTTCTGCCAAGGCCTCGCCACGCCACCTGACAGTTAGGTGGGACTCCCAGGTGAGAGCGTACCTGCTGGGCATTTCTTAAACCCTTGGAAGAGGCACAGCTTCTCAATCAGGACCTTCCCCACCACCCTGGGCACGAAGAGCACGGGCCGGGGCTGGCTGGGCCTGTGGGGGCGCACCAGGGTGTAGGGCACCAGGGTGAAGCAGCTCTCGGCCCAAAAGCACACAGTGGCGGGGTCTGTGGGAGGAAGGAGCGTGAGTGGGCCGCGCGCCGGGCTGCAGCAGCCCCCGCCCCCAGGACGGCCTGTCTGTCTTGCTCGCTGCTGCGGCCCGGCCCCCGCGGTAACACAGGTACACTGGTCTCCTGCGTGATGCACCACGGCCTCCACACCTGTCCTGGCTGGTTTCTTTGTACTTGCTGATCAGATGTCCTGCTTCTCTAGGATCACCTTTGTAGACTGCAGCTTAAACTCTTTTCCCCGTTTGGCTCACAGGGAAGATAGAAAACCTGAGTTTATCCTCCCAAACAGTCTGGAAGCTTCCTGTGTCTTCTTCCTTAGCCTCATCCTCGGGGACACATGATCCCAGTCCTTCCCTCCCTCCCTGATCCCTGATCTCCTCTCCTGGTCATTTCGGTAATATTAGATGCGGGTTGGGTTGGGAGGACCCCCTGGAAGAGGGCATGGCAACCCACTCCAGTTTTCCTTGCCTGGAGAATCCCATGGACAGAGGAGCCTGGGGGCCATAGAGTCGCAAAGAGTCAGACATGACTGAAGTGACTAAGGACACAGGCACTCAAAGCACTTTTCAAGAAAGTAAATTCAGAATGATTTACCTTTCTCTAAATTAACTTCTGCTTATCTCATCACAGTTTTACCTGCACAGGGATCTGTGCTGTGCTGGCCTCTGTCACAGCCACTGCCCCCGACCCCAGCCACTATATTCCCTGGGGCTTTTAAAAACGGCGGCTGTCTGAGGGCCCATTGGTTTGTGGAGTGCTGGGCATTTGGAGAATGTTTAGACTTTACTATTTAAAAGGACTGCTGTTCAGATGACTGTACCAGTGGTTTCGGACCATCTTATTGGGGTAGATTACAGAAGTAGGAGCATCAGTTAAAGGTCACTAAGGGTGTATACCAACTGCTTTCCAGAAGGGCACATAGACATCAATTATGATTCTTAAAACAGATTCTGGCCTAGATGAATGGTGTTATCCTGACCAAGCTGCCCAACCACTGCGGCCCCTGAAGACCCTCCACCAGCCCCACCTGCCTCACCTTCTACCCGGCTCGGGTCCGACTGGCTTCCTTCAAAGCTTGACCACAGAGGGCTGGCCTTGGTTCTGTCCATACTGACAATGCGGACCAACTTCTGGGCTCCCCCAGAAGGCTGCTGGATGAGGTAGAAGGAACGTCATACAGTGCTGGGGGCCTGCCTCCGCCAAATCCAGGGTGATCTCTGGCCCCAGGCTGTGCCCACTGAACAGTCAGGAGGCCCAGGCCCCATGACAGGGGATGGGAGATGAGGGGTGGCCAAAGAGTGTCCTCAGGCTTAGCCCTCCTTAGGGAGGGCAGGGAGTGGGAGGTAGAAAGGAAGAGTAGGGGCCTCCCAGCCTAGCCGTGCCACAATCCCGGGGGCTGCCCAAGTGCCTTGCTCAGGGGCAGCTGAGTGTTCTATGTCGGGGCAACTTAATGGTGCCCAGCCTCAGTGGAGAATAAGAATGGGGTGCACATGGCGGGCAAATGGGGTAACCTGGAAGTAAGAGGCAGGGAGCATACACGATATATCTGCACACAATAGATCTTGCAGGCTAGGCAGTACGCAGACCCAAATGAAGGTTTGGACCGCGTAGTAAGAGACACACCGAGTCACCCCACATCAGGTCAGCAACCTACTCTCTCCACATGGGACCCTCAGTCAGTGCCCACAGTTTTCCAGCCCACCCCAGGTAGGTCTGTGATTTTGGGGGTGGAAGGAGGGCTTGACTGGGCCCCTCCCTCAGGATGATGTGAGTTGGGAGAGAAGAAGGCCAGCGGGGGGAGAGGCAGAGCCCACCCGAGTGGGACCCCATGTCTAGGACCTGGACTGACCGGGTGAGCGCCCCACCTCACCTTTCGGGTCATGGTGCTCTGATGAGCCATGTCCTGGAGGAGGGCGATGAGCAGCTGCTGAGCCCTGTGAGGGGGAGAACGACCCCAGCCCAGCTGCAGGGAGGGCTGGACGGGAGAGGTGGGCCCCTGCACAGTGCTCTGGGACACCCCCCTGCCCCCGCCATGGTCCTTCACCCCAGCAGCCCTGTAGTCCCCTGGGGTTCTTAAACACCTGCAGAGCCCCAGCCCACCCCTGGAGATGCTAACTGAATTGTTCTGAGGGAGGGTCCAGGCAACACAGTCTGAGCGGGGTGGAGGCCACCACTCCAGGACCTCACTAGTCCCAGTGTGGCCTGAGGATTTCAGCCTGGCATCACCCAGAGAGGGCCTGGAAATGCAGGGTCTCAGGCCTCTCCCTGCATCCGCTGAGTGTGATCTCCACGTGGCAGAATTTGCAGTGAGGCTTGAGATCAGCCGGACGAGACACCCTGCTTGGTGCCTTATGGTTGATCTATTATAGAACGTGATTCTGAGCAGGGGTACTGTTGCTCACCCAGGGAGGGTGACTGGCTGTCCCAGTTGGCCCGGGACTGAGGGAGTTCCCCAGGACATGGGGCTTTCCGACAGTCCTGGACACACCTGCACGATGGGTCACCTTCCCCCAGGAGACACTGGCAATGTCTGGAGAGATTTGAGGTTGTCACCACTGGCAGGGGGCCAGGGGCACTACTTGCATCCAGTGGGTGGAGGCTGAGATGCTGGTCAGCATTCCAAAGTGCCCAGGACAGCCCCCAGCGACAAACGATGAGCCAGCCCCAAACATCCACAGTGCTGAGGATGAAAAACTGGTCCCACATACCCTAGAATGCTCTAGGACTCAAGTCCATCCCTTTTCACAAAGGAAGCCCATCTAAGCAGTGAACCTGGTGGGTCGCACATTGGAGATTCCACTTCTTGGAGGTGCCCCACCCCATATCCCTGGGCAGTGAAGGGAGCCTCAGGAAGGCTGTTTCTCCTGGGCAGGAGGGGACCTCCTGGCTAAGCAAGACCAGGCAGTATCCCCTCCCTCCCCCGGGCAGGTCCCCGGGCTCTCTCTCGGGGGTGGGAGCCCAGGACGACTGCTCACCGTGTGTAGTTGGGGATGGTGCCATGCTCCGTGCCCTTGGTGCTGTAGGGGCCAACGCGGTGGGCGTGCCAGCAGCTGCTGCCCTGGAACAGGGTGTCTGTGACGTGCAAGATGTCATTGCAGCGCACCTGAAGCTCTCCCTCCGCCCGCCCCTCCAGGGCCAGATTGACCCGGATGTAGAAGGAGTCCCCTGATGTGGCCACTTTGGCCTCCATGTCCTGGACCAGCTTCTTATAACCTGATCAAAGAGGACATGGGGACAGGTAAGCCCAGAGCCGTGATGCCCCGTGAGGATGGTTCTGCTTTGGGGGCCACTGTGGACTTGGGGCACAGCCTGGCTCTGCAGTGGGCTAGGAGTGTTGGCATCAGTGGCCTCTGGGGGAGTGTGGAGTGGATAGGGGAGTGTGTACCCTCCATGTTGACCTTCACTGACAGACAGCAGAAGCCATTCACCCTCCGGAGAAGTCCGACGGCCCGCTCCAGGGTCATGCCCTCCAGGACAGCCTTGGATGAGGGCTCGGTTGCCTCGTAATCCACCTGATGGAAGATCATGAGGGTTACTTCTGTTGACCAGGCTTTTTTAGCTGCGGTCTGAGTGCAGGCATGTGCCCTGCAGCAGACTCACCGCTTCCCAGACACCCATCCACCCCCATCAGAGCCCTGTGTCAGGACACCCTGATGCGGGGTCTCCAGGCTAAACACATTCCCACCCAGGATCAGGTACTTAGATTGCCACTGGGTGCCAAGTTTCCGGTCTCCAACATGCTCCATTCTAGAGCATTCTAGAACAGAGATCTCAGTTTGGGACTATTGACGTTTGGGGCCGTCCTGGGCACTGCAGGATGTTTTGCACCTTCTCTGACCTCCACCCACCAGATGCCAGGGCACCCCTCATGTCACCTCTTCCCCAGCTGTGAAATCCACAGGGCTCTTATCCACTCATTTGTTCCCGGTGTTGTTTTGGTTTAGGAGAATAGATATGTTTATAATGAGAAAAACAGAGATGTTTTTAATGCTGTTAGAATGGAATTGGCCCCATTCGAGTATCAGGACTGTCTCATAAAGGGGATCTGTTGCTTTAACCACAATGTGAGCTGACAATTGCAAATCTCACCAGGACTGTTAGAAGTGTGACGAAGGGCTTTTGTGTTGGGTGGGCTGATGCTTACGTCAGGAGCTCTGTGTGTGATTATTCGAGACAGAGAAGAACTCAGCTCAGCCCATGGACAGTGGGGAGAAGCCGTGGGGTCCATGGAATCCTGATTGAGGGTGCAGCCCCTCCCTCCCCTTCTCAGCCCTACATCCCCCCACACCCCCCTACCCTGGGAGGAATTGGTGATGCCTGTTATTCAAATTTCTTGCTAATCTTAAAAGGCCTGATGCTTAATAATTCTGCTTTTGTTGTTGCTGCTGTTCAGTTGCCAAGTCATGTCTGACTCTTTGTTACCCTATGGACTACAGCACGCTGGGCTTTGGTATCCCTCACCATCTCCCGGAGTTTGCCCAAGT
This sequence comes from Odocoileus virginianus, assembly GCF_023699985.2. NCBI lineage: Eukaryota > Metazoa > Chordata > Mammalia > Artiodactyla > Cervidae > Odocoileus > Odocoileus virginianus. The sequence goes on from NC_069690.1 coordinate 49,655,635, forward strand.
TCATATCCATTGAATCAGTGATGCTTTTAGGTAACATCAAAGTGACCTCCCTGTCCATGTGTTCACTTAATAATAATTAGGTTGTACATTTTTGTTTTCTGCAGTTTAATGGATATTTTATAGTAAAGAAATTTTTTTAAGTCCCCAAGGGTTAAAATGGTGAATTTTATTATGTGTACTTTAATACATACACATGAAGTAACAGTAAGATTATTACAATTAAAAAAAAAAGCCCACATCAGAATCTTATGTAATCTCTATCAGAAGATTCTGGGGCCAAGATTGCTTCATCCCCAAAGCCTGCTCAGCTGGTGCATAGTCCAGCCTTCAACAGCTTGTAGGTCACCCTCGAGTTCAAGGATGTCAGGATGGAGAAGGGCACAGGGTTTTGATGATAGTCACCAGGACTCTCTAATCATTGTGTTACTCTATTTTATGTCAGCCCAAGAAAAGAGCGTGGACCAATCCAATAATCCATTTTTGTCAAGTTGAATCCATGGCTGCCTGGGTTACCTGCCCCTCATGCTGACCCCACTTTCAAGAGGATGCTGGGGGCTTGAGGTGCTGACGCCACACTCACCATGACAATCTGGGTGCCGGGGCGCAAAGCCATCTCATCTGCCGCAGAGCCCGGGGTGACCCGATGAATGAAGATGCCCGTGAGGTTCCCGCCAATAACGCTTATCTGCTCCAGCAGTGCACCACCCTGGAAGGCCAGCGCCGTGACCTGGCTCAGGATCTTGCGGGCCGGCCTCCGCCTCACTGGAAAGCAGCTGCAGGAAGCGAGGGGCCGGAGCTCAGGTGTCCTAGAGCAGGAGCTTGGGTCTCCCCCTCGGTCCCCTCTAGTCCCAGCATTCTGGAATTCTTCCCAGGCCTCAAACAGGTTGACAGTGAGGACACAGTCCTCACTCTGCTCTGCCACCTGCTGGCCCCAGCCCTCTGCTCACCTGGTGGAGAGATAGAGATCCCCAGAAGACGGCAGCAGGCTGTTCTCAGATTCAGGGAGGTCTAGAAGGAAGCCAGTGGCTCAGGTATGGAGCTGGGCCAGCCCTCAAGGTCACCCCACTTCTGAAGGAGTTTTGGCTCACCGGTGCAACCTCAGTGTCACCCCTGCCCCTGCCGCAGGCACCCGCCTGTTTGTTGTATGTTTTGCTGAAGCTGAACCTTCTCTTGCCCCTCTCTTCCTTGATGCCCAAAACCTTGATTCACCTCGGCTAAAATAGGAGAGGCTAGTGGGGAGCTGCATTTGTCAGGGTTTAATCTACATTGTGTCCTTTTGCAGTATTTGAGTTGCTAGCATTTTACAAAATAGGGAATCTGGAATCTGGATTTCTGTCTTCACTTGAGAAATCAAATCTGGCATAACTCTGGGCCTGTATTTCTGTGCGGCAGCCACCGCTGGCACTGGTCATCAGCTGCCTCCTGTCTCCCGGGTCACCCTGCTGCCCAGCTGGCCACAGGACTGCCACAGGACTGCCAGCTGGACTCTGAGTTGGCAATCTGCAGGGCTAGATGTCCTCAGAGTCTCCCCAAGGCCTATATTTTAGTAGCCTGTGAGGCAGATGGGCTGCCCCCAGCCCAGGTGTCAGCCTCCCTGCAGGTAAGGTTGCCCTTCTTGCCTCCTGAGCTGCTCAGAGAACCAGAGGGCTCTGACAGCTAGTGGTCGCCAGTTGCAGACAGCCTGTGCCCAGCTCACAGATAAACATACACTCATGCTCACATTCAAAGCCAAGTGAAATTATACACTCTCAATGTATTTGAGGTCAAAAGTAAATAAACCAGGACTTGATGCACAATCATGACAAAAGGGAAAAAAAGAGCATTGACTCATCCTGTTTGTGATCTCACATCCAGATTGGTTATATCTGGGGTGGAGCCTCCATTATAAATAAAAATGGCAATGAATTTGTAAGAGGAAAGGTTTCTGGTCATGTGACCCACAGAAAGCCCGAGGCCATCAGTCCTAAAGGGGCTGCCAGGCGACAGCGTGGGGATACACGCACTCTCTGGTGGCCGTGAGGTGAAATTCAGACAAGATGCCAAGCTCCTGCTCTGTGCAAGGCCCAAGGCTGCAGGGGGCAAGATAAGGAGGCTGTCCATGAGGGGCCTGTGCCTTGAGAAGGAGACAGGACCAGTTAAGTGACAAATATGAGGAATAAGTCACAGGAGAAATGGGAATGTCTCAGATGCAAGCATGCGGCAGAAATGTTCCCAGTAAGCGCCTCAGCGAGGAGCAGTGAGGATGGAAGCCGGCTGCCCTCTAGTGTCACTGGGAGGCCCAAGTGTCCGTGGGTCAGAGCAGGGAGGGACAGAGAGAGGACGTGTGTGTCTGGAGCTACCTGAACTTTATGCTGAGCTGGACGTGGAGGTGAACGCAACTCCTTTAGCCTCAAGGTAAAAACCAAAGGACGCTCAGGAAATACAGCACATCTGGACACTGGTTTGAACTGCCCGGCTGTCTGGATTTTCCCAGAGGCTCAGGTCAGGGCAGCAGTCAGTTCACTCCTCTCTGCGCCTCCCCTGGGGTGTCTCACCTGCCCCCCTGAAGATCCCTGTCTTTTCCTTCCTGTCTCTGCCAGCCCAGCCAGGGCTGGTGGGGTGGCCGCAGAGGTTTGGGGGTACACTCACCTGCCCGGTCTACAATCTCAAAATCCAAGTCTGCATTGCTCTTCTTAGCACCCAGGGAACCTCCCTGATCCACTGCCACGATTTCTGGGCAGCCGCTACAAAGCATAAGAAGATGGAAGTCAATGTCCCAGGGAGCTAAGGGCAGTGAAGCCACCTGACCCTCTCCCCAGCCCCACTCTACCTGGAAGGCCAGGAGTCTTCCCAGAAGCCCTCTGTGGCCCGCTTGCATAGGGATTGCTGGCTGGGAGGCGCAGGGCTGCTGGAGCGGAAGCTGTCCACCAGCTCTTGGCTGGACGTGGCGCTCAGGTCAGACCAGAGCTGAGACTGGGGGAGGACACAGCAGAAGTCACCACGGGGCTCTCATGGGGATCCCTCAGGACCCTGACCCTGCTGCCTCTACTGTGTAGAGTGTAATGATAACAAGCCACAGCCTCCCACTGGCAGGGTAGAGGAGGCAAGAGGAGGGGAGAGAGGAGCAAAGAGGCAAGCCACATTAACTGAGCACCTACTATGTGTTGGGTACTCTATTAGCTACTTCTAGATTTTACGTTGCTTAGTTCTTTCTTTTTTAAGCTTTTGGCCACCCTTCCACATATGGGATCTTAGTCCCTGACTAGGGATTGAGTCCACGCCCTCCTGCAGTGGAAGTGCAGAATCTTAACCACTGGACCACCAAGGAAGTCACCTGTATCCTTTAGTTCTTAATGATAAATCTATCTGGTGGGTAGCATTGTCCCACTTTGGGGTGTCCCAGGTGGTGCTAGTGGTAAGTAATTTGCCTGCCAGTGCAGACCCAGGTTTGATCCCTGGGTCGGGAAGATCCCCTGGAGAAGGAAATGGCAACCCATTCCAATATTCTTGCCTGGAGAATCCCATAGACAGAGGAGTCTGGTGGGCTACAGTCCATGGGGGTCACAAAGAGTCAGATGTGACTGAGCATCTGAGAACACATACTGCCCCACTTTACATATAGAGCAACTGAGGCCAGAGAGGCTAAGTTACTGGCTAGGGAGGGTCATGTGCTGACGGGGTGGAAACATGCAAGATGCAGAGCGTGGAACTGGAGGATGCAGGTGAAATGTGTAGATCCGGGTACAGCTCCCCTGTTCACTTGATAAGCATTTCTTTAGCATCTTTAAGTATCTCCTACATGCCAGACCCTCTTCTGTCCCGATAGACAGGTCTGGTCCGGCCCCAGCAGTGGTGGAGGCACTGGCCGTACCTCAGAGGAGCTGCCGTCAGTGTCGTCCCGCGGGCAGAGGGCAAACATGCGCACCAGCCGCTGCTTCCCCTTCGGACAGGGCTCCCTGACCCCCGCCTCCTGCTTGGGCTGCCAAAGACCCAGACAGGATGGTTAATTTAGGGAATATCCTAGGTTGCTCTTGGAGTTTCTACCGAGTCACAACCCCTGTATCTCCAGTTTCCTGAGTGGTTTCCTTTCCTGGGCTTCAAGGTGAAACATTTATGTCCCCTTCTCCCAACCTGGGACACCTGGGACTGTGGGAGCTGGCCACCAATGGGATCATGCAGCAACCAGCTTGGTGACTGCATTTTATCCCCTTTGGATAATACATGTTATTCTCTCCTGGTTATACAAATAATAGATACTACATGTATATATTGGTGGGGAGGAATAGTCCAATTAGAGATGAAAGTAAAATTGACCCATCCTCCCACACTCAGAAATAGAGCAGCAAGCATTTGCTGTCTGTCTGTCAGTCTCTTTTCCATGCATACGTATATTTTTTTGAACATATTTGAGGTGGCGCTGAGTAGGGGAGGGAAGAAGGGCCGGGACCCCTGCTTAGGGAGGGGAGGGTCTGGCTGTGCCTTCCAGGTGTTGCTGGGCACCTCTGAAGAGGTGAAGAGACACCAGGGTGTTTGCAGCTGGAACTGCTGGCAAGACCATCATTAGAGGTTTTACAGTAATTTTAGTTCTTTGAGAATGCAGCTTCCTTGGTTTCTATCACTCAGCTCTCAGGTAGTTTACTTGCAAGCTTCCCAGGAAGACGTCACCCATTAGACCAAGCGACTACCTGCACAGCTTCGTATGCTTGCTTTCTTCATTGAGCGCCACACAGTCCAGGTTCCAGAACCTTCCACCAAGCTAACCCTTCTATGACTTGCATAGTATTAGCATAAAAAGAGATGCAGAAACAGACTCAGCCTGCCCAACTGGGCACCATCAACCTTTGATCACACGACACAGTCTGCTCACAGGAGCCAGCATTGTGGACAGAGCTAAATCCGGTGGTGCCAGTGGGCCTGCATGGCTGGCTAGGGTCTGCCCCGACACCCTGCATCTTCCCCCCAGCAGCGCTCACCCCTGGTGATGACTCGGCCTGCACCTGCAGCCGCTGGACCTGCTGGCGCAGCTCGCAAACCTGGTCTGTCAGCTCAAACACCTTCCTGCGGAGGGCGTCCTTCTCGGTCAGGTTCTGAGAAATCTCCATCTGGGCTCCATCCCTCGCTGAGTAGGCCTGGGAGCCAAGATGGGAGATAGAAAGGATCGATGTCCAGAGGATAAAGAGGCTGTGTCGCAGGAGTCCAGCCAGAGAAAGCCCTGGACTCCCCTGGTGTGTAGCACACACAGCTCGTTCTGTGGCTTACCACCATTTATGATTCACGTAAAAGTGAGCCGTTTCAGTAACAGCCAAGAAAGGGGTTCACACAAACACCTCCTGCTAGAAATGAAAGGAGGGAAGATGATGTGCAGCGGGCATGGCAGCAGGTAACTGTGGCAGGGAATTGAGAAACATCCCGGGGACCAAGGAGAGAGACCCTGAGTCTGGAACCTGCTGCCATTGAGGTCAGGTGACCTGGCTAGCCAGCAATAAGCCACACCCAGAGTGGCCTTCCCGACCCTCCTGAGACCCCTTGGGGACTGCACCTTCGGTCCTCGGAGCCCCTCAGCCTGGCACCCCGGCTGGCCCCTCATTCCTCCTGGGCACCTGGTCTCGCTCCTTCTGCAGCTCGGCCACTTGGCTCTGCAGGGCGTTCATCTTCTCCTTGTAGATTTCACAGTCCACCTTGGTTTTCTGGAACTGGAGCAGGGTCTGCTCCTTCTCTTCCCAGTACTGGACGGAGGGGGACAAACGGAGGTCAGTGGGGCCCATGGAGGTCAGGGGGCCCAGGGAGGTCAGTGACTCCAAGGGTAGGGCTGAGGATGGGGGTGGGGGAGCCTTGGGGTGAGGGAGGTGGTTCTCAAGAGGAAATAAGGTGAATTGACACTCATTTTTTAAGTGCTAGATTTTAGGTGCATCTAGAGTTGCTGTGTTGATTATATTTTAATTTGATCATCAAAATATGCATGGGTCCTGCATGTCAAATTGTGTTTTGTTTATTCCATGTCCCAAAAGGCATACCTATTTTCCCTCTGCCCACCTCATTCTCTTCCACTGTCTCCTTTCTCTCATCCCCTCCTTGCCTTTTACAGCAACTAAATAAATCCCTGGCTCTCACCCTGGGGCCCCCATGCACTGGAAATTGCTCTGTATTTTTTTTTTTTTTGCTCTGTGTTTTAATTGCTTGTTTGCCTGATCCATTTTCTTATCACCCCACAAAGTGGATGTGGCCTTTAGCATTGGATCCTGAGTTGGTGCTCAGTCTAGTTTGACAAAGGAATAAGCGAATAGGCCAATGCATTTTTGGGCAAAGTTGGTTTTAAGCTCAGTGTGGTTTAAAGAATCTGCTTCCTCATCCAGACAGCCCGGCCCCTAAACACGGCCCAACAGCGTCACCTGCTTTCGCTGTCTCTCAGCAGCCACCGCCCGCTCCCTCAGAGAGTGGATGCGGTCCACCAGCTCCTGCCTGCTCTCCAGGGCCTCGTCCAGATTCTGCTCCAGAATGTCCTTCTCCGCCTGGTACAAAGAGAGGTCATCCCAGGGACCCTGACCTCCCCAAAGGCCCCGGGGAAACATCCCTATCATCTCGTCTCCAGGACAGGAGGCGGGAAGCTTGGAGTCCAGGTGTGGGGATGGATTTAGCTTTATTACTGCACATTAGGCAGGAAAAAAAGGCAAGGTCAGCAATCAAAATGTGGAACATGCATTTCAGCTCCATGTGAGCATGGCTAGGAGACAAAGTACAGGAAGCTGAAAGCCTCTGAGGGTAGTATAGCACCTCCTTCTTTTAGGCAGTTTCAGCCTGCTCCCTCAATAGATCCAAAGGCAGAGACTTCCAGAGTGAATATCAAGGGGTGAGGCGTTCCCTCTTCACGCTCACTTTTATGAACGATGGCACAGTTCAGGCCGGGGGACCCACACCCTGTGAATGTCTATTGAAGGACTAGTTCAAAAAATAGATATTTATTGATCGAAAGGGACTGGAGAGGAGAGATAGATGATTTGCATAATTTCAGGGTGCTGGTGACACGAACTTCTCTGCATCCTACAGTTTCCCACTCCCCCGTGCCTGCCTGGGCGGGATGGCAGAATATTTTGCAGGCAGAAAGTTTCCCCCACTTTCACAACCTTAAAGCTAATCGCATCAATTATAATCAGCCTCCATTTACTCCAAAACAACATAGCAGCAGCAAACAAGCTAAGACTTTTGAATACGTGCGCAATAGCTTTCAATTTTGCCAGAATATGGGGTCTGGAAAGAAGGGGAAGGAGAGACGTGAGAAGGGGTGGTGAGGCTGAGTCACTGGGTTTCATCTCACCGAGGCCTTAGCCACACCTCAGTGGAACCACTTGTCAGAAATCCCACAGTCTGGAGGCCACAGGCCAAGGCCAGTGACACTACCTGGCCACAGGAAAGGAAGCTGAGCCTTGAGGGGAGGACCAGGGCAGGAAGTTGAACCTTGGGGGCATCAGGACCCACCAGGCTGAAGGTCAGGGAGCGGAGCCTCTCATTCTCCTCCTTCAGGCGGCTCAGCTCCTCGTCTCCAGGCTCCAGGTCACTGGCCATCTTCAGGGACCGCTCTCGAAATTCCCGCTCACAGGAGGAAGACATCTTCTCTCGCTGCAGCTCTTGCTTCATCAGATACAGCTGCCAGGGAGGAAATGGAGGAGGAGAAGGTCACTGCTGTTTCTCCACTAGACCAGGAGCCAGGTGTGGTCCTCAGCCTTTCTCCTTAAGGATGATGCTTTTCATACTCAAAAAGGTCCCTCTCCCAAGATTTCAAATTCCATGAAAGGGTTTTACCTAACGAATAGTCCCTGTGGGATGATAAAAGCATTTTAGCTTTATCTTACCGGTGAGGTGTAGGGGTTAAATCACTGAGCTGGGGTCCCCGGGAACAGAGAAAGGAGCCCTTGCCACTGGCTCTTGGATCTGACAGCCAGTGCGGCCAGGGATGAATGGCCAGTGAGCCTCCTCCAGCATGGCCCTGCTTCTCCGGCTTTCCGCATTCCGCTAAACATGTCAGATGAAGTAGGGGGCAGCAAGAAGAAACCCCGGGGGATCTACTGGAATTAGAGGTTTGGGTGTGAACTCATGATTTCTAAAATATGTGCATGTATGTGTATATGCATACTTGCATGCATATGTGCCTATCCATAATTGTAGGTGTATGTATACTTATGTATCTATGTGCATGTTTCCTAGTCCTCTCTGCTAAAACGGCTGAGGAGCCAAGATACCCCAGTAGCAATGAGCACACCTAGAGCCCAGATCTTGATCACTAAAAGGAACTGGGGCCCCTTGAAGAAATGGTTGACTTTGGAGCTGAGGTAGGCTGGGTATGAGATGATCCTAGAATATCTTGTGATGATGCAAAGAAAGTCAGTGCTAAGAAAACTCGACCTCATGTCATGTCCCAGGACACAACATATTGACGGGGTTCTCACTGCCAAATCTAGGACACTTTCAGCACCAAACTAAAGACAATAATATGTTACAGATTATTGGAAATAGGAATCCAGGCATCTGTGCCAATAACAGATGCACAAGTGGGGAAAGGAAAGGCACCCTCTCACGGTCAGGATGCTGAGGGCCCACTGGTCACCAGAGGGAGCACTGGAGATGGGGCTCATAATTTTGCAGCCACAGAGTAAAGATGTGCTCAGGCAAGAATCACTGGTCAGGCTAAGTCCAGGGGGAGGTGTCAACATGAAGCCGGGGTGCTTGCTGGCCTCAAAACACCTCTCCCATACCCCAGATTGCTTACCAGCTGCAGGGAGCAATAAAGAGTACTTTGGCTATTTTGGTACAATACCTGATCCTGGACTGGAGGGAAAATGCCATAAAGAATGTACTTTAGGCCAACTATAAAACTGTAACCCACACAGTAGATTAAAGGATTATATCACTGTAATTTTATGAAGTTGACAACTGCACCACGATTATATAAGAGAATATCCTATTTTTAGGAAATATACATCGAAATGTTTGGGGGTAAAGGGCCATGATGTGTTCAACTCAAGTGGTTCAGGAAAAAGTGTGTGTACATGTGGGGAAAGAAAGAGAGAGAGCACAGTGACAAAGAAAAGGTTACGTGGATGTCATTTGTATTTTTAGCTGTATATTTTTGGGTAAATTCAAAATTCTTTCTAAATAAAATTTAGAAAACTAAAATCAAACAATGCCATAGTTAAAAGCAAATGCCAAAATGACAAGGAATGACTATCCTCCATAAAGAACTCTTGTAGATCAATAAGAAGATACAATAATTATCCCCAAAAGAAATATGAGTAAAAGACTGTTGGGGTCTGAGGGGGCCTCACTAGTAACATTTCTGTTCTCTCATCTGAATCCAGGACCAGCTGAGAAAGACAAAGGAGGAGCCAATAGAAGTCCACTGTCCCCCTGGTTACTGACAAGTCGGAGGGGAGCAGGGCTAGATGGGTCCACTATTCTGTCCACACCCGGAATAGCCAGACAGGCCCCCAGAGGTAGGACAGGGAGGAGGGCTCCCCATGGTGGGCACTTCACAGACCAGGCGATTGCAAGGCAGGGTGGACTTGAGGCCACATAGCCTATTCAAGGGGACCCTGGTGGAAGAGAAGTTTCCTGCAGGGGTGTTGCAGGGAGTGGGAGTAGGGGTTCCAGGAGATAGGCCAGCAAGTGCAAAGGCCCAGTGTGGGGAGCAGCAGGTCAGGATGAGCACCCCAAGCTGTTACCTCTTCCTGCAGGCCACGGCAGCGTGTGGTGGCCAGCTCCTTCTCCTGCAGCGCATTGCTGTAGTGCAGCGAGAGACTCAGCATCTCGTCCTTCAGCTTCAGCACCTCGTGGAAGTGGGCGCTGACCTCGCGCTTCATGCGGCTGTGGTCAGCCTCCAGCTGATGCAGGCCTTCAGCGCGGGCCTCGGCCTGGTCCAGGCGCTCCTGCAGCTGCTGGCACTGCCGCAGCAGTGCCTCCTTCTGCCCCTTCTCCTGGCTCAGCTCCTCCTGCAGGCTCCCGATGGCCCCAGCCAGGCACTCGGTCAGCTTGGACGTCTCCATGAGACCTGCAGGATGGGGCAGGTAGGCCAGAGGCTCCTCATCCTGCAGGATCTTGCTTCCTGCACCCACACTCTCAAGCAGGGCCCCCACACTAATCTATGGGTCACCTTAAATGCTTCCAGGCTCAACAGGACTAGATATTTCGGTTAAATAAATAGCATGACAGGTGATTTTTGTCCCCATTCTTGGCTTCCCTGTGGGACCTGGCTGTTTAAACCTAACTCCCCATCCCCTGCCATCATCAGCTGAACCTTGCTCGATGTTCATTCTCATGTCATCCTAAGGAAAACATAACAAAGAACATGAATCTGTATAACAGAACCCTGAATCCCATAAATAGGGGCTGTGATGACAAATAGGCTGAAACACTTTCTAAACCACAGTTTTGACTTATGTCACCCTGCCCCTTCAAATACCTTAATCTCTCAATAGCTCCTCCAGGGAAGCCTAAAATGACTCGGTTAATGAACAAGACCTCATCTCCCACCTGGCCGGTATAAATCTTTACTTAACAGCTCCTCTCCTTTTTCCTGCCGTCGGCCCCTCCCAAGAGCCAGGGCTGGGCAGGACGGGGCAGGACCGAGTGGAAACCAGTTTCCCTTCTGCCTCAAGCACCTCAAGGTAAAGGTTTTCTAGGAAAGGACACAGTTCCTCTTTGCCTGCGCTTCTCAGATGCAGGTTCCACCCGCTGTGAGGGGTCTGCTCTTGGTGCTGGATAGTTAGGGACAAAGCTTTTCATTTATAACCCAAGGTCATGGGCTCTGCCTATCCACCCCGACTAGGGTTAGTGTGTGGGGGTCTCCTCACCCCCCACAGTCTGGTGGGTTGGTTGGAGCACAGAGACAGGAATGTCTGCCCAGTTTGGAACAGCCTACAGTCAAGGAGGGACACCGCCTCACTCCTGGTTATATCACCAGATCTCACCACTGAAGTCTGTGAAGTCCACGCTGGGCTGCAGCCCGGTGACCAGGGTGTAGACATCAGGGTTGTGGAACTTCAGGCTCTCCAGCAAGGCAATGGCCCCATTCTTGCCTCGAGTCTTTAGCAAATCCAACAAGTACCCTTTGGAGAGAGAACAGTCTTAGCTAGCCAGGTACTGGGGAGGCTTCCCATGAAGGAAGCAGAGTATAGCAGGGTGGCGGCGGGGCGGGGAGGGGGTCATCCTTGCACATCTAGGAATCAGGAGGTCAAAGCAGTTTTTCAGGGTCGATTTACTACTTCCATGATGGTGGTCAGACTCGAAAGGGGTCAGGCTGATATTTATTGAGGAACTGCTACAACCCAAGTACTAAGAGTTGAGAATAAAAGACTCAAAAGGATAATCGTTGCTCTCCAGACCTCTCCCAGGTGTGTTGTGGACACATGCAGACACACATATACAAAGCAGGTGGGAGGAAAGAAGCAAATAGCAGTGCCCCCAGGGTCCAGTCCCAGAGAGGCTCAGACCTTCCAAGCCCACCTAGATCCCATCACTCTCAGCTTGATTTAGTAGCTTGAATTAATTTCTCCCCTATGTCCCAATGGTCATAAGGCAACAGGCACAAATAGTATCATATTGATAGCTACCACTTTCTGCCTGTTTTCGAAGGCCCAGGCTTTGAGATGAGTATCTGATAAAGAGTAACTCATTCCATTCTCCTAACAACTTCATATGATGAAGCTTTCCTGTTTTTGAATGAATAAACACAGTTAGTCAGACAATCAGAATCAGCTCCAGAGACATCTGGAGTGGGTTGAGTTGTGGCCCCCAAAGTTATGTCCACTCGGAAGCTGCCAATGGGACCTTGTTTGGAAAAGGCTTTGCAGATGTAATTAAGGTAAGGATCTCAAGAGGAGGTCCTCCTGAGTTATGCAGGTAGGCCTTAAATCCAATCACAAATGTTCTTATAAGAGACAGAAGAGGAGAAGACAGAAAGAAGGCCGTGTGATGATAGAAGCAGAGATTGGAGTGATGTAGTCACAAACCAAGGATGCTGGGGCCACCAGAAGCAGAAAAAGGCAAAAAGTTTTGCCTTCAGTGAAACAGATCACCAGCCCAGGTGGGATGCATGAGACAAGTGCTCGGGCCTGGTGCACTGGGAAGACCCAGAGGAATCGGGTGGAGAGGGATTGGGATGGGGAATACATGTAACTTCATGGCTGATTCATGTCAATGTATGACAAAACCCACTGCAATGTTGTGAAGTAATTAGCCTCCAACTAATAAAAAAAAAAAATTAAAAAAAAAAAGTTTTGCCTTCAGAGGAGTTCAGCCCTTCTGACACCTTGATTTCAGGCTTTTGGCTTCCACAGTGTGAAAGAAGATATTTCTGCAGTTTTAAGCCACCCAGTTTGTGGTCATCTGTGGTGGCATTTCTGGGGCACTAACCCAGTCCCATGACTTGACCTCAGCTCACCTCAAGGTCCTGCGCTCCCTCCCCTCACAGGGGCTTTCCCAGTGCCACCTGCGCTGAGCTGGCTCTGCAGTGGACTGGGACACAGGTCCTCACCGACTCTCATGGCTGAGTTGTTGAACCTGGGGCTGTGCAGCACCTCCTCCTCGTCCAGCTGGTCCAGCACCTTGGCCTGGCGCAGGTAGGGAGTGAGACGGCTGGGGCAGATGCTGCGTACGATCCTGCAGCGGTGGTCCTCCATCATCTCCCACAGCACCTCCTCGTCCAGGGAGGTCAGCGAGGAATCCGTGCGGCACAGCTCCGCCATGGCCCAGCCTCAGCACCCTGGATGGGAAGGGTGGCCACGGAGGGCTGGGGTCAGAGAAACACAGCTTCCTGTCCAGGAGGTCTTTCCATCCAAACCCTCTTCCCCAAGTCAGCAGTAGAGAGGAAATGACCAATTCAGAGAGGTCATGACACCTGCTCCGGCCCGGGTGTCCTACGACCAGCAGGAGGATCCTGTCCATCCTTATGGTTGATATCAAGCCAATTCCTCAACCAGGAGCAGAGCAAGCAGAACGGGGTTTCTTTTGGATTCAGGAGCCTGGATTTGCCTTTAAATCTCAGGAAGCTGCCCCTGGCCTGGGGAATGGGTGTACTGAATGAGGGTGACATTACAAACTAGATGGATGGGGGTTTCCCTGGTGGTTCAGTGGTTAAGACTCTGTGCTCCCAATGCAGGGGGCCCAGGTTCAATCCCTGGTCAGGGGACTAGATCCCACATGCCACAACTAAAGACCCTGCATGCTACAGCTAACACCTGGTGCAGCCAAATAAATAAAAAATAAAATAAAAATCTGTCTCATTGAAAAAACAAAACAAACCAGATGGATCTAGAACATAAATTCTTAACAGGTGTGACAGAGCCCCCAAGGGGTCAAAAACTGATTCTTGAGCAAAAATTCTTACTCTTCTGTGTACTGGAGTGGGTTGCCGTTTCCTCCTACAGGGGATCTTCCTGACCCAGTGATCGAACCCAGGTCTCTTACGTCTCTTGCTCTGACAGGCAGGTTCTTTACCACCAGCGCCACCTGGGAAGCCCATATAAAGCACAGATGTGCATAAATAGACAGTATATCTGTGAGGTTAATATCTCATGAAAGGGTGATTTGGGAAAGGGGAGAGACAATCACATCCAAGCACAAGACCTTGTGTTAAGAGGACCTCAGAAGACCCCCTGCCCAGACTGCCAGCCACAGAACCCACCCCAGATTTGGCTTTGTAATGAGTCACCTCCACAGGTGTGCCCCCATCTGAGCCCCTCTCCTCCCTCCAGCCCTGGCACAAAGTCACTAGCCCACTGATCCATCTAAATACTCTAAGATGCTTTTAACCTGCAGCCTGTTTTAAGCATCTTAAGCAAGTCCTGCAAATGATCTAAAATATCCATATACCAGTCACACAGATTCAACCCATCTTAACACTTTGCACCTGGTCTCCTTTTTAAGGACACGCAGTTAGAGACAGCCCAGTTCTGTTGTCTCCAGGTCCTGTCCCTCACTCTCTTCCCGTAGGTAACTTCTGGACCATGTGCTGCATATGAGTGTGTCTAAAATAACACAGGGCATCTTGCCATGTGCCCCCGGGGGCCCCATAAACAGTGTGGTGCTGGGCATGGCTCTATACTCAGCCTGTTTATTTTTTTGTTGTTTATTTTTGCCACACCACGTGGCTTGTGGTATCTTAGTTCCCCCATCAGGGATCAGATCTGGGTCCATGGCAGTGACAGCCCAAGTCTTAACCACTGGATAGTCAAGAAAGTCCCTCAGCCTGTTTTTTGAGGTTTAGCAAATGGATACATGCAGCTTGATATATTTTTAAACTGTGTACTGAATTCAGTTATACTAAGAAACCATAGTCGGTGCTCCTGTGGATGGACCTTAGGTTGTTTTGCCTTTTTCTCCAACACATATAGTGCCACAGTGACTGTAACCTTGGGCACAGGTGGGAGAGTTTCTCTCAGACCTGAGAATTCCTATGATTTGGTTCTTTCCATTTGGAATGGCAAGGTGGAGCAGCTGGAGTCAAATACCTGTATTTTAAAAAAAGCTTTTGGCTGTACCACACGACATGTGGGATCTTAGTTTCCCGATCAGGGATTGAACCTGTCCCCCTGCTTGGAAACTCAGAGTCTTAACCACTGGGCCACCAAGGTAATCCCTCAAATACCTCTTGAAGAGGTCTATACATGAAAAATGCTTGAAAACCAGAGCAAATCAACCCTTGTAAACTAAGAAGACAAGGAGATGGTCACTGGATGGTCCTGTCCCCATGGACAGCCCCCTACAGTCCATGCGAGGGGCCCCGTCTTTAGCGAGGACTCACCAAAAACTGCTCACATTTGTTTTTGCAGGCACTCCTCGCAGTGGGATGAGATCCCGGGTCCCCTCTGAGGCCAGGTGTGGTGCTGGCAGGACAGGCCTGGGCGAGAAAAGCCTGAAAACCCGTACTAAGATGATCTCATATCTATCTCGAGTCGCATGACTTGCACAGAAACTCGAGTTTCGGCACCAAAGACTAATGCAAGGGGGGAGAAAAGCAAACTGTTCCAGGAAACAGTTTGACAGATCTTTGATCCCTACCATTTGCTCAGGAGCTATAAAAGCTTCCTTGGGGCTTGGAAGCAGGCTTGTAGAAGGAAGGTGAGCTTTGAACCCTAGGAGACCAAGGAGAGTGCGCAGGTGCAATGGTCACACTGCATGTCTTTGTCACCAGGGGGCCTGACTCCACTGATACCCTTCCCCTAGCTCTTGTACTCAGAAGGAGGGATATGCCGACATTTGTGGGTGGGAAAGGGGCGCGGGGATCTCACTGGTTGAGGAAGAAGAGGGAGCAAGCCAAGAATAGGGGTGCTGCCCTTAGGTGGTTCATTCCTGGTTTCTTCAGGGAACAGCTGATGGATGCTTAGGAATCAGGGTTTTATAGGTTGAACTGTTTCCATGAATCAGGGTTTTATATGTTGAAGTCCTCACTCCCAGTACCTGTGAAAGTAGTTTTATTTGGAAATCATGGCAGATGTGATCAAGATAAAGTTATCAGGGTAGGGCCTTGAATCCCTTATGACTTAGTGACCTTATAAGAAGAGAAGCAATCCAGAGAAAGACTTACAGGGAGAAGTCATGTGACAACCAAGGCAGAGATCAGAGCAATGCGCATAGAAGCCAAGGGTCACCAAGAATTGAGAGCAACACCCAAGGCTCAGAAAAAGGCATTGAGCAGATTCTCCCGGACACCTTCAGATGGAGTCTGGACCTGCTGGCACCTAGATTTTGGATTTCTGGTCTTCAGAACTCAGGGCAAATACATTTCTGTCATTTTAAGCCAGGCGGTGTGGTAATTTATTATGGCAGCCTTGGGAAACTAATACATACGCGCAAAGGGAATTTGGAAACTGGCTCAAGTCCTGGAGTGCCCGGCCATGTCCAAGCAGTCAACTACACACTTGAATGGAAGGCTCGCGAGCTCCTGGGATCTCTACCCAGTAGAAGTCTGCATCTCTTTGGTGTGGCCCTTCAAATCAGGATGACCTACCTTGCATCAGGACCAGCTGTGCAATCCACAGAGCCCAGTACAAAATGAAAATGTGGGCCCCTAGTTTAAAAAGTCTCCAGAAGTTCTAGATAGTGGTAGCAGAGCATCAGACCAAGCACAGGGTCCTAGGCACAGGTTACACCCATGAAGCTGGCCCTGATTCGCACGATCAAGGGGTCTCCAGGCCCTCATTATGTAATTTATGCCCAAATTCCTATCTCACCCAAGTGATTCTCTTGTGATGATCAAAGCCCTTCTGTGAGGTTCTCTTTTAGATGCCGCTGGGGGAATAAGCATTCACTTCTTGGTACCTAGAGGTGGGTGGGCGTGTCAAGAGATGGAGGGCCAAATGAGATGCACCTTCTCCATGGCTGCCAGACTGGTGACTTGCGGCCAGGACAGACTTCTAACTGGTCAACCACCCAAGGACCCAGGACAGAGGATAAACTCCAGGAGCAGTCCTTCCCAGCCCCATCCAGCCCTGCCTCAGAAGGCCATACTGTTTGTTTTCTCAGGCCCTGCCTGTGCTTCTGGAAACTAGGTGTGGCAGCAATAATACATCGGTGCCCAGCCCCAGTGCTTGGCCAAAGGAGGCTGGGCCTGAGGCACCTGACAGCCCTGCGCCCCCAGCCAAGCTCCCATCCCCTGCCCCGGAGGCCCCAATACGGCTGAGTGCTTCTGCCCTCAGCCAGTTTGTGTTCTCTGCCGGCCTCCTCCGTTCCACCCCTGTGTGTGCATGTTTAGTTGCTTTAGTCATGTCCAACTCACTGTGACCCCATGGTCTGTAGCCCAACAGGCTGCTCTGTCCATGGGATTTCCCAGGCAAGAATACTGGAGTGGGTTGCCATGCCCTCCTCCAGGGAATATTCCTGACCCAGAGATCAAAGCTGTGTCTCTTGCATCTCCTGCATTGGCAGCATTGGCAGATTCTTTACCACCAGCGCCACCTGGGAAGCCCCCCAATTCCACCCCTACACTGGGTTAGTCCAGCATCCTGTTCCCCTCAGTCAATCCCTGTGTTACACGGGTGCCAAGGTGCCTAGGCAAGGGCTTCCCCTTGCACCTTCTCAGATGACAACCTCATGAGTGCTGCAGCTCTCACCATGTTCAGTGCAAAGGCTCCGGGTCAGATTCCACACACAGAACCAGTCCAAATGGGAAAGGTGCTGAATGAAGAAACTCACAGAGTCTCTCTTCGAGAGCCTTGCAAAATGAGTCAAAAAGTGTAAACAAACAAACAAGAACAACAACAAAAATCCGCAGCCACAAAATACAAACAATGGAAAGGTAAACAAGTTTCTCCCCAAAGTTTTGAGAAATGTTGGAATATTAGATGAGCCCCCAAATGGATGAAGTGGTGCCCAGAGGCTCAGGACTGCCAGTGACAGAACCACATCTCAACGGAAGCATGCAGATTTTATATAAAGTCTCTACCTCGTCATGGTTTTCATGATCTCTTAACTTTAGCAGGAATTTTTAAAGAAGTAATAGTTGTTGGAAACGTTTATACTGCATTTAGCAATTCAACCATAATCTTAAACGTAAGTAAAGTTACAATCTTGCTTTTAAAATAGGTGGGGACTTCCCTGGTGGTTCAGTGGTTAGGATTTTGCAACAGGTTCCTGGTCAGGAAGCTAAGATCCCACATGCCTCCTGGCCAAAAAACCAAAATATAAAACAGAAGCAATATTGTAACAAATTCAACAGACACTTTAAAAATGGTCCACATTAAAAAAATGTGTAACATGATCTCATGTTTATGGAATGATGTCAGTGTGTCTGTCTCTCTAGCACTCCCTCAATCTATATTTTAATTCATCCATCCATCTAATCTGTCCATCCTTCTCTCATTTGGGTGTGTGTGTGTGTGTGTGTGTGTGTGTGTGCACACGCGCGCACATATGCACACTCGAATGTGTGGGAGAGAAAGAAAAAGAGAAGATGGAGAGAGAGAAATACAAAGAGACAGAGAGACAGAAACAGAGAAACAAGAAAGAGACACAGAAAGAGAGCAGGTAGATTCTGGAATGCTGTTCACTGGTGCTATTTGTGGTGGTAGAATTTTAGGAAATCATTTTTTTTAATTGATTACACTTTTTAGAATGAGCCTAGGTTCAATAAAAACCATAAACCTCATTGTTTCAGAAAATAATAAATTCAGTTGATCAAACAGAGAAGGAAATTATCACAGATAAGGTGCCCATCAGTCCCAGAGCAGCCGGGACACTTCTTGCCTAAACATGATTCTTCATGGCACCCCTCGTTTCTCTCTCAAAATGACACAGTTCAGGTGACCAACGATCACAGACCAGCAGAGGCATCCCCTCTTTTGCTTTCCCTCAGTTCTAGGAGGAAGAGCCAACCCTTGTGTGCCAGGGGAGGAGACCAGGATGGCAGGTGCTGGCTGAAGTAACTTCTGGAAAAGGCAGGGACATGGGGAAAGAAGACTTGGTTGGCCCAGTTCTGCATCAATGGGGAAGGAAACTGCTTCTTAACCCCAAAACAAGATTTCTTAACCTTCCACTTCATAAAGAAGAGCAGAGCACATTTATAAAATCTTGTGTTTCCCCACAAATTTCTTATAAAATATCCATCTTAATATAAATCGAGCCTGAGCCTGAAGGTTCAAAAACACACGAGAAATAAATACACCAGCCCTGAATAAGGACTCTAAATGCCCTCCTTTGATTGGAGTCAATGGCCTGGATTAGTTGGCTCCAAGGAGACAGTGACCAAAAAACTTGGGCTCATGGAATATTGACTTCTATTTTTAGCCAATTACACCCTGGCGTGCTGTCTGGTATTATACAGTATAGTCGCCAAGGGTTGGGGCCGGGGGCGGGGGGTTGCCTCTCCAGATTGCAGCTCAAACTCTGGGAGCTCCAGATCCCCAGGTCTCCATGGATGCCCTGTTGACAGGGACTCACTGGAAGCCTTCCCAAGGCTGGGTCATAGTGGGTGACACACTCCTGTCCTGGGAGCGCCTTCTGGCTCAACTGCCACTTCTGCCCCCACATGCCCATAGCATTGTAGGACTCCCAACGACTGTCTGTCTGTTCACAGAATCCCACTTCCACCAAAGGGATCTCGGAAAATCAGGGCCGGCTCAAGCGACAAGCTGCCTTGCCAGAACAGCTGAAGACAGACCTCTCTTGGACTCTCTAAACCTCAAGCAACTGCCCCTGACACCTGGGACCCGTCAGCCACCCCAGGGTGTGCGTATTAAGTAGGTATAATCGAGTAGAAGCCACGCTAGTCCTTGCTTAATGCAGTGAAGCAGCTTAAGACAGGTCCCCAAATGGGAATTTAAAAGGTGGGAGTTTCCTGGCAACTTAGCCTCAACGTAAATAGGGGTTAGTTCTAACAGTAAAGAAAATTTAGCTCAGAGATCCTTAAGGATAGTTTAAACTCTATAAAATCCTCTTTTAACCCTACAGTAATTCTAGAGGGAGTCTTAAATCATAAGAGCCCTAAGCCTCTAGGATGTGGGTCCTCCTATTTCCCCATGTCAATATTCTTCTCATAGCCCAGTGCACAGATTCTTGCCTGCCTGTGAAGTAGGGGAGAAGGAGCAGTGAACACATACATGTACACACATATACACACATACACAGAGGCACATGCAGGACTCCAGGATAGGGGGAGTGGGTTAGAGGAAGCTTAAGGGAATTGATGACCCACAAATGTGGTGAGTGAGGCAGAAGGTCACCACAAATGGGGTGCTCCCTTGTACCCCTCAGCTAACATCCCACACCAAAGAGTAATTGTAAATTTCTGGCTTTGCCCTTACCACCAACAGGAAGCAGTTGGTCTTACTTTATTTGTTGTTGTTGTTTAATTGCTGAGTCATGTCCAACTCTTTCATGATCCCATGGACTGTTGCTTGCCAGGCTCCTCTGTCCATGGGATTTCCCAGGTAAGACTACTGGAGTGGATTGCCATTTCCTTCTCCAGGGGATTTTCCTGACCCAAAGATTGAACCTGCATCTCCTGCATTGGCAGGAGGATTCTTCACCACTGAGTCAAGATGGAAGACCTGGTCTTACTTTACATCTGAACTTAGAAACCTTCCTTTTCTTTCATCCTGGGAAATGATGCTGAGATAAGAGTACTAAACAGAACATTTCTTTCATCCAGCATGGCCTGTATTTTCTTAGGTGGTACTTAGCAGCCAGAAGATGTTTAAGTAATTTAACCAAACAAAATGCAACGAGCTGATTTCTCCTCTTGTTCTCAAACCTGGCACACCTCCATGCCTTATAAGGAGGAAGCCAGCCCTTCCCATTCCCCCCCTGCCCCACAAACAGCTCTTGGACCCCATGGCTGTCCTGTCCACCCTCCCTGGGTATGCTGACCTGCTCTCCTAGAGGTAGACTCTGTACACTCGCCTTTGTCGTCCCTGAGAAGCGATAGCTGACCGGCTACGGTCTCACCTGAGCAGTAGCAGCAGCAGCAGCAGACGAGCAGGTTTGACAGGTGCATCTGTCTGGGCCCTGCCTACAGAAGCAGCACCTCACTCAAGCCTACACGCATCACTGAAACTCCAATACGTTCCCACAGCAGGGAGGATGGGTATGAAGGGTGTGTTTGCCTTTGCCAGAACCACAGGAACCTTCTGAGAACTGCCTGTGCATCTGGTCAACCCATAGAAGGTGGTGGTTGAGAAGATGATGAAAAATCTTGGGGCGGATGGAATGTTATATATGAATAGTCAGCCCATAATTCTTCAGAAAGATCCTAGGAAGTTTAGGGTAAACTCACGTTAGCAATTCTGGGAAGTATCTAAATAGTCCTAATAGATCCATCTAAAATCAACATGGATACTTACTACTTAGATTTAAGTGAAAGTCTTAGTTCTTCTATGTTAAGATGTATCCAGAATCTGATCACTCTTGCCATTTGTACTGCTGTGATCTGATCAGTGCCTACCAGGACGGCTGCAATGACCTCCTAGCTACTTTCTCCATGCCCCTCATAGTGAGTTCTCAACACAGCTGGCAGAGCCTCCTGTGCTGCTAGAGAATGAGTCAGGTTGTATCATTTCCTTTGCTCAAATTTCCAATCCTCAAGTCCTCAACCCGCCCCACACGCTAGGCCCTGATTTCCTGGTGCTTGCTAATCTCATTAGCATTCACCTGCTCCTTGTATGGGGCCTCCTTGCTAGTCTTGGATGGCTTCAGGCACATGCCAGCCCCAGGGCCTTTGCACCTGCTATTCCTTCTGTCTGCAGCGCTCTTTCTTTCACCTCTTTCAGGACTTCACTCAAGGGCCACCTTCCCAGAGAGGGCTTTCCAGCCACTCTGTTTAAAATCATAGACTTCCCACACTACTCCCCCCCCCATTTCTCTGTTTCATTTTTCTCTATTGGCCTCACTGCTCCCTGACATACTATATATTCTAATTATTTATCTGCTTTTTGCCTGACTCTCTGTAACAAGCCTGACCCAGAGGACAAGAATTCTTTCCTTTCATGTTTTCTGCTGTGTCCTCACTCTGAGTGATGCTCCATGAATACTAGTTGGGTGAATAAATAAACATTGGATGCCTGGTTCACACTGATGCAGATGATAGACAAGTAAGAAGAGACAACCATAGTTTCAGGGCCTATATGAGTAAGAGGGATCTTGAGGGTCATCCTCCTGACCAGGCAGGTTCCCAAGGTCACACAGCTAATTGATGGAGGGACAGTAACCAGAAGCCAAGACTCCTCCTCCTGGTCAGTATGAGAGCTGGGACTGCAGTCGCTCAGGGCAGAGCAGGTAAGAACACAGATCTGAGTTCAGACAAGGACACAAGTTCTTGGGTCAGAGTCCCAACCCTGCTGCACATCAGCTAACCTCTGGGTCAGGCTATTTAAACTCCTAAGTCTCAACTTTTTTATTTTTCCAGTGGAGAAAAATAGCAGTGGCTCCTGCTCATGGTGGGAAAGCACTTCTCTCCATGCCTGGTGCACAGAAAATTCTAGATAGTTATAAAAAAATGTCAAAATGTTGTCCTTCCAAGTAAAAGAGGCCGCTGGCTGATGGTATTAAGGTGGCTAAAGCCTCACTAAACCTCTGTTGAAAACAGGAATTCCTCGAGTTACAAGAACAGAGTTGAGGAAGCCCCAGGCCCCCTAGGACTGCGAGCTTTCTGAAGGCAAAAACCATTTCTTAGTCACCACAGGGGCATCAGGAGGATTCCGACTAAGAGTTATTCTGTATGACACGAGACCCTAGCTGGGTTCACACTTCTAGGGTCAACCAGGTGGCACTTTGGTAACCTGGTTCAGTGGGAAGAGCATCTCCTGGAGGAATTCCCAAGGGCTGGGAGGCACCAGGAAAGCCCCACCTGGTGAGCAGGGCCCAGGGCAGTGATCAAGAAAGGAGCATGGAGTGAGAAACAGACAGACATCGTGAATGTCCTGGGAGCTCCGTGGGGGGCCCCTGGGTGTCACCGTGTCCACAGAACGTAGGGAGTTGTGGGGGTGTTCTGGGTTTGCCTTGTAATGGAGATGCTGGAACCAGGTGCTACAGGAAGGGCCCTGTAAGAACAAAGTGCAGGTTCACAGCACAGAGCACCCAAGGACAGGGCTTCAGGCTTAAGATGGGCACCTCCAGCCCGGCACCCTGCATGGGTAGCAGCCGAATGGATGACAAGGGCATCGTAAGTGGAGGGAAGAGATGCCTCTTTGCTCTTCAAGCTAATGCTCAGGAGGATCCCAGGGCTTCTGTGGTCTTGGCTGTACCAGGTCTTACTTGTGGCTCAAAGGATCTTTACGGCTGTGTGTGGTATCCAATTCCCTGACCAGGGATCAAACCCAGGCCCCTGCGTTGGGAGTGTGGAGGTTTAGCCACTGGACTACCAGGGAAGTCCTGACCCCAGGACTTCTACTGAGGCATTCTAAACAGGTTTTCAACAGGTGAGCCAGCCACCTGAGCAGGCATCTAGGGCTGGGCTGAGTGTGGCTCAAAGGCCTCTGCGTGGGAGCACGGACCCCTCACCCCCACCCTGGCCTGCATCAGTGCACAGCGTGGGCCAGGGGAAATCAGGAAGCGGCAATTTCCACAGGCACAGCTGACACTGCTCATTGCCTGCTTCTTTCTCATATTTGAACATGCAACTGCCTACCTAACAGCTCCCTGGATACCTAGGCATCTCAGATTTAACTCACAGAAATCAAATCATTCTTTTTTTTTTTTTTCCATCTTAGAGTGGGGTCGTGCTAAATTGTCCAGGCTGGAGTGCAGTGGTTATTCACAAGCTCAGTCCCACTACTGACCAGCAGAGGAGTTTTGACCTGCTCTGTTTCTGACCTGGGCCAACTCACCCCTCCTTAGGCAACCAGGTGGTCCTCTGCTCTCAAGAGGTCACGATATTGATGCCAAATTTAGTGTGGACACTATATAGGCATAATGTGTTACAGCTCAGAACTCCTGGGCTCAAGTACAGATATATTTTTTAAAAATGTTTGTTAATTGAGGTGAAATTCACATAACATAAAATTAACCATTTTAAAGTGAACAGTTCAGTGGCATTTAGTGCATTCACAATGCTCTGCAACCATCTCCTCTACTGAGTTCTAAAACATTTTTTCACTCCAAAAAAACAAAACAAAACAAAAACCCCGTGTCCATTAAGCAGCTCCTCCCTCATTCCCTGGCAACCACCAAATTGCTTCTGTCTTCATTCAGTTCAGTTCAGTCACTCAGTCATGTCTGACTCTGCAACCCCATGGACTGCAGCACGCCAGGCCTCCCTGGCTATCACCAGCTCCCGGAGTTTATTCAAACTCATGTCCATCGAGTTGGTGATGCCATCCAATCATCTCATCCTCTGTCGTCCCCTTCTCCTCCCGTCTTCAATCTTTCCCAGCATCAGGGTCCTTTCAAATGAGTCAGTTCTTCGCATCAGGTGGCCCAAGTATTGCAGTTTCAGCTTCAGCATCAGTCCTTCCAGTGAGTATTCAGGGCTGATTTCCTTTAGGATGGACTGGTTGGATCTCCTTGCAGTCCAAGGGACTCTCAAGAGTCTTCTCCAACACCAGAGTTTAAAAGTATCAATTTGTCGTCAATTCTTTGGCACTCAGCTTTCATTGTAGTCCAACTCTCACATCCATCCATGACTACTGGAAAAACCATAGCTTTGACTAGACAGACCTTTGTTGGCAAAGTAATGTCTCTGTTTTTTAATATGCTGTCTAGGTTAATATGCAGTTCATGGGGTTGCAAAGAGTCGGACACAACTGAGCGACTGAACTGAACTGAACTAGGTTGGTCATAATTTTTCTTCCAAGAAGCAAGCGTCTTTTAATTTAATGGCTGCAGTCACCATCTGCAGTGATTTTGGAGCCCCCCAAAATAAAGCCTGTCACTGTTTCTATTGTTTCCCAATCAATTTGCCATAAAGTGATGGGACCAGATGCTATGATCTTTGTTTTCTGAATGTTGAGTTTTAAGCCAACTTTTTCACTCTCTCACTTTCATCAAGAGGCTCTTTAGTTCTTTGCTTTCTGCCATAAGGGTGGTGTCATTTTGTCTCTATGGACTTGCCTATTTGGGACATTTCACATCAATGGAATCATACACATGTGACCTTGGAGGTCTGGCTTCTTTCATACAGCATAATGGCTAAAAAATGTCTCATCATGTGGATGGACCACGTTGTGTTTATTCATTCATTTGCTTTGTGGACCCTGGGTTGTTCCCACCTTTTGGCTGCTGTGAGTCCTGTAGCTATGAACACATGGGCATATGCTTGCTTGATCTGTTGGTTTTGCCCATGGCTTCCCCATCTCACGATGGTACCCATCCAGATGCTCATGCCTGAAACCCAGGAGTCAATCTTCGTTCATTAAACCCTAACAGCCCCCTCTATTCCATATATCGCTCCCTGTCCAGAATATCACCTGGGCCCTCCTCTCACATCTTCACTGCATCAGCTCCAGCAACCACTACTGCCTCTCCAGTGGGGCCCCAGCTCTCAGCCCTTCTCTGGCTCCTTAAAAACCAATCTCTCAACCTCTGGCTGCAGCCAGGCCATCTTTCTACACTTGACCTTAGCCAAAAGAGTGAGAAGTGATAAGCCAGTTCACCGTCCCAAACTGGTTATCAGAATGAGTCCTCTCCCCGCAAAGAATGACCATCCTGAAGAGGCTCCTATGGCAACCATGGTGCATTTAAACTCTGTTTCATAATCTATTGTTGCTGTTGTTCAGTCACTAAGTTGTATCTCACTCTTTGTGATCCCATGGACTATAGCACACCAAACCTTCTTGTCTTTCATTATCTCTCAGAGTTTGCTCAATCTTATGTCCATTGAGTTGGTGATGCTATCCATCCATCTCATTCTCTGCTGCCCCCTTCTCCTACCCTCAATCTTTCCCAGCATCAGGGTCTTTTCAAATGAGTCAGATCTTCAAATCAGGTGGCCAAACACTGGAGCTTCAGTTTCAGCATCAGTTCTCCCAATGAATATTCAGGGTTGATTTCCTTTGGGATTTACTGGTTTGATCTCCTTGTAGTCCAAGGGACTGAAGAGTCTTCTCCAACACCACGGTTATTTCGGTGTTCAGCCTTCAGGTGGCACTAGTGGTAAAGAACACATCTGCTAATGCAGGAGACATAAGAGATGATGTGGGTTCAATCCCTGGATTGGGAAGCTCCCCTAGAGGAGGGCATGGCAGTCCGCTCCAGTATTCTTGCCTGGAGAATCCCATGAACAGAGGGGCTTGGTGGGCTACAGTCCATAGCATCGCACAGAGTCGGACATGACTGAAGCAGCTTAGCATGCAAATTTCTTTATGGCCCAAATCTCACATCCATACATGACTACTGGAAAGACCATAACTTTGACTATACAGACCGTTGTTGGCAAAGAGATGTCTCTGCTTTTTAATATGCTGCCTAGGTTTGTCATAGCTTTTCTTCCAAGGAGCAAGTGTTTTTTAATCTCATGGCTGCAGACATTGTTTGCAGTGATTTCAGAACCCAACAAAATAAAGTATGTCACTGTTTCCACTTTTCTCCCTTCTATTTGCCATGTAAGTGATGGGACCAGATGCCATGATCTTAGTTTTATTTTTTAATGTTGAGTTTTAAGCCAGCTTTTTCACTCTCCTCTCTCACCCTCATCAAGAGGCTCTTTAGATCCTCTTCAATTTCTGCCATTAGGGTGGTATCATCTGCATATCTGAGGTGGTTGATATTTCTCTTGGTGATTTCGATTCCAGCTTGTGATTCATCCAGCCCAGCCTTTTGCATGATGTACTTTGCATACAAGTTAAATAAGCAGGGTGACAATATATAGCCTTGATGTATTTCATTCCCAATTTTGAACCAGTCCATTGTTCCATGTCCAGTTCTAACTGTTGCTTCTTGACCTGCATACAGGTTTCTCAGGAGGCAGGTAAGGTGGTTTGGTATTCCCATCTCTTTAAGAATTTTCCAGAGTTTGTTGTGATCCACACAGTCAAAGGCTTTCGAATAGTCAATGAAACAGATGTTTTTCTGGAATTCTCTTGCTTTTGCTATGATTCAGAGGATATTGGCAATTTGATCTCTGGTTCCTCTGCTTTTTCTAAACCCAGCTTGTACATCATAGTCTACAAGACATTTTATGATCTGGCTCAGCTTGCCCCTTCTCCCACTCTCCCTCTGGCCCACATTCTGGATTCTGTAACCAGGCTGGCTTTCTGTCCCTTGATTGTGCCAATCCCCTGTTCACCTGGCAGTCTCCACCCTACCTGCCCCTTGTTCCTGGAACCTGGGGTGTTACTGTGGCCACCTCTTCTCACAATTCACATGGCACTTTCTTCCAGTCACCTGGTAAATCCATCACCCACTAACTCTGCTACTTTGCCTCATTTTATTTGAATCACAGTAATTAAAAAACCTGTAACTGTCTTATTGCCCTTCTCTGGAACACAAGCTCTGAGAGAGCAGCACTATCTGTCCTGTTTACCACTCAATCCAGCCACTGAAACAGCACCTGCATCAGGAAGGTGAGGCCGAAATGTCAGATGCCAGTCGTGTGGAGTCCCAGGTCTGGCTGGGTGGGGACCAGGTGGTGTTTAGTCGGATGCCCTGCCTGGCTGGGTGGGTTAGAGATGCTTGTGCCTACAAAGGAACAGTGTTTGCCATTTCATACCAGGTGATAGGTGCGGTTTCTCGTAGGAAGTTGCTCTTTGGGGATAGTCCCTAGGATTTGGGACATCAACTCCTGTGGTAATGACTCATGGAAACCTAGCCCAGCCCAGAAGCACTGCACCCAAACCTCCACCTGTCCCAGACAAGACAAGCTGCCTTGATCATCTACACCCTGAGTCCAATAAGGGTTCAGGGAAGAGGCAGGCAGGCTTCTCAGGTGCAGCTGCTCCTGCCCACCACTCTGGCGTGAGCTGGGTGTTTCTATGTTCCTCCTGCCCTCTTGGCCTAGACATCCAGGCACACCACGCTGGAGCCCTGGGGACAAAATAGACACGGGCCAGCCCTCCTTGAGATTAGTCTAATCAGGTGAGACAAACTGCCTCCCCCAAATCTGGAGACTGTGGGAAGTGAGACAGAAGGCTGAACCCTAACCTAACAGGCAGGTCCACCTGGATGACCACTAGCCCTGGGACAAAGAGCATGGTAAGCCATATAAATACAGTTTTTCAGGGACTGAGTGGGGCAGCTTTTACCCCTTGCTGTGTTGGAGGTTACTTTAACTTAGCAGGCTGGGCCTTAGTTTTCCCAGCAGTAAAATGGTTAAGACAATATATACCACTGCACTCTTTAGTTGAAATTGTGATGGAGGTTCCTGATAAGAATTGAAACATTAATCTGGACATTTAAGCATTGAAATTATGTACTCACAGCTGAGCTGGGCTGTCAATTCCTGCTTTGAAAGTACAGTTTACTCTTAACAACAGGACTTTGAACTGTATGGGTAACATCTACAGTGTTTTGGATCATATAAAACAATATTGATGTAGGTACCGAGAGACCAATAAGTCATCTTGTAAACAATGTAAACTTGGGCTATCAATAATTACAGTACAGTGCTGGTAAATGTATTTTCTCTTCCTTATGATTAAAAAAAATATTTATTTAGGCTGCACCAAGTCTTAGCTGCGGCACAAGGGATCCTTAGTTGCATCATGTGGGATATATTTCCCTGATCAGGGATCTACCTTGGGCCCTGCATTAGGAGCACAGAGTCTTAGCCACTGGACCACCAGGGAAGTCCCCTATGATTTTCTTAATAACATTTTCTTTTATCTAGCTTACTTTATTGTAAGAATACAGTGTATAATACATAGAAATACAACATGTGTTAAGACTATTTATATTATGGGTAAGGCTTCTGGTCAACAGTAGTTAAGTTTGCAGTAAGTCAAAGGTTATATTCAGATTTTCAAGTATGGCGCCCCAACCCCCATGTTGCTCAAGGGTCAACTTGGGTGGAAGCTTTGGTCCAGCATAACATGCCTACGCAGAGCAAATATTTTAACATGTGTGAAGAGCCAGGCTGTTCCAACACACTATTGCTTAGGTTATTCTCACCTTCTGGTGATAAAGCAAAGTGTGTTTCAGGGAATTCCCTGGTGGTCCAATGGCTAGGACTCTACGCTTATACTGCAGGGAGTGAGTGGTTCCAGCATCCACATCAGGCACATTTAAAAGATCAATTATATGGACATATTCATACCTCAGGGCAAGAGCGTCAGGAGACGTAAGACCCCCTTTACTTGTTTGTTGTCTGTGTGCTATGCTTAGTTGCTCAGTCATGTCCGACTCTGTGAATCCATGGACTGTAGCCCGCCAAGTTCCTCTGTCCACGGGGATTCTCCAGGTAAGAATACTGGAGTGGGTTGCCATGCTTTCCTCCAGGGGATCTTCCCAACCCAGGGATCATTTGCTGTCAACACACTGCAAACCTATGCTTTCTACATGTGCCTGGTTTAGTGAATAAAATGATTACCTAGTTTTCACTAAATTAACCTTCACAAGAGGCCAGCAGCTCAAGTAGTTCTGGAAAGAGGCTGTGGATTGAAGATACGCCTAGTGATTGGAGGGGCTTCCTGGCTGGCTCAGCCATGAAGAATTCGCCTGCCAAACAGGTTCCATCCCCGAGTTGGAAGAAAAGCCTCTGGAGTAGGAAATGGTAGCCCACTCCGGTTTTCCCACTGCCTGGGAAATCGAATGGATAGAGGAATCTGGCTGGCTACAGTTCATGGGGTCGCAGAGTCGGACACGACTTAGTGACTAAAGCACCACAGTGATGCGAGGCAAGCAAACAATGGTAAAGGACAGAGCTGGCACCTAGGCAAGTGTAAGTTTCACAAAGTTAAAGACACTATTCTTATACGACACAGATGAACCCGCGGCAGGTAGTGACGGTGGATCAGACGCCGATTCTGAGGAGCCGGATTCTTAGAGGCACTGAGAGAAGTTTAGGGTAAGATGCCATAACTGGTAATACTCTACAGGGCAACCGAAAGCCATCACCTCCAGGGCCACCTTTTCTGCAGGGCGGTTTTTATTAGCGCCTCCATCAGACACGCGGAATACAGGGACTCAAAGAACAAGACGACGCAGTCCAAGGTCACCCGATCAGTCCTGAAGGCCCTGGAGCTGGGGACCATCTCAAAAGCCTTTCTCTCCCACTCTCGACCCCAGGGAGGAGCTTTTTCATTAGCAGATTAACAACCAGCCTGGGGTTGGGATTGGGGGTAGGGGGTGTGGTTAAAGTGAAAGCTGACAAGCAGCAGTTAAGATTCCAAATTTTTCAAAAGCAGACGATGTCCAGTGGGGATTTCCATCAGAAGGCAGTGATAACGCGTGTGCCGGTGCAGGGTTGGGGACGTGCGCCCAAGTTCCCATTCGAAGCAGGGCCACCAGGGGGATTTCGCCCGGAGTACGGGCGTACTGGCGTGGCCTGCAATCCCGTTTGCAGGGGCTACAGGTTTACGGTCCCGCACAGAGAATCCGGGAAACGCGGGGCGGGAGGAAAACCAATTCAGCCCGAGAGCCCACCCAACAGGGCCCCACGCGGTAGGCTCCTCGGCGCCCCGCTGCCTCCGCACCGATTAATTTTAGGAGTGAGCAGAGTTCGTCCCTGTGAGATCCCACGCGAGCCCCTCCAGCGTGAGACCCGCAGCACCGCCCCTCTCTCTTCCTCTCCGGCCAGTCTCCGTTCCCTTTTCACGTGACCAGGAACACCCCGCCCCTTCCGAGGCGTGGCCTCGACGCACGCTCGTACGCACGCGCGATGGCGTCACTTCCTGGCGGCGGCAGAGGCGCGGGGCCTTGCTTCCGCTTTCCGCTGCGGCGCGCGCTCGGTTCTCAGCCCGTTCGGTATCATGGCGGCCACGGCCACGATGGCGACCTCGGGTTCGGCGCGGAAGCGGCTGCTCAAAGAGGAAGACATGACCAAAGTGGAATTCGAGACTAGCGAGGAGGTGGACGTGACCCCCACGTTCGACACCATGGGCCTGCGGGAGGACTTGTTGCGCGGCATCTATGCCTACGGTAGGTGGGCTCGGGGCGCGGGCTGAGGGAGCCCACGGAGAGAGCAGGGGCCCGCCCGGGGGTGGGGCCCGAGACTGGGAGTCCAGCGGCCCTGGATGCTGGCGGTCGGAGGTGAGGCCTAGCCCGGGGGCCCTACCCGCTTTTGTGTCGGCTGGTTCAAGTGTTCTCTGGGCAGGGCGCCGTGCTGGGTCCCGCGGAGGGCTACAGGGTCCTCTGTGCACTCCCAAGTCATTCATTCAGTGGATAACTGTCTTGTAACTAACAGGCGCTAGGACGTGCGCGGCTCTAGGGACTGAGGGCTTAGCCGTGAACCAAACAGGCCTAGGGAGCTTAAGTTGCATTTGGGAGAAAGACGAAGTGCTAATGGCTACGAAGAAAATAGAGCGAGTTAACTGGATCAAGCATGACTGGGGGAGGAGAGAGTTAATAGGGCAGTTAGGTTTGGGGCCTCCCAGGCTGGCATTTGACCTGAGATCTGGGACAAAGCCCGTTATGAGTAGATTATGGTAGAACCAAGCAGAGAGAGAAGCTGGTCCCACTGCCCTGCAGCCTGAAGCCTTGTGTATTTCAAGAAGAAAAAGAATCCTCCTGTCCTGGGAACCTAGGGGCGAGATTGGGGCGCGGGAGGGGCACAGCCAACAAAGCGTGGTGCCAGGTGATGAAGAATTTGAACTTTATTTCAAATAGTTTTTTTTTTTTTCTTTATTTCTTTATTTGGAGGCCTTTGGAGGGCTCTAAACAGGGAAGCGGTGGGATCAGATTACAGTTACAGAGGTGGTCCTGGGTGTCTGAAAACGGGGGGTTGGGGGGGCGGGGAGGTGAGGCGAGGCAGGAGAGGAATCAGGGAATGTTAAGAGGCTTTTGTTCTAGTCCAGGGAAGTGATGATGGTATTGTGTTGGAAATGGAGTGCTGACAGGGTTTGATTATGGGTTGAATGTGAGGCTCAGAGAAAAGTCCTGGGTGTGTGAATAACTGGGTGGGTGATGATGCTCTCTCTTCTGGTGGGGGGCACTGGAGGGAACTCTTACTGGATGAGTGGAGCTTGAGGGACCTGTGAACTATCCAGTAGGACATGTAAAGGAGGCAGCTGGGGAGCCTGAGAAGAGGTAGGGTTCGGGATGCAGATGGGAGTGATCAGCACTTGTGCTTAATGCCTGGGACTGGGACAGACATCTTTTCTATCCAGCAGTCTCTGACACTGTGACAGTTCAGCACAGAGAAGGTGCTGAGGGAATGGGAGGTGTAGAGCCATAGCAGCCAGGCCTGGTAGTGTGGCTGACAGCCCTACCTGCCTCTGGGCACCCAGGACATCCCTGCCCTAAAAACACTGTTTTTAGTTTCCCAATCCATGTGCTGGGTCATCGTGAGGGGTTATGTTTCCTTTTGTGTTAGATAGGAGAGTATTATATTTTAGAAAACTACCAGAAATTGAAGTATGCTGTTTATTTTCTTGCACAATAGAGGGATGGTGTTGTAGTTCATGTAGCTGCATCAAGCAGGAATATGATCCAAGCAGTAGATGAAATGGAGTTCTAGGTGATATGAACAACTTGCAGACTTGGGAGTGGTGACTACAGTATTGATTGGTTTATCCTCCTTTTTTACCTTAAAAAGTAATGTCACAGAACCCCCAGCAGTGAAGGTTATTGTAATGTAGCCAAACAATACACAAGTAATTGGAGTAGAGTGTGAGCCTCCCTCACCCCCATTCTCCAGGAGTAACCACTGACATTCTTTTTTTAACCTCAGGTCTCTGTTTTGCCATGGTGTTCCTTAGAGAGTGTTTCTGTAAATAAGATTGTGTGTTAGTATAAAAATCCCCTTCAGCCTAGTACTTCATTCAGTAGTAGTTTCTTCCGAGCTTAGTATGTTGGACATTGGGTTACGAGTAGGTGGGGAATTTTAAAAAGATGCCATCTTCCCCACAGGGTGCTCCAGTGATGGTTTTAAGTATGCTGTCCTAGTGGTTAGAGCTCATTTTTTTGTTTTAATTTACAGGTTTTGAAAAACCATCAGCAATCCAGCAGCGAGCTATTAAGCAGATAATTAAAGGAAGAGATGTCATTGCACAGTAAGTCTGCTCATGCAGTAGGAGTCAGGTGCTAGTCAGCACAGGAACGTGTAGTTCAGTGCTTCTCCATTCAAACACCTTTACCAGCTCTTGACTTGACTTCAGCTATAGGCTGTTTTTATTTTTGTGTCCTCCACTCTAGAAAGCATTCTTTTTTTCTTTAAGCCAGTTTACTTACCTATCGTTTGGTGTGTGAAACTATTCATTAATACTCTTCTAATAGCTATATTTCTGATTTGCCTAATTTTTGGAGACTCATTTACCAAAAAAAAAAAAGTCAAATTGTAGAAAAGAATTATATAAAAGGTAATTTTTTCCTGCTGCCTGGAACACCCATTCTACAGATTCTGCAGTTCTGTAACCCCGTGATGCAAAGGCCACTTTTACTGTCCTTATCACCTGTTATTTAAAGGTTGTGCCTGAGTCCTGCCCCCTTGTGGTTAAGATGTTGGTTAGGGCATTAGGGTCAGTGAAGGGGGGACTCTGCTTGGAAGAAGCTGCCTAAGTGCTTCTGCAGCCCACCGCCTCAAGAGTACTGCTGCAGCAGGGGTTATATGAACGGGAGCAGTGGCATGTAGCCCAACATTCTACATCCCATTTATCTATGTTTTCTTTACTAGATCTCAGTCTGGTACAGGCAAAACAGCCACCTTCAGTATTTCTGTCCTCCAGTGTTTGGATATTCAGGTAATCTTAAACTCTAATCCTTGGAAATACTTCCTTTACCTTCTGTAACTACAGTGTTCAAGAAGTACAGTTCTTAAATACATCTAGTTGTACTGAATAAGCATTTTTTAAGAGAATCTTAATTGTACACTAATATCTGAGCTAATATCCTGTCAGAAATTCCTTTTTATTTAAACAGTTTTTAAGAAGTTTATTGAAATGCAGTTGATTTGCAATGCTACATTAGTTTCAGATGTACAGCAAAGTGGTTCAGATGTTTGTGTGTGTATATATATATATATATATATACACACATACATATATACTTTTAAAGATTCTTTTTCATTATGAGTTATCTATTTTATATATATTAGTAGTGTGTATATTTTAATTCCAAACTCCTCTGATTTATCCCACCCCCCTACCCTTTCCCATATAATAACCATAGATTGTTTTCTGTGTCTGTAAATTGGGAGGTTTTTTTAACTAGTGGAAATCCTTGTCTGCGAACAAGAGTCCTGACTAGTATACCTCATTATTGCTGGTTATCTGGTTTAAGTAATTTCAGACTTGCTTACCTGAAATCAGATGTATGGTTAACATGAGGTGATATTCAGAATAGATCTGAGTCTGAATATGTGCAGTCTACCTGGAGAAGGGAATGGCACCCACTCCAGTATTTTTGCCTGGAGAATTCCATGGACAGAGGAGCCTGGCGGGTTACAGTCCATGGGGTTGCAAAGAGTCGGACACAACTGAGCAACTGACACACACACACCCCTCTCGAAAATACTGAGGTTCTCTATTTTCTAACAAATTATTTTCCTAGGTTCGTGAAACCCAGGCTTTGATCTTGGCTCCAACAAGAGAGTTAGCTGTACAAATCCAGAAGGTGAGATGGTTAAAGATGGCAATGTCATATTTGCAAGTACACTTGATCCTTGAACCACATGAGTTTGAACTGCGTGAATCCCATTTATGTGCAGGTTTTTAAAAATATATACATACTACAGTACTGCCTGATCTGAATTTAGGTGGTTCCAAGGATAGGAAGGGCTGACTGAAGTCTGTGTGGATTTCTGACTAAGCTTAGGTTTAGGGGTGTCTGAAGTCAGTATATAGGCATCATCCCTAACCTCCCTCCCTGCCATTCACACTGGTCAAGCCAGCTGATTGACTTAATTGAATCTGTTTTTTCTCTTCTGTTGGAGTTTTTTCCCCCGATTCCTCATGTTTTGCCATAAATCACTGGTTTGTATGAAGTCATCTTTAGTTCTGCTTGTATGATTCCCCTTAGTTTTTTGCAGTCTTAGAATTATAATTTTTTTCAAAAAAAAGTCCACTTTTAATAAAAATAATTGTAACTATTTTGTTTTTATAGTGTAAACACTGTGGACATGGAAATGTGTTTGTTAAGATGTTAATATTGTCTCTGGGTGGTAGGATTGTGAATTTTGCATGTTTTGTTACTTTTCTATAGTTTCTAATACATACTGTTTTTATAATAAGAAAACAGTAAAACTGATTTCATTCTGGTGCAGAAAAGAGTGGAAGGAGGAGACTTGGGCTGTCTGTAGTTTTATGATAGAAGTAATAGCATAAACAATACCTGATGGTCACTTTAAATTAGAATAGAAGCAGTCTTTGTTTGGGGAGAACTCAGATGTTTCTGACTTCTAGAGTGGTCTTGGGGCAGACCTTGGACATGAAACTGTGTTTTAATTTAGGGCCTGCTTGCTTTGGGTGACTACATGAATGTCCAGTGCCATGCCTGCATCGGGGGCACCAATGTGGGGGAGGACATCAGGAAATTGGACTACGGACAGCACGTTGTTGCCGGCACACCTGGGCGTGTCTTTGGTGATTAATTGCTTTTGTCTATAAAAAGTGCTTCACTGATAGAGGACTATTTTCATTTTGATACGCTACCTGATAACTTTTTGCATTTGAGTAACTTAAGAAGTGGAGGGAAGGTCCCTGAAATTGATGAAAACTGGTTGAAATGGCTGGCTCTTTACTTATAACCTGACCTGTACTTATTTGGAAATCTAATTTTATAGATATGATTCGTCGCAGGAGTTTGAGGACACGTGCTATCAAGATGTTGGTTTTGGATGAGGCTGATGAAATGTTGAATAAAGGTATGGATAACGAGTTTTCTAGAATTGGGATGTATTTCATGTATTTCCACTAAAATACATGAAGACAAGTAAGTGAGGACCCCTAAGTGACAGCAGTTGCGCTCTTAATACAGTGACTGGGAAATGTGTAACGGCAGCTGTCACCTTGCTTTAGTAGCAGCTGTGACCAGTACCTCAGAGTCTTCACGCCTATGTTCCCTGCACTCCCCTCTCTGCGGTCTTACTTCCACATCAGGGGCCGGGTGGGTCATCTCTAGATACTCTGGTCGCCCAGTGTAAAGGGAATAGTTTCCTTCTCAGGAGTCACCAGTAACTCGTGGGGTTCTTCCCAGGTGTTTTTCTGGTCCCTGGTTCTTGAGCAGTTCTCTTAGAACCTAGAGGCTAATGCTGTCCCTCGGAGCTGCTCTCCACCCCACGTCGGTGGGGCCCCTTACCTGGAGGTCCTGCTCGTCAGCAAAGTTAAAGGTACAGTTACTACAAAGTGAGGTCTCCAGACCAGCGGCATCTTTGTCAGCTGGGAGTGCATTGGAAATACAGCGACTGGACCCCGATCTCAGCAGTCAGGGCCTCGCAGCTGCTTGTCCCCTTCTCATGTGCCTGTCTCCTAGCCCCATCCTGCAGAGGTGGTGGTGTGGTGACCCGAGGGTGAGATCTTTATTCATTCATCCTGTACCCTGTGAAATAATGTAAACTAGTTGCATTATTTAATAGGGAGGTTTTTAAGTCAAGATATCATTGATATGTAACATTTTCAGGTGTACAACATGACTCAGTATCTGTGAGAGATTGGTTTTGAATGGGAGGTTTTTTTTAATTGAAGATTTTTTTGGTGAAAATCCAGATCTCTGGATTTACTTAAAATATAGCAGGTTTGGCCACCTTGGGTGTACGTCCTCAGGGCGCCAACAGCTGGAACTGAGGTATGACCACCTGGCAGAGGACCAGGGCTGTGGGCTCAGGTTTCTGTTCCTTTTAGCTGTCTGCATCCAGGACTCTTGGGTGGGATCGTGGTCACCAGAGCACACCAGGAAGAGAGGAGGGGTGTGAGAATTTGGTCCAGCTCTGTAAGAAGATTGCTTGTGAAATCTCATACCTTAAAACCACAGTGCTACATCTAATTAAATGAACGATTGATGTGCGACTTGTGTCAGAGTGTGCAGCCTTAAAAATTCCTGTGTGTCTCATTCCTCATCCCAGGTTTCAAAGAACAGATCTACGATGTTTACAGGTACTTGCCCCCAGCCACGCAGGTGGTGCTTATCAGTGCCACGCTGCCCCATGAGATCCTCGAGATGACCAACAAGTTCATGACCGACCCCATCCGCATCTTGGTAAAACGGTGAGGATGCCCTATTTCTTAACAGAGACTAAAATATAGCATAGTTGTATCAGATTTTCAGTTCAGTTCTGTTGCTCAGTCCTGTCCGACTATCTGCTACCCCAGGACTACAGCATGCCAGGCTTCCCTGTCCATCACCAACTCCTGGAGCTTGCTCAGACTCATGTCCATCGAGTTGGTGATGCCATCCAATCATCTCATCTTCTGTTGTCCCCTTCTCTTGCCTTCAGTCTTTACCAGCATCAGGGTCTTTTCCAGTGAGTCAGTTCTTTGCCTCAGGTGGCCGAAGTTTTGGAACTTTAGCATCAGTCCTTCCAATGAATATTCAGAACTAGTTTCCTTTAGGATTAACTGTTTTGCTGTCCTTGCAGTCCAAGGGACTCTCGAGTCTTCTCCAGCACCACAGTTCAAAAGCATCAATTCTTCGACTCTCAGCTTTCTTTATGGTCCATCTCTCACATCCATACAGAACATGAAAATTCTTTTGAATTTTCTCTTTTGAAAAGCAAGCTTTTATATATTCTCCTTTGATTCAGTAATTTCAGATATAAAAATTTGCTGATAGTATTTATTTATCAGTGAGATTATTTGTCACTGGGAATAAAATGTGTATTCTATTTAACAGCCAAGCATTTTGTTCAGAACCATATACAAGGTGTGGTTAAAGGTTCAGACAAGCCTGTGCTTGGTCTCATGCAGTGGAAGTGGTGACTCCTGGGAGGATGTGGCCGGTGGGAGGGGTGGGGATTTAATGACCAGACTCCTGTGCCGCCGGGATTCAGACCGGCGCCTGGGCTGTGTGCGCCCTTGTTTGAGTTGGAAGGATGAGTTGACAAAATTGTCTTTGTCCTCCAGTGATGAACTGACTCTTGAAGGCATCAAGCAGTTTTTTGTGGCTGTGGAACGGGAAGAGTGGAAGTTTGACACCCTGTGTGACCTCTATGACACGCTGACCATCACACAGGCTGTCATCTTCTGTAACACCAAGAGGAAGGTACGTGGTTGTCCTGGCTCTTCAATGTCCTTGTGGCAAAACAAAAAGCGAAAATCATAGAACTTAAGACTTTTTCTATTGAGGGCCAGAAGTACGTGTTTCAGGCTCTGGGTACATGGTCTCTGTAGCATATGCTTGGCTTTGCCCTTTAGATCAAAGTTGCCATATGTGATGGGTGGACAAGCGAGTATGTCCAGGGAACATGTGCACAGGGTGTTGGTCTGGTCCTGTGATTGTAGGCTCGGAATCGCTGGTTTGGATGGTACCGGAGCCTGCGTTTTGTGAGCTCCCATGTGATGCTGATGTGCCGGTAGAGCTGAGAACCCTGACAACTTTCCTTGGAAAAGGAGGATTTCGACTACATTCTAAGAAAGATGGGAATTTAAATTTCTAATGAGAACACTGACACACATATATATGAATTTTTTTAATGAGAATTTTTGCCCCAATATTTGCTGGGCAAATTTAAATTTTCTACACATCCAGTGAAGATTGGTGTGAGTTTTAAGAACACTTGTTTTATGAGTATTGTATTGGTCCCGCAGGTAATTGACATGAAATCCTGAATCCAGTCTCTGGTTTGGTTTGTGAGCTTATGGCAGCACCTGTCGATTCCATCTGTAGGTTGACTGGCTGACGGAGAAGATGAGGGAAGCTAACTTCACCGTGTCATCCATGCACGGGGACATGCCCCAGAAGGAGCGAGAGTCCATCATGAAGGAGTTCCGGTCGGGTGCCAGGTGGGTTGGCTGCGCCCTCTGCTCCTGTGCTAGGGCCACAGGCCAGCATTTACGAGGTGTTACCTGAGCTCAGGGAGGTTGCTAACATGCTTGGTGAGCAGGGCAGCCACGGTGGTGTGATAGACTAGGCTGAGGTGAGAACTAACTTTAACTAGAGGATCAGTTGTCTTATTTCGAAGCATATTTTTCTTGTTTCAAAAAAAATGGGGATTTTCTGTTTATCCTTTTGTATTGGCTTTAGCTTAATCCCACTGTAGCTGGCGAACCCGCTTTGTATGATTTCTTCCCCTCAGTGTGTATCAGACTTGCCTTGTGGCCCAGCGTGGGGTTGTCTTGAGACCATTCTCTGTGCTTGGACTGGATGGGTGCTGCGCTGTGCTGGCGCCCGTGTCCTGGCTGTGCCTGTTGGCTTTCAGTTGGTTAAGTGTGTTTCTCAGACCTGCATCCTTACCCCTCTCCCCTTGACTCTTGTTTCATCTGTGTTGAAAGTGCTTGTCTTTCTCTTGGGGGTTCTGCTTGTGTGTCCAAGTTCAGAATTACTAGATGTCTGGGGGATTAAGCCGTTACCTTGGAAGTACCTGCCTGCTTCACTAGGGCCTCTGTCCTGAGCCCTGCTCCGTCTGTGCCAGCTTCCCTAGTGCACATTTCTTCCTGCACATCTGGTTTCCAGACTTAAGCTTTAGATGAATTTCAGGCAACCAGCATAGTGTTGGGTCTTGTTTTTCCTTTCCTTTAAAAAAAAAAGTTAATTGGTTTGTTTGTCTGTGCCAGGTCTTAGTTGCAGCTCGTGGAATCTTTAGTTGCGGCTTGTGTGGTCTTGTTCCCCAACCAGGGATTGAACCCAGGCCCCCTGAATTGGGACCTGAGAGTCTTAGCCCGTGGACCACCAGGGAAGACCCTATTTTTCCTCTTTTAATCTGATGATGATTGCTATCTTTTAATTGGAACATTTAGCCCAGTTTTGTTTAATGTAAGGCTGTTTATTTACTCTTGTTTCTTCAGTCACTCAGTTGTGTCCAACTCTTTGTGACCCCATGGACTGCAGTATGCCAGGCTTCCCTGTCCTTCACTATCTCCTGGCATTTGCTCAGACCCATGTCCATTGAGTCGGTGATGCTATCCACCCATCTCATCCTCTGCTTCCCCCTTCTCCTCCTGCCTTCAGTCTTTCCCAGCTTCAGGGTCTTTTCTAATGAGTCAGCTCTTCACATCAGATGGCCAAAATATTGGAGCTTCAGTTTCAGCATCAGTCCTTCCAGTGAATATTCAGGATTGATTTCCTTTAGGACTGACTGGTTTGATCTCCTTGCTATCCAAAGGACTCTCAAGCACCACAATGCTAAAGCATAATTCTTCGGTGCTCTTATATTTGTTTTTAAATTTTATAAGATAAAATTGTGTATCTTTAAGTGTATTTTACTTGTCATTTCTTTAGTTTGGGTTTTATTCTTGTTATTCCTTTCTTCACTTTTTATTTTGGAAGATGTTTATATTTTATTTCTTTGTGTTGTTTAACTGCTGATGATGCTGAAGAGTTATCAGCAACTGTGGTTGATGGTACTTTTATCGTCTCCTCTGAGGGTATAGAGAACTTGAAACCCTTGACTTTGGTGACCCTCCAGACTTGTGTCGCTGTTTTCATGTGTTTTAATTTACACGTATTTCAACCCCCACAAGACGTTTTTGCTTCATATAACGAAATGGATATAATTCATATCATAAATGCTTTGTGCTGACCACACTCATTAGTCTTATTGCTTTCCTTTATCTCCGAGCAGCTTCCGTCAGGGCTGCGTTTCCTTCTGCCTGAAGAATGTCTCTTATTGCGTTTGTGTCAGCTGGTCTCTGAAAATGTCTACTTCATCTTATAACATCTCCTGATGTTGAAGGAGGCAGTCCAGCGGGATTGGTCCCAGGAGTCCCGTGGACATCAAACTCTGGGCACTCACATCCCTTATGTGAAGTGGCCCGGTGCAGTTGGCCTTCTGTGTTTGGTGTTTATTGGTTGCCATTGTTCCTGTCGAGACACCACTCCTGTGAAAACTGTTTTTTCTGCAGGCTTCTCCTTAGGTCTATTTCGTTTGTGTTTTGTTTGAGTGGTTTTCACCCTCATGGGTCCATGTGTGATTTGGTCTTACTCCTGCTGTTTGGAGTTTGTATGGCTCTTGGCCTCACCCCTCTGGCTCCATTCTTTGCTGTCCCTCTGGAGAGGAGCAGCACCTCTCCTGTTTTTTTGAACTTTTTTTCCTGTTATATTGTCCCTTTAAACTTTGAATGTTTCTAGACCAGTGATGTCCAGTAGAAATGTAAATCAAGTAAACATATGTTATTTAATCCTGTATATCATTTCAACATATAATCAGCATTAAAAATATTAATGAGGTTTTTTGCCCTTTTTTTTGGTACTAAGTATCAAATATAGTGTGAATTTTACACCTTCAGGCAATCTCATTTCAGACCAGCCACTCCAGTGCTTTGGGAGCTGGTGGCCTCAGCATTGGTTAGTGTGGGTCTGTGGTGTGTCAGATTCTGTCCTTTGTGAAGGACAGGGTGGTGTGAGTTGTACTTCTAATTAGAAGACACTGTGTTTGGTGTGCACCAAGATCAGTGAGGCTGGTGTACTTGATTTTTTGTTAGAAGTAAAATGTCCTCAAGTAGTGGTGACTCTAAACAAATTAAATGTAGTAAAGATAGCCTCTGTGTGTGTGTGTTTATATATATACACACACATATATATGTATTTTTTTATTTTAATGAGATAAGCACATGACTTAAGTAACTAAGTAAACCAAACACGCCTTCTGAATGGGGCTTTCTGGTGCTGCCCTGCACACTTCAGCCTGCAGAGAGACCAGTGTGAGGAGCCCTAGTGTGCTCGTAGCTGGTCTGACCCTTTTCCGCTAGGTGATTGTCTCAAATGCCTTTCTTTCTGCAGCCGAGTGCTCATTTCTACGGACGTCTGGGCTCGGGGGCTGGACGTGCCCCAGGTGTCCCTCATCATTAACTATGACCTGCCCAACAACAGAGAGCTGTACATACACAGGTATGCCATGCAGGCTTTTCCTTGGTTTCATTCTTGTTGGTGGATGTACTGAAACCTTCTTTGCTATGTTTACTAAACTGATTGTGCTTTATTCTTGAAGAATTGGGCGATCAGGTCGATATGGCCGAAAGGGTGTGGCCATTAATTTTGTAAAGAATGATGATATCCGCATCCTCAGAGACATCGAGCAGTATTACTCTACTCAGATCGATGAGATGCCCATGAACGGTGAGACCCTAAGTCTGTCTGTGATTGTTGTAGGGAGAACTTCCTGGTTCCTAGTTTGGGGCACTTGAGGTTTTTCCTGTTTTGCTTTGTTTTTATGAAGTCTTTTGTGAGCCTTTAGTTAACTCTATAAATTTTCATTTTGTTTGTATTATTTCTTATTGTTTATCTTTCTTCACTTTCAGTTGCTGATCTGATCTGAAAAATCTGCTCACTGGAGCCTCTTCACCTATTTTGTATCAGTTTGGATTTTGTATCAGTTTGGAAATATTTAGAGGCGGTTTCTATTTAAGGGGGTTTGTGCGAACTCTATTCTCAAGGAATCTCCCCCCCCTCCCCACCTCACCCCAGGATGAACTCTGGAGATGGGGCCACCTTTTCTTACCCATGTGTAAATAATGCATTGCTTTAAGTCTTTTTCATTAAACATTTAAAACTTTTCCCATAAATTCTAATTTGTATTTCTTAAAGTGGACCCAGCTTTTCTAGTGACCTACTGTCTGATCTCCTTTTATTCTGAATTTTGACCTTTAAGATGGTGAAATAGAAATGGTAAGCTGCTTGGTCTCGCCACACTTCCCCAGATTGGTACCCGATCCCATTTCTTAGGGATGGCAGGTGGAGGAGTCAGACCATCAGTACTTTTCTTTGGGTTGGCCTGGGTCTGTGTGCCTGGGTGCAGAGGGCAAGATAGGATCCCTGGGCGGATAACTGTAAGGAACTGTTCACAGCCAGGCTTCTCTGGATTAATAAGCCCCCCCCCATCATGGCTGAGGAGAGGCCACACATAAGGCACCATGGGTGACTCAGGGAGGGGTCAACAGGAAACAAGCCACAAGGGAAGACCCCCTAAGAAGCTCAGCCTAAATCAGATGTTGTCAAGTAAGGAAACAAATGCAGACGTCCATATAAGTGTACCCTTGGGGATGAT
This sequence comes from Odocoileus virginianus, assembly GCF_023699985.2. Lineage (NCBI taxonomy): Eukaryota > Metazoa > Chordata > Mammalia > Artiodactyla > Cervidae > Odocoileus > Odocoileus virginianus. The sequence goes on from NC_069690.1 coordinate 49,698,254, forward strand.
TGAAAAGCGGTATGTGATTACCAAAGGTTTCATAACCATTAGCCCTGAGTGAAGTTGGTGAAGACGTGGGTGTGTGATGTTCACGTGAGTAGGTACAGACTTTCTGGAAAGCAGCTGGGCTCTTGGGCAGTGGGAGCCATTGGAATGATACTTCCCTTTGAGGGAGTCGCTCTGCTGTCAGCAGTAGTCTGGAGTGCAGACTGCACAGGTGTGCTCACCAGTGTCCCCCGGCACCAGGAAAGGAGGCCTGGAAAGGAGTGTGCATCACCAGGGGCTTGGGGAGGGAAGTGATGTCCTATATGCACTGATGCACATGGGTGGGGGTTATTGGGTGGGTGTCTGGGGCTGCTAGTGTGACAGGCCAAGTGGGTTCATCTGTTCTCCATGGGCTAAGTGTTGGAGTTGGTGTGGAAATAATCCAGATGCCCACTGAACTGAAAGATGCAAGCATACCTGATGGATATTGTTTGGCAATGGGAAGGAATGAAGATCTGGCACATGTTGCAATTTGGACCTTGAAATAGGCTGAGTAGAACAAGCCAGTCACAAAGGGCCACAGAAGTGCTTCTATTTCTGTTCAATGTCCTAAATTGGTAAATCCATAGAGACAGTGGGTAACCAGTTTTCTGGGGGCTGAGAGGAAGTGACTGCTGAAGGGTACAGGGCTTCTTTAGGGGTGATGGAAATGTTCTGGAACTAGAAGTATGGTTGCAAGATTCTATGAATATACTAAAAGGTACGGAATTGTACATTTTAAAATGGTAAATTGTGTGGTTATGTGAACTGTGTCAAAAATCAGGTGGGGAATCTAACACTTCCTCTAAATTATTCTTAAAAAGGGCATGGGCAAGGGGTGAAATACTTGTAAAGCATGTACTTGACAAAAGACAAACTGGAAAATATGAAGAATTTTATGTGTAGGTAGAATGATGGTCCCTCCAAATGTGTGCTCAGTTGCTTAGTTGTGTCCAACTTTTTGTGACTCTGTGGACTGTAGCCTACCAGGCTTCTCTGTCCATGGAATTTCCCAGGCAAGAATGCTGGAGTTGATTGCCATTTCCTTCTCCAGGGGCTCTTCCTGACCCAAGAATTGAACCCATGACTCTGGAGTCTCCTGCATTGGCAGGCAGGTTCTTCACCACTAGCGCCATCTGAGAATTGGGTTCTAACATGACAAACTCGGAACTGAGGGCTACTAATTGTTTATCAACTTCCATTTTTTTCTTAGGACCTCAGACAATAGTGAAAATAAACAAGGAATTATACTGTCAGTGCTGTGGGCAAGAATATGTCCTAGATAAGGAGTCTCTGTTAAGAAATCCATCTGAGGGCTTCCCCGATGGCTCAGTGGTAAAGAATCTGCCTACCAATGCAGGAAACACAGGTTTGATCCCTGATCTGGGAGGATCCCACATGGCTCAGAGCAAACTAAGCCTGTGCTCTAGAGCCCAGGAGCTGCAACTACTGCGCCCATGTGCTCCAACGACTAAAGCCCATGCTCCCTAGAGCTCATGCCCCCCAAGGAGAGAAGTCACACACCACAACTAGAGAGTAGCTCTCATTCAGAGATTAGAGAAACCCACCTAACCCATTCCCAAATGCCCACATCCTAATCCCTGGAACCTGTGAATATCCCACATTAAATGGCCAGAGGGACTTTGCAGGTGAGATTAAGTTAAAGAATTTGAAGGGCTACCATGGGTCAGAGAGTGGTGTAATGGAAGAGGCGGGAGAGAGTCTCATTGGTGAGGACTCAGCTCACTGTTGCTGCATTCGGTGCCCCGAGCTATGATCTGGAGTAGCCCCTAGAAGCTCAGGAGGATGTGTAGGTGGCAGCACACCTCAGACCTGTGTGCTCGGGAGACTGAATTCTGCCAACAACCCGAAAGAGCAAGGGAGCCTCCAGAGAGGAAGCAGCAGCCCTGCTAACACCTGATTGTAGCCCGGTGAGACCAAGTCAAACTTCTGACCTACAGAACTGTGATAGAGTAAATCTGTTATTTTTAAGCCATGGAGATTGTGGTAATTTGTCAGTAGCAATGGAAAAACTTTTATAACTCAGGGGGAACAAATCCAAGTAAAAAGTAGGCAGAATACCTGAATAGACACTTCGCCAAAGATTTATGAGTGACATAAGTCCAGGAAAAGATGCTCACCATCTTCAGTCATTAGGAACACAGATCACACCCATGAAATCTACTGTCACTGAAATGGCTGAAATTGAAGAGACCAGACCAAGCCACAGCGAAGCTGGTAGGAGCACAGAGCGAGTCACTCACTTTGGAAAATTGTTCAATCACACACACAGCCCCTCCATATGACCTGACTGTATCATGCTTGGTGTCTGCTCAAGAGAAATGAAAACGTCCATTCACACTGGTCCGCGACTGCTGAACACATCTTTATTCCTAACAGTAAAAGGCTGAAAACACTCTTAACACCATTAAAATTTGATAAACCGTGTGGCACCTTCCGTACCACAGAAAACTATTTGGCAATGAAAAAGTACTCATACAACATGGATGAATCTCAAAGTAGTTAGATTAATATTAGCCCCCTCCCCCCCAAAAGAGCTGTATGATTCCATTTATAGAAAATTCAAAAAAAAATGTAAACTATAGTGACCAAAAGCAGACCAGTGGTTGCCTGGGAACGGAAGTGTGGGTGTAGCAGCTTTAGTCCATAGAGCCCTTGAGCAGGGTTGGGGAGGGCATGCATCTCCCACAGGTGACTGACACCAGGCCTGGCTGGCTGTTCTCCAGTCACCTGAGAGAGGATACTAGGGTGTGAGGTGATGGGCTGTGAGGGTGCTGCTTAGAGTGCACAATAAAGCATGCACACACTGCCCAGAAATGTCCAGGGGCCCATCAAGGATGGAGTCCTACTTCTGTGTCAAGACCTTCAGGCGCATCCTTTTATTGAAAATAATTGCACTTCAGATTGAGGGTTCCCTGAATTCTGTGAACTCTGCTGAGTTGTTGGGGGCAGTAGCCCCCAGTTCTGTGCTTTTATCGGGTCCCAGCAGCAGGGCCTCCCGAGGTGGGGGGGCCTTGCGATGCAGGTACCACCCTGTCCAGGCACCACCTCTGCATCATAGGTGGGCAGCGGTGGCTGACAGTGCACACACATTGCAGTGATAGGCTACAGAGGAGCAAAGCTTCCAGTAAACATTTCCAATATAGGGCACCCCTCAGGGCATTGATCTGACTGGCATCTGGGCAGAAGACTCAGACGAGCTGCTGGCCCACAGCCCGGGAGACAGACTCACAAGCAGATCTGGGTGTTCAAGGACGTCAGTGCCATGTGACTTGGGGTAAGCAAGGCCCCTTCTGACCCAAGGCCCCTACTCCGCCGACTGAGGGTGCACGTGCTAGGCCACTGGGAGGTCTGTAAAGGAGCAGCATACCACTGGGCCCCGGGCTAAGACCAGCTGATGACAAACTGCTCTCCCATGGTCAGCGAGACAGGGATGTCCAGAGTCTGGGGACAAAAAATAGGAAAACTGGGTTGGCAACTGAAGTGAGGCAGACAAGCCTGCAGATGAAGGTGGGTGGTGGACATGGGGCCTGGCCCGGCCCTGGGAGTCTTGCTCTTCCCTCCCAGCACTCCTGGCAGTGGCCGCCTCAATCTGCTTTGGAAACGAGCTGCCGTTTAACCAGGGGCTGACAACGTGGACACGGGCAGAGGAAAGATGTGAAGTGTAAGGGGCTATGCTCCCCACTCTTCCATGAAGTTCCGCTCCCTCTCTGCCCGTGTAACACTCAAGTGTCCTCTCCCTGCTGGACGGGGGTCCCATGAATGCCAGCTCAGCGGGCACCTCCCACCCCCTCACCCACCCTCAGAGACAGGCCCTCTGGCCCCAAGTGTGGGCTCTCTTGCCTCTGTGTCAGGGCTGAAGGTGAAGTTGGAGACAGGAACGCTGTTGCAGAGGACCTGATGGGGGGCTGTGGCCACCCCCAGGACAGTCACGTTCCTCAGCTGCAGGCTGGCCCCCTCACTGCTCACGTGCACCAGCTTGTTCACAATGGTGTTCTGGCCGGAGCAGAGAGACAGGACCGGAGGTGTGAGCAGATGGTCTGGGGCAGTAAGCCCCACTCGGGCAGGGTCTCTGGGCAGCACACCCCCTGCAACCCCTGGGATGCTGGCACAGTGCAGGGAACTCTGGTCAAGGCACTTGGCCCACAGGCTCTTCTCCCCTTCGGTCTCGTTGACCCGGTGGCAGGTGGCCATCCCAGGAACCCAGGCCCAGCTACCCTCACCGAGTCAGGATAGTCACCCCAAGATGGCCCCCAGCCTGGGCGGATCCGACTCACGTTCTTGGCCAGGAAGATGAGCTGTGTGTAGTCCCCGCCGTCCAGCACTCCCAGGCTCTCCCCGTCGTCCCAGAACAGCTCCCCTTGGGCCTCCCCACTGGTGGTCAGGGCCACAGCCAGGGCCATGGGCTGCTTGCGGGACTCTGTGGTCGTGAGGGCAGGGCCCTGGGAGGGGGTGGCCCACGTCACTGTCCCAAGCCTGGTGGAGGCCTCCAAACCCAGGTGTGAGGGATGCTAGGCTAGGACAGTACCGTAGTGGAAGAAACCGAGATCCGCAGGACAGTCTAAGCCAAGTAGCCTGGAGGCCTGTGGAGACCACCCTGACCCAGGGGTCACCTCAGAGGACACAAGGCCCATGGAAGTTTGCAGACTGACTGTTTTCTGAGAAGGGCCAATGAAGCTCTAGAAGGCCTCCCCTCTGCCTGGCCTGGGAGCAAGTCAGTGCAGGGATGTGTCCTTCCCCAGCCCAGGTCATCCTCACCCCTCAGAAGCATCATCTCTCTCTGGGGGCGGACCTCCAGCTGGAAAGAGGCATGTGGGGGCCCAGCAGCCCCAGGGCTGGACAAATGGGCTCAGGGGCCCAGTCCACGTACCTGCATAGGGATGATGTGCCCAGCCCGGAGGTGGACGTTGATGGTGTCCAGTGGGGCGGACAGCGTCACCCACTGCCCCTTGCTGTGGATGGTAGATATGAGGGGTGCAGGAGGTGGGAGGCTGCCAAAGGCCTCCATTGGTACCTGAAGGGGGATGTCATGTCACAAAGGGTCCTGGGCAGTGCCAAGACCCTGTGCTGTTGTTGGGAGGCAAGAGTGGAGACTGGGCCCCACAGTGGGGACAGAGCATGAGAGGCTGGAGCCAGGGCTCGGGTGGGGCTGCTCAGAGAATGGGATAAGGGGCAGGAGTGTGGAAGCAGGAGAACTGGAGTCCTGGCTCAGTTTGGTGGCAAGTCACCCATCCAGACTCAGTTTCCCCATCTAGAAAATGGGTCCTGCAAGGATCTCACAAGATGCTGCTAGTGGAGCAGCTCCAGGTGAGGGCCCTCATATAGCCAGGACCCCTCCATACCAACAATGCCAGAGGGAGGACCTCTCCACCATCTCCCCCATCCTCCCAGGCTTTAGGGCCCCAGGACTCACCTGGGTCTGCAGGTCGTACCATGTGCCCTGGGGGAAGTAACCAGTGACTTCAACCTTCTCAGCCTCGAGCACCGGGGTGATAAGCAGAGCCTCCCCCCACAGGAGCTGGCGGTCCACAGTCCAGGTGCTGGGGTCCTCAGGGAACCTTCAAACAGGAAAGACTGGCAGGGCGGTCTGGTAACCTCTGAGGTCAGTGGGCTCAGGGGGCCCGTGGGAGGTCTGGAAAGGAGCTGAAGGACCTGGGTTGCATGCGGTAGGGCTGGTTCTAGCCAAATGAAGTCAAGGCAGGAGCCAAGAGTAACCTCTCCTTGCCTGATTATCCGGGCATGACCTGTTCACATTTCCTACTTGCAAACTGTGCTCTTGCCCATGTGTTTTATTTGGTTCTTGATATTAGTCTTACACTTGGTCTGAGTATCTGTACATTAGGGAAAGTGTCATTTTATTGACAAGTGAAAGTCACTCAGTCATGTCCGACTCTTTGTGACCCCATGGACTATACAGTGCATGGAATTCTCCAGTCCAGAATACTGGAGTGGGTAGCCTTTCCCTTCTCCAGGGGATCTTCCCAACCCAGGGATCGAACCCTGGTCTCCTGCATTGTAGGCAGATTCTTTATCAACTGAGCCACGAAGGTTTTCTGCTATTCATTTGCCTTGACAATCAGAGCAGTTTTCTGTTTATTTTTCTGTTTATGTTCAGAGAAATGTTATTTTTTTTCCTCTAAATTAAACATCCTTTGCTTTTTGCTTTTGATGCTTAGAAAGCCCTTTCTTGCCAGAGCAGAGGGAAACATGGACTTCTGTTTTCCTGGGGCTTTTTCTACAGCTTAATTTTTGACATTTAATTCATCTGGAATTTAAGTTTGTATGAGATGAGAGGAAATAGATTTTTGCAAATAGCTTACTAATTACCACACTACTGAAAAATCCTTTAACCCTCTGATTCAAGGAGCCATTTTACAGGATGGTAACTTCTCAGGTATACTGAGTCCTATCTGGGGGATAGCTATTGAATTTCTTCGGTGGTCTTATTACCTTAAGCCCCAAACGGATTCAATCATGGTCGACTTACAACTTGTTTTGCCATCTGGGAGGCCTGGTCTGTACTCAGTGTTCATCATGGGATTTTCTGTTATTGAGGGCTCCTAGCCCTGAACTGGAATCCAGTGGGTAGGAACTGGGGGTGCAGGGGTTACCTCAGTGGGGAGGGCCCAGATTTTGCTGCCACACCCCTGCTCTTGGTGCCTGGAACACCCAACGCAGGAGGGTGGCTGCCCTGGGGTCAGTGGGCCTGAGGCCATCGCTCCCAACCCAGGCACTCACTCCAGGAAGAGGGGCCGGGCCACCGTCTCGCCTCTGACGTGGGCCCCGTGGAACAGCGTGTAGAGATAGGGCAGCAGCATGTAGCGCAGGGTGAAGGCCTTCCTCATGGCTTGTTGCGCTGTCTCACTGAACCTGTACGGTTCCTGCGGCTGTGGTGGAGGGCGTGGCGGAAGCACCTGGGATCTGGGGTGGCAGTCCCCCAGGCTCCCCCACCCCAGGAGATCCGGCACTCTGGGCCAGCCAAGGCTGGGATCCCTGGCACAGAAAGCGGTGTTCCCCAGGGCACAGCCTCCCCTGCCATCCCTGCCCTACCTGGCTGTTCAAGGCATTGTGGTTCCGCATGAAGGGGTAGAAGGCCCCTAGCTGGGTCCAGCGCACACACAGCTCCTCTGAAGTGTTGCCCAGGAAGCCACAGATGTCGGCCCCTACCAGGGGCACCCCCAGCAGATTGAAGAGCAGGATTTCTGGAGGGCAGAGTCAGACAGGTCTGCAGACTCCACAGCCGGGCCTGTCCAGGAGCCTGACAGACGTCTGTTGAACTGGCGAGGGAGAAGGATCCCTCCCAAAGACCCTCCCACTCAGCCCCCACCCGACGGCTGGCGCATCCTGTACTCGTGGTTTCAGTAGAACAGCCTGCTGTATCCGCTCCCTAACACCTAGGGTGTGCAGGGCAAACTAGATCAGTCAGGGATGAATTGAATCCCCTCCCCACCCCACAAAGGTTAAGTTCTAATCCTAACCCCCAGTTGCTGGGAATGTGACCACATTTGGAAATACGGTCATTGCAGACATGATCAGGTTGAGGACATCAGGGTGGGCACTGATCCACCATGACTTGTTTCCCTATCAGAAGAAGGCATCAGATACAGGAAACACAGAGGGTCCCAAACAAGATGAACTCAAACAGACCTACACCAAGACACAATTAAAATGGCAAAAGTTAAAGAGGATTCAGGCCTGACCCGCCACGCTGGCCCCAGTATGAAAATCAGAGCCAGTCAGCACCCATGGGCAGAGCCAGCAGCAGCCTTGTGAAGGAAGAATGGACTCAGCTCAGCAGGACGTCACATACACAACGGCACATATGCATCACACGTGAAAGCGAGCCTGTGACTAGGAAAGCACTTCCAGGCTGGAGGGTTTGATGGAGGCTCTCTTCAGCTGTGACCTCAGGGGGTCACCTCTCCCCTCTCCCCAGGGCTCCTGAGCCATCCCTGGGCCTAAGACATCTGCAGCATCAGAGGTCTTGAAACAAAAGTCAAAATTCTCTTTGCAAGGTGGAGCCAGGCACTGAGACAACAGCGGTGGGGGCGCCCTTTGGACTGAGCTCAGATGCAGTTTTCATGCAACTTAGAACGTGGTCATCAGAAGGGAAGTTTAACAAAGCATGAATCCAAGATGGGATGCTGGGAAGAGGGGCACCACAGGTGAGCCCGCTCTCACAGGTAGCTGACTTGCACAGGTGAGCCCACTCACAGGAGTTGGTGGCAGGCCCCACCCCATCCCAGTAGCATCTCTTTGAGAACCTGGCTCTGGACAAACTCCCCTGGAGAGGGGCCCACCCTCCACTCCTCGTCCCACCTCCTGACAGGTGTGCTCACCTGGCACGGAGTAGGAAAGCTGCTCCCAGTTGCTCCTCACATCCCCTGTCCAGTGGCCGGAGTATCGGCCGTGGCCAGCAAAGGTTGAGCGAGAGATCACGAAGGGACGCGTCCCTCGAGCCTTCACCAGGGCCCTGGGTGGAAAGAGCTGTGCTGAGCGGGGTCACCAGGAACCTCATCACGGCCAGCAAGAGCGCCTGGCAGTGCAGCAGGGAGGACAGGCTGGGAACAAGGAGCCGGATAGCTGAGGGCTCTGCCTATGTCTGCCAGGCAGTCAGCCCTGCCACCCGACTTACCCTCAAAATGCACATGTCCCAGGCTGGACAAACATCCCTTGAAGCTCAAGGAAGCCAGAGGTCCTGACCAGCCCTGGCCTCCCTGTCTCATCACTATGCCCTTCCTCTGAGGCACCAGGCATGGAGCCAGAGGGTAAGAGGGGTTAGAATGGGGCTGGCAGGGGCACTGGGGGGAACCTGGGCTTCCTTCTCTCCTTCCCCCACCCTGGCCCCTCACCTGTAGGAGGCTAAGGCTTCAGTCAGGCCATACAGGTTGTGCAGGTCATAGTGTGTGGACAGGAACTGGTGGCTGGAGGCGCAGATGGTGGCTGCCCGGAGGGTCCCGCCAACCACCCCTGGAGAAGAGGGGGCTGTTTCCTTGGAGCCTTCGCCCAGCAGGCTAGTGCCCCCCACATCCTGGAGCTCCTTGAGACCTGGGTACAGTCTCCACTTCTCCAAGGACAGGGAGGTGGTGCCACAGCCTGGCCTCTGCAGACCCAGACTTCACCTCTGCCTGCTCCTGAACCAGCTGCCCCTGGAGCACCCCCTCTGAAGGGTCTCGCCTCAGCAGCACATGCCCGGTCAGCATCACATGGCTGGGGTCTCCCCACATGAACCTCACTCCTGAGGCTTCCCTCACATGCCCCGGGCTCCTGCTGTCCATCAGCTTCTCATAAACCAGGGCTTGAAGCCTCCCAAACCAGAGAAGGGAAAGCCCTTGATTTGAGCTATTAAGTCCCCAGCTGACTAGTGCTGGGACAGGCGGGTGGAGGCAGGTAGGGACTGGGGACAGCTCACCTGGCGTGTAGGGTGGGTTCTCCAGGTTGTTGTCCGGGCAGCCATCCACCGAGCCCCTCACGAAATTGGATGGCTCATTCATATCCTGTGAGAAAGGACCGGGGGGTGGGCATCCTACCTGGTGCAGGGCATGGGGCCGGTCCCCAAGGCCACAGGACACCCAGGGGCAGGGCCACACTCACGATCCACATGCCATCGAAGGGCACTTGGGCGTGGAACTCAGTCACCATGTCCTGCCACCAGTCAAGAGCCTCGGGGTTGGTGAAGTCGGGGAAGGCGGTGAGTCCGGGCCACACCTGGACAAGAGGTCAGAGGGCAGACGGGGCCCCTGGAGCCTGCACAGAGGTCCTGGGCAAACCAGCTGCGGGCAGGGCTGCAGCCTCACTCATCTCCCCTGGGGGTGGGTGGACTGCAAGGGGGAGGAGCATGGGGAAAGGCCCCAGAAGCCACACTCCTGGCAGCCTTCTTCCTGGTCCTTGGCTTGCCCTGGGGAAGAAGCAGGGACTCTTCTGGATGCACCCCTGCACCCCTCCCACCCCACCGCATGGAAGCCCCTGGGGACCCAGAGGATGTAGAGGACTCTGAGGTCTCCCTGAGGAGCTTTGGAGCTTGCGTCTGAACTGCCTGCAGACACGGGCCCCTGACACAAGGATTCTAGGTGGCCTGCCTTGTCAGAAGCCACTGTCACCCCCAGCTGTGAACCCCGCCTTCAGTACCACTGGCCAGAGACCCCTCTTTCTCCCCCTCACCCCCCAGGCCCCACTGTACCTGCCCAATCAGTGGCTGCCCAGTCTCATTGGTGATGAAGACCCCTCGCCTCAGACCCTCGTCGTAGGGTCGGTAGGTCCCAGCAGGGCCTGAGCTGCTGATGGCAGGATCCTGGAGAGAGAAACCAGTCAGGATGAGAAGGAAACGCCTGAAACCTTGGCCCGATTGCTGAGAAAATGCTCTCCCTAAACGTTAGCAAGGCAGAAGTGGATGCAGCTTCATGTGAGTCAACACGCTGTGCGTGGAGGTGCACGCAACCCGCCCCCGGGTTGGCCAAATGGGGAGCACCTGGATGCAAGAGTTACTTTTGCTTGAAGGGCCCAGAATTTCACAAATGCTCTACAGTGACTATTTATCTCATTTAGAAATAAAAATAAGAAAAGGTCTGCACCTGCCCTCCTTACTCTGAGTGAGTGGCCCTGGACACGGCTTCCTTCAGAGGGGCCACGAGGATAGAAATGACCATCAGACCAATTCCAAATGGATTTCTTCTCCTGAGGGGCATCCGTGGTGGCAACTACTTGGTTGTCTCAGCTCCCCCTCCCCACCTCCTCCTCCGGGCACCCCCCACAAGCTATACCAGCCTGAACTGCATCCCTCTGGCTGCGGGGACTAGCCTAGGGAAGTGTGTCCTTGTGCTGAACCACTCAGAGCCTGCCCTGCTCCCCATAAGGCAGAACTGACCACAGGGAGGAAAGGCAGGGGTCTCACGGAGCATTCCAGCTGCCCCGGCACACAGCTCCACCTGGCCTGCCCAGAGCTGAGTGGTGTCAGCTGAGTGATGCACTCACCACTTGCTTTCAGCGCTTCAAGCAACTTACAGCTGCAAGGATCCTGAGCAAAGACATGTTTCCAGGGACATCACTGAACTGGGCCACAAAGGCCAAGTCTATAAATCTGATAGTCCCTCAATACCAAAGACCCTCAGAAATGTCCTCCGTGCCCATGGCAGGTCAAGGACGATGCCACTGAGAGTTGGAGCCACCGGATGCTGGGACCCTTGGCTTCCAAAAGAGCCTGCTCCACACGGCACAGGACCCAAGGGACACTCACCACGATCATGATGTACCGCCGACCGATCTGGTGGAGCTCCTGCACCATGGCCGGGAAGTCCCCGAAGTGGTCCTTGTTGAAGGTGAAGTCCCGTCTGGCATCCATGTAGTCGAGGTCATTCCACTGGACGTCCTGCAGCCACAGCACAGGGCGGTCGGGGCCCAGGCTCGCCACCCCCACCCCCCAACGGGCCCCAGGCCCCTCCCCAGCACTCACCAGGGGGAAGTAGGCCCTGGTCATGTTCTCTACGACCTGGCGGGTGATGGCAGAGGTGGAGTAGCCCCAGCGGCACAGGTGGAAGCCCAGGCCCCAGTACGGCGGCATGAACGGGTAGCCTGGGGGCCAAGGTGACTGTGAGTGGGCAGGAGGGGCTGGGGAGGGAGCAGCCGGGGCCGGGGCGAGGCCTACCCACGACGTCCAGGTATTGCTGCACCACGCTCTTGGGCTCCGGGCCCAGGAAGATGTACACGTCCAGGATCCCACCTGTCGACCTCCAACTGAGGGCTGGGCTGGGCTGGAGGACCACATCTGGAGGAAGCAGCCTTGGGGCTCAGGGATAAATACTCACCCCCCGGGGCCTTCAGTGCTGCACCAATGGGCCAAACACCTGCTGGAAAGGTCCTCCTGCAGGGAGCCCGGGGGCCCAGGGCAGTCACTCTGAGCCCAGCTCACTGAGAGACTTGGAGCAGGACAGGAAGGTGCTGAGCAGCCTGAGGCCCCCCCTTTATGGCCTTAGTCCCCCTCCTCACATCAGAGGTCTCACCTTAGGGGCACCGAAGGATAGAGCTGGCAGAGGCCAGGGCCTGCTGCTCATTTCTCAGAGAATGTACAAGGCTCAATCCCCTGCCCCCTCCTCTGAGACCTGCAACCTGTCAGGCAGGTGCAGAGAGTCCCAGCCCCCTCAAGGCAGGAGGGGGTGTAGCTGCATCAGGGAAACCCTGGCTGGGGGCTTAGAAGTGGAACTGGCCAGAGGACGTGGAAGGCCGTGCCTCCGTGCTTACCCATGGCGTTGCTATTCAGCAGGAAGACCCCATGAGCCAACCCACCATCCTCCAGGACCAGGTAGAAAGGGTGAGATCCGTAGAGGTTCACGTTGGGCTGGGACATGGCAGACACCCCCGCTTTACGTCCTGGCCCATGAGGCCCCTCTGATCCCAGACCCCCTTCCGCCACCCCTTTACCTCAGGGGCGATGTCCCGGTTCCAGAGGGTGATCTTGGTCCAGTTGGTGCTGAGCATCAGGGACCCAAGATGTTCGGCAAGGCCTGTGATGTGCTGGGATGGCAGGGAGGTGGACAGCTGCAGAAACTGGTCCGCAAAGAACAGGGGGGCCACCGTGGTGTTCAGCCTGCCAGAAGAGACCAGGTGGCCTCGCATGAGAAGCTGACAGCCCCTTGAGCCCTGATCACAAGCGGCTGCTGCCCAAAACCTTCCAGTCCTGGGAGTTGTGGCCCGGAGTACTACCTCCCAGGAGGGCCAAACTGCTCCCAGACTTTATGGAGCTGCCCAGCCAGAGGCAGTTAGGGCACTCCGAGGTTCCATAGGGTCAAGAGAAAGGATGAGACAAGTTAATAACTGCAGTGTCTGATAAATTGATATGTGCTGTGTGCTGTGCTTAGTCACTCTGTTGTGTCCGACTCTGTGACCCCATGGACTATAGCCCGCCAGGCTCCTCTGTCCATGGGGATTTTCCAGGCAAGAATACTGGAGTGGGTTACCATGTCCTCCTCCAGAGGATCTTCCCGACCCAGGGATCAAACCCAGGTCTCCCGCATTGCAGGCAGATTCTCTACTGGCTGAGCTACTTGGGAAACCCATATTGATGTGTACTGTGTGATAAAGAAATAAATAATAAAGCAGAGTACGGGGTATTGCCTGGAGTGACGCAGCTCCTTTAGACTGGACAGGGTTTCTCAGCCGAGGCACTGCTGATGTTTGGGCCGATCCCTCTGTGTTCTGGGCTGTCCTGTGTGCCGTGGGGAGCTGAATGGAATCCCTGCATCCCCGCCTTGGTGGTGACAATGTCTCCAGCTGTTGCCAAGTGTCCCCTGGGGAAAATCACTCCCCATGGGCCTCCCTGGGGTGGACAGTGTGGGTGGGGGGCCTTTGAAGGCTCGGGTGCAGGGAACAGCGAGCACCAGGGCCCCCGGGGGCCATGAACAGCAAAGAGGCCAGAGCAGGAGGGTGGACCACAACAGGGTCAGAGACAATGCCCTCCAGTTCCCTGGCCCTCCCACCCAGATTGGGGGCGGGGGGCACAGAGACTAGGCACTCACAGCACCCGTCCGTCCAGCTTCCGCCGCACGACCACCCCAAAGGGCTCCTCTGAGAACTCCATGCTGTACAGTGTGAACGGCGCCTGGCTGCTGACATGCGGGGTCTCCAAGGGCACCTCATAACGCCTGTTGGCAGGATCTTTGATCTAGAGGACGAGAATAGTGTCATGAGGCCCTTGGTGGCTGGCCGCCCCTAACACCTGTCCACTCCATCCTTCACCCTCCAGAGGAGGGAGGAGTCAGTTCAAGTCCCCAGGGCAGCTGCACAGAGCATGGAGGTGTGGACAGACTAGTCCACACCCCTGAGCCTCAGTTTCCTATAGAGCCAGGAGAGCACCTCCTGTGGGCTGCCAGGTAAAATATACAACACCAGGAAATCTGGGTTTCAGATACACAATTGTTTTTAGTATTAATATGTCCCAGATATTCTATGGGACATACTTATGCTAAAAAAGAAAAAAAGACTAATTCTTCGGTTATCTGAAATTCAAAACTGTATTTTTATTTCCTGAATCTGGCAACACTTTTCTGCCTGGCATTCCTAGTCATATGGTGAATGCGAAAACATAATTAGATCACCCAACCATTGTCTGGGTACACAGTCATCAGTCAGTAATTCATGGCTGTTGTTAATTACTTTGTTAAAATAACTGGGTATTACTGAACTGTGTGCTGCAGGCTCTCTCACCTTTGTGTCTGGACATTCATTCAGTGGACAAATTTTTACCGAGCACCTGCTATGTGCCAGACACTGTCCCAGTGGCTGGGAATAAATCAGACAAGAGGCCCTGCCCTCAGTGGCTGGGATCCCACTACCCACTGCCTGGAACGTCCCCCTTCTTGCCTCCTACTTTAGGTCCCAGCTGGGATGTCACTTCCTGGGGGGGAACCTAACCTTCCACCACCTCACTTTAAGCCCTGCCCTCTAGAACACGCCTAGAAACTCCCAGTCACTGTCTTAGTGACCCACTACCCCCTGAATGTAGATGCCACGTCTGCTCACACCCAGGCTCTAGGTGAGGGTACAATACACATCTGTGGATTAATAAACACCCCCCCCAAAAAAAAACACCCCCCAGAGTCCGTCTTCAGGCTTCCCTGGGAGCTCAGATGCTAAAGAATCTGCCTGCCATGCGGGAGACCTGGGTTCAGTCCCTGGGTTGCAAGATCCCCTGGAGGAGGGCATGGCAACCCACTCCAGTATTCTTGCCTGGAGAATCCCCATGGACAGAGGAGCCTGGCAGGCTACAGTCCTTGGGGTTCTCAACGAGTCGGACACAACTGAGCGACTCAGCACAGCAGAATCCGTCTTCATCCACTGTCCACACACCCGCTCTGCCCCCGCCCAGCCCCTGGCCCCCATCCTGCCCACCGTGAAGTGGAGTCGGCTCTCAGTCTCCATCAACACATCCAGCCTCAAGGTCATGATGTCCTTGGGGAAGAAGGTCGGGACGGCACGGGTCAGGGTGGCCGTGTACCCTGTCTCAGTGGTGGTCAGGTTCTCCAGTCTGTAACTGGGGTAGCTGGGAGGGAAGAAGCACCAGGGCTGCCCCATCTGGGCATCCGGAGGCCACTCTGCAGGCACGTAGCAGCAGCCGCGGGCCTCACATTGTTGCTGGGTGATGCCCTTGTCTGGGGCGCAGTCGAAGCGGCTGTTGGGGGGCAGGTCGCACTGTGCGGGCGCTGCCCTGGGGCTGCCACGGCATTCTGGGCTGCTGGCTCCTGGCTGGCAAGCTTGGTGAATCTCGTCTTGGGAGAAGCCTTGTAGTTCTCGGGGGACCACCTCCAAGTCATGAAGCAGGATGTTCCCCAGGAGGGCCAAGGAGAGGAGGGTGCAGACCCCCAGCAGGGAGCGGGAGCAGGGTGGCCACCTCATCATGGGTAGGCAGTGGATCTAGGAAGCGGGCAGACAGAAGAACCAGGCTCAGTGGGACAGTAGGAGGGAATGCCCAGGACCTCAGGAGACTCTCAAAGCAGCTTCCAGACTTGAACTTGGGGCTGGCCCATCAGCGCCCAGGGCGGAAGTGAATGAGGGCAGACCTGGGGCAGGGAGGAAAATGGGAAAGGAGAGAAAAGTCCCAAACAGGGAGTTGCAGAATTCTGTGCATTGTGAACTCTTCTAATGTGTCACAAATTAACGCATCTAGAATGTCTGTCAAAGTGACTTCATGACTCAACAAAGACAAAATAACAAAATGACAAAATGACTCAACAAAATGACAAAATGACTCAACAAAGACCCACATGACAGATCAAGCGGAACAAGTTCCCACAGCAGATGGAGTAAGTCCCGCTCTTGTATGAGGATTGTGGCTGAGGTGATTAAGTCTTGGCCAATGGGGCAGAAGCGCGCCCTCTCTCTGTCCTTCTCTGCTGACCTGGATGTGGATACAGCCTCTGAGGGGTCTTGGGCACCACAACCCAGGGCAACACTCAAGGATGGCCGAGCAAAGGAGAGAGGCCTGGCCCCCAGGACTTGGCAGGTGTAGCCCCTCCTGGCCCCTGCCCACATGGGGTCTGGTTGTGGGTCTCTGCCACAGCCACTGTACTGGAGCCTCATTCTGGTGACTCTGGTGCTAAGACTGTTATTACCCGCATCTTGCTATAAATTCCAGGGTTCACACAATACCCCTCACCTCAGGTTCAATAACTGCCTAGAACAACTCACAGAACTCAGGAAAGCACTTTACTTGTTTATTATAAAAGATACAACCTAGGAATACCCAGAGGGCAAGGTATGGACAAGGGGTGCTCAGCTTCTATGCCTTCTCTGGGCTGGCCACCCTCTGAGCAACAAAATGTGTTCACCGGCTTGGAAGCTCTCTAAACCCCAACTAAATGTAGGCACGAAATGATGAGATCACTGACCACTGGTAGTTAACTTAATCATCAGCCTTGCTCCTGGGAGTGAGGCCAGGTGAAAGTTCCCACCCTGGAATCCTGCCTTGGTTCTTCTGGGGACTAGCCCCCTTTCTGAAGCTGTT
Source organism: Odocoileus virginianus (assembly GCF_023699985.2). Classification (NCBI taxonomy): domain Eukaryota; kingdom Metazoa; phylum Chordata; class Mammalia; order Artiodactyla; family Cervidae; genus Odocoileus; species Odocoileus virginianus. The sequence continues at coordinate 49,714,782 of NC_069690.1, forward strand.
TACAAGCCCCCAGTCATCTCATTAACGTGAAACAGAAATTCTTATCACCACCAAGATTCTATGGTCTTTAGGAGTTGTGTGTCAGGAACTGGGGATAAGTATCTATTTTTTATACCACACAGTGTCCCAGCTCCACTTGATTCTGTTAGACACATCTGTGATCGTGATGATTCAGAAACCTGGGGAACTCAGAGTGGAAGGTCTTGGCCCTACCCACCCAGACTTCAGAAGCTGAAGAGGTTCCCCATCCCTTCCCTGTTTCGATTTTACAGACAGAGAAGACAGCCTAGAAGGGGGAAGAGATCCTACAGTGGGGAAGGGGCATACTCACAGCGATCGACAATTTAGAGAGAAAAATGGGGAAAGACGGACGGTCAGTAGGTCAAGTGGCGCCCCGGAGGGCCAGTCGCCCCATTTTCTAGGCTGTGACTTTGAACCACTGCTCCCCAGCCCACGGTGGTGGTACGGACAAGCTTGATTCAGAGCCCAGCTCCACCACCTGCAGAGGCAGCTAAAGGTTTTTTAAACCTCCCGTGCCTCAGCTTCCTCCCTATGAACGTGGGCAAGCACAGCCTTCCTCGCCCAGCTCGGGGGCAATGAATGGGTACCGTGGAGCTTCCGGGGTCCTGAGGTGTTACTGAGGTCACGGTCGTCACTGCTGACCTCTGGCGCGCGGCCCTGGCAAGATGCCCTCAATTCCTCCAAAAGGAAAGCACTACCGACCAACACTTCTATCGATCGACCCCTCCTTTCTCGGGCTTGACGACTGCCTGGACCCGCCAAGCCTCCAGTCTGTGGGGTTGCCGCGGACCGCCCCGGCCCCGCCACTCGCTGGGACCACCCGCAGCCCCAATCCAGCTGTCACGCCGGCTCACCTCCGCGCACGCGCGCCGGCCGCAGCAGCAACCTCCGGATCCAGCGCCCGCGGCGCAGTGGCGGCGAGTCACGTGACAGTCCCCTGCGCAGGCGCCCTTGGTGAGTGCTTGTCTCCGGGCGTGCGCCCTCTGGTGGTGGGGCGCGCAGGGGCATCCTCGCCCTCTTGGCCTCGGCGCCCCTGGAAAGTGGGAGGGGCCCAGGGGCCACGCGCACTGCAGGAGAGAGGGCTCTGGGGAGATGCCTGGTTTCGCTTTTTGCAATCAGGGGACGGTGTGACGCCCCCGAGTGAGCAGCTCTCCGCATTCTAGAGCCCACCAGGCCACTCCAGAGGCCTGACTGCGAGTTTAGCACCCAGAGGCCGAAAATTTGGAAGCAACTTAAACTTCTTCTGAAAGGAAAATGTCATAACCCATAAAACCGTCATGAAAACTGTCATGAAAACATTCAATGCCAAGGTACTTTTCATACATTGAGAAAAGACTCATGTTAAGAGGAGCAAGCTTATACTGCAAGAAACCAACACAACATTGTAAAGCAACTATGAGCTAAGTTACTTCAGTCGTGTCTGACTCTTTGCGACCCCATGGACTGTAGACCACCGGGCTCCTCTGTCCTTGGGAATCTCCAGGCAAGAATACTGGAGTGGGTTTCCATGCCCTGCTCCAGGGGATCTTCCTGACCCAGAGATTGAATCTGGGTCTCTTCCATCTCCTGCATTGGCAGGCAGGTTCTTTACCACTAGTGCCACCTGAAGTGAAAGTGAAGTGAAAGTGAAAGCCACTCAGTTGTGTCCCACTCTTTGCGACCCCATGGACTATACAGTTCATGGAATTCTCCAGGCCAGAATACTGGAGTGGGTAGCCTTTCCCTTCTCCAGGGGATCTTCCCAACCGAGGGATCGAACCCAGTTCTCCCACATTGCAGGTGGATTCTTTACCAGCTGAGCCATAGGGGAAGCCAAAAAATACTGGAGTGGGGAGCCTACCCCTTCTCCAGGGGATCTTCCTGACCCAGGAATCCAATCCAATGCAGGTCTCCTATATTGCAGGCAGATTCTTTACCAACTGAGCTATCAGGGAAACCGGCACCACCTGGGAAGCCCAAAGCAACTATACTCCAATAAAAATTTAATAATAATAATAATAAAAGAGGAGCAAAATTTTCAAGTGAAAAGTTGGATCCTGTGACCCTGTCAGGTGGAACCAGGCACAGAAAGCCCCACACAGCAGTGTCAGAGTGGGATTGAGGGCTTCCCTGCTTCTTTGTGGGGTTTGTGTTTCTGAAATATTTTAGAATAAATACACTTTTTTCTCACACATTCAGAAAAAATTTTTATTTTCCTGCTGAAACATTTAAAATTATCTTGTAGAACATTTTCCCTTTAAACTGCAGGGAAGGCATAGGTAGCAGGTGCTTGGGAATCACAGTGTTGGGGGAGATGCCCTGGGTGGACGAGGGCTGTGGACAAGTGGGCAGACAAAGGGAGGTCTGTGTTCACACACCCGTGTGATCTCACCTCAGGCTTTAGGCCTCCAGACACAGCTAGGGATTCACATCCCCCTGGACTTGCTCCCGTAAGTTGGGAATCTGGATTTAACCCATGCTGAAGGTGGGGGCAGGAGCAGAGGCCTGTATTTCCAGTTTTACTAGAAGTTAGCCCAACGTGGGAATGCAGGTTTGTGTTCACTGACACTGCCTTTGCAAGTGGAAGACTCACCAAAATGGAACCGCAAGCACAGGGATTTCCTACAAAAAAATTCGTACAATGCCCTGTCTCTCTTTAGTGGTGTCATTCTCTGAGGATAGGAAGATTCCAGTTCTGATGACACTCCAGACTGGCCTCCTCCTTGTGGGGGGGTTGGGGATTGGGGCTCTCTAGGACCCGGATGACCCCAGCCTTTTGGCGATGGGCTGGCTGACCTTGAGCAGGGCCTCTTGGAACTGGGGATACTGTTCCTTCACGTGGTGGAGGATGCTGCCAATGCTGACCAGCCTGTCATGCAGACGCTTGAGCTCCATCATCAATGACTGTTTATTGCGGAGCGTGAAGACGTACCGCCCGTCCTTCACGGCCTGCAGGTACTTGAGGCGCGTCTGCAGGGCCACGAGCTCAGAAAGATTCTTGGGAGGGACAAGTGACCCCATGTCAGGCTATGCGTGTTCAAAAGAGGACACCCACTGGCCTGGCACAAACTCCGACTTGAGGATGCGCCAGTGGAGAGCTTGGCAGATCCAGGGGAAGGGGCCGATGGACCCACCTTCACCCACAGTCCAACCTGCCAGGTGCCCACCACACCCATCTCAGTTGATTGGGCCCAAACACTGCAGCCCTGAGTGACCCCTGTCTTCTGCTCACCCCATATTCAATCCAGCAGAAAATCCCAGTGGGGCAGCTTTGAAATGACACATGGAGTCTGATGGCTTCTTGCTAGCCTGAGGCTACTCCTGGTCTGTGCATCCTTCTTAAGAACTGTGACGGCCTAAGACAGGCCCTGTGTCCACTCTCGGCCCTCACATCCCACACTCATCATGAGAAACAAATGACTGCAGTGATCCCAAGTCACTCTTCCCCACCCCATCCCTGAGGGAGCAGCCCATGGTCATGGTATTGCCCCCTCCAAGCCTTGCAAGCCCGGGGCCTTGGGCAGCCTCCACTCCTGCTGTACCTGGGGGTGCTCACTCCCTTGCCTCCCCTTCAAATTTTGACTCAAATGTCACTTCTCCTGTGTGGCCATCTCAGACCACCCTCCTTCCTAGCGCTGCCCCCATCCACCTGACACCCCTTCTCTGCTTCCTCTTTTTCCAGAGTATCTGTCACCATCAGATATGAAGTATCAGTTTGCTTATTAGTTTGATTATCTGTCCTCCCACCCTCAGAAGGTGACCTCAGGGAGGGCAGGGGTTGTCATCTTTTCTGTTCGCTGTACCCCTGGCACTGAGGACAGTGCCGGCCTGTGGAGCCTTCATGAGCAATGTGAGGTGGATGACAGCAGTAGGTAGTGCTATGATCAGCCTGGGCTTAGCTGGGCCAGAGCAGGCCTTGCTGCTGGGTTCCTGTGGCCCTGGGGCTTGCCTACCTGTCGCTTGAGGGTCGCCAGCCGGTCCAGCTCAACTTCGAGCTCGTCGGCCTCAACCTGCATCCTCGACAATTGCTCCTGTTTCTCCAGGAGGGAGTCACTCATGGATTTTTGAGATTCTTCCAGTTCCAGGATGGTTTGGGTGCACTCCTCGGTGGCCTGGGGTGGGAGTGGGGTGAGACAGGAACATCCTGGGACCCTGCCCCCAGTTATTCAGGGGACAGAGAAGAGTCAGGCAGGGAGGACCCCCCAGGATGCTCTAGGCACATAATCTGGGAGGAATTCCAAAGCTGGGGTGTAGGAGAGTGCTGCAGGTGGGGAGGCCAGCGAGGGAGCCATGGCCAGACCCTCTGTGGCAGTAGGGAGAAGAGGATTCTGTCGCCAACCCTGGCAGAGGAGGCCCCTGGGGAGCCAGGAGGGGTGGACAGGGATGGACAAAACAAAGTCCAGGACAGAAGAAAGTCCAGGAGTGGCCAAGATGGCAGAGAAATGCACAAACCAGGACCAGAAAAGGCCCCTCTGCACCTTCAGGAACGTCCAAATAAGCAGTTGGATCAACTCCATCATTTTCAGCTACCCTTTCCTCATGCAGGACTCCCCCGACCAGGGCTATTCCAACATTCTCCATCTGGCCCTCTGGGTGACACCATGAGGTGAGGGCCCACTTCACAGGTCAGTAAGCCAAGGTACAGACAGGTCGGACAGGTCTACTGTGCCTGAGCCACAGCAGAAGAGCAGGGCTGGGACCCACGGTGGGGCTCCAAAGCCAGGTTCTGTCTCGGGTAACCCTCGCCTCTCTGGGAGGCGTCACTGCTCCTGTCTCCACTGATGACGGGGAACTGTGGGGGCAGGAGGTTTCTCACCCACTGAGACCACACAACCGGCCAGTGGGGGCCGAGAGAAGTCTGAGCTCAGAGCCCTGCCTGGCGACGGTGAAAGGAGGAGGCGCAGGGGCCATAGCTGGTCCCCTCCTGGGGCAGGCACACACCGCATGGCTGGTCAGTGTGGCCAGGTGGACGGGGACACGGGCTCGAGCGGGTGCCCTCCATGTTCCCATCAGCCCATCCCCAGCTCCCACAGGGGCTCACACTCGTCACCAACACTCCGTGCTTCCCTGACGCCATTTCTGTTAGAAGAGGGGGCAGAAACGGGGCCGCTTCCAGCCCTGAGCTGCACCGGCCTCATGGGTCTTCTGTTAAACCCAAGACAAACTCCCAAGCAAAGGCCCGATCAGAGCAGGGCGTTAGGGACACCCGGGAAGCACCTGTGGATCTGGCCGCCACTCTGTCTTGACCCAGAACTGGCGCGTGGGGTGTGGGGCTCAGACTTTTGTCCCTCAGTGCAGAAGAAAGTGGCTTGTCTGACTCAGGAGCCGAGCTCCTTCCATCCCCCAGCCCCCACTGTCACTTCTTTTTCTCATAAAACAGCCCTGACAGCAGCTGGGACCACAGCTCCAGGAGTGAGGGGCAAGAGAGGCGGTAGGGCAGATGAGGTGGGGAGGGACCCCCGAGAAGCAGGCTGGAAGGACTGAGTGAAATCACAGCCCACGTTGGAGAAAGTGCCTCAGAAACTCAGCGCTGGCTGGCCACGCACGGATGCCTGCCAGTGGGGCCGATGACCCACGCTGACCACCTGTGGACAGGCGGCCCGAGGCGGGGCCCCATCCCTGTCGCCTGGCCCCCCCACCTTGTGAACATCCCTGATCTTCCGGCGGAGCTCGGCCTGCTTGTGGTGGAAGTCTGTCCGCGTGAACAGCTTCTTGTCCATCTTGCTCTGCCCCTCAGCCCGGGTGGAGATGGTATCTCTGCGGGTGACAGCCAGCTCCATGTCCCGGATCATCTTCTCCTGCTGCTTCAGGAGCTGCCCGTGCTTGACCTGGGTGCACAGGGCAGGCGATTGGGCAGGAGAGGGGACCGCGCCACCTCCCACCACACCCAGCTGAACCAGCGGGGAACGCATGAGGGTGATGCCCCAGGAAAAAAGGAACTTGGGGGCTTTGTCAACTGGTCAGAATGATATCAGTCCATGTCAGGATAACCAGGTCAGCAGGGCAACACTGAGAAACTGACAGAGACAGGGGTAGATGGGGGCACGTGAGGACCACATGCAGCCAGGGGTTGGGTCCTGGAGTAGAAGAAGGACATTAGCCAAAAAAACAGTGATTTCTGATTAGAGTTCATAGTCTGGTTAACTGTATCACACCAAGGTTAACTGCCTTGTTAGGAAAAAGGCATTGTGGTTTTGTGAGATGGTGGCCTGAAGGGTCTCTGGGGCCCGGGGCTGGGGGCTGGGGTGTGGTGGGAGTGGGACTGTGAGGGGTGTGTGAGAGCTTTCTGCAGAGGAGGACATGGTCCACGTCTCCATGGGGTGGTGGCCACATTATGTACACTGGACATTTAAAGTAAGTTCACATTACTGCATGTAAGTTTGTTTACTGTTTAGTCTCTAAGTCATGGCCAGCTCTTTTGCGACCCTGTGAACTGTAGCTCACCAGGCTCTTCTGTCCATAGGATTCTTGGCACAAGAATACTGGAGTGGGTTGCCATTCCCTTCTCCAAGGGATCTTCCTGACCCTGTGATCGAACCCATGTCTCCTGCATTGCAGGTAGATTCTTTACTGCTGAACCATCAGGGAAGTCCTGTAAATATGTTATTCCTCAATAAAGTTGATTTAAAATAAGACAGCAGTCTAGTCCCCTGGCAGTCAAGTGGCTAAGACTGCGCTCGCAATGCAGAGGGCCTGGGTTCAGTCCCTGGTTGGGGAACTAGATCCCACATGTTTCAACTAAAGATCCCATGTGTTGCAACTAAGACCCAGTAAAGCCAAATAAATAAATATCAAGACAGTGTGGATTTGGGCTCTTGGATCAGTGGACACAGAAGACAGCCCAGAAAGAGACCCCCAAAAAATATGGATGCTGATTTCCATACGGATATCACTGTAACATGGTTTGTCGTGACAAACACCACCACACTGGAGACAATCAACATCTTCACATCAACCTGGGAAGGTTTCATTAAACTATGTTGTATCCATAGTATATTCTGCAACTATTAAAGAAAGTTAATGTCTGTATCATTAAAAAAAAAAAGTTGCTGAGTTATATGTACTATTTTGGTAAAGGAAAACAAAACTGAAACACAGCTAGGAGGGAGGGGGCTGGCAGCCCTATCTGTGTGTGTGTGTGTGTGTGTGTGTGCACCTGTGTGAGTGTGCGTCTCTGTGTCTGTGTGCCTCTGTGTGTGAGTGTAAGCTTTGTGGTACAGTGTTTGATCTGCTGCAGCCACATACATGGCTTCTGTGGTTTGAAAAGTCAGTTAAATAGAGCGTATATTAAACTTATCAGTAGTGGATGCATTTGAAAAGAATTCCTCTGGACTCAGCCAGCAGGGTTATTATTGACCATGTAATTGTAAAAGTGATGTCATATTTCTTTTTATGACCTGCTGTGATTTGTATCCTTAAGTTCCTGAACCTTTGGCTCAGTGACAGCCTGTGATTTAATTACCAGCCTTTTCTTTTTAAGGTAATGAAATCCAGCTAAAGATGACAGTAGAGAGAAAACATGACTCGATGGGGAAATGTGGGTGTGTTCCTTGCACTCTGTTGCTGAGTGAGTCTTTTTGGTCCAATGGTGGGATACATCTCACAAATGGGTCATGAGATTGGATGGGGATTGCTCAGAGTCAGCATTTTAAAATACTGGAGTACGTTGATTGCTTGGAGTGAGGGTAACATAGTGGTTCGTGAATTCCATGCAGATCGCTGTGTGTCCTGTGGCCATTCTGGTGCAGTAAGAACAAGAACTGGACAGGCACTGGTGGAGAAGGTCAGCAGGGGGAACAGCGAGTTTCCTTGGAGTGCTTGGAGTGCAGGCTGCTGCGCCAGAGTGGTTTCTTCCCAGGACCCCAAGCTCTAGGCCCCCCACACCTCCCTCCTTCCACCCACCTTCATCCTGTGTATCTCTGCCTTCATGGCCCGGATCTCCATCTGGCCTGTCTCAGAATCCACGGAGGCCCGCATCTCTTTTGCCAGTTGGATTTTTTTCTCCCAAAGCATGATCTGGTGTCTTTAAGGGAAGGAGAGGCAGTGTAAGAGCTGCAGAACAAAGGGGTTTTCTTTCTGATGCTCCGGTGAGCATGATGCGCTATGCTTGGAATGGGCTCAGAGCACAAAGAGCAGTGTCTGTGATGGGCTCTAGGAGACCCTTGCCTTCCTGTCCATGACAGGGTGCCCCTGCTGAGCAGGTGGCATGCACCCAGGCAAGGGTTTAAATAGAAACAAATGTCTCCCATTTTGGGACCAGAAGGTAAACTCAACCCCAGGGCCCACCACCCTCACCTAGAGAGAGGGGGACAAGGGAGAAAGCAGATATGTAGCTTTAGGAGAAGCTGAGTAAGTCAAATATAAGTGATAGAAGTTGACATAAGGAGAAGTCAAAAGCCTAAATAGACCAAGAGCCTGAAAACTATTAAAACGTTAGCAAAGACATATGCCCCCACCTCCCCCCCGCTGTTGTCTGAATGTTTGTGTCTCCACCCCACAAATCTACATGTTGGAATCTGAGTCTTTGGTGGTGGTGGTGGGGGGGTGATGAGGTCATGAGGGTGAAGCCCCCATGAATGGGATTAGTGCACTCATAAAAGAGACCCCAGAGAGCTCCCCTTCTCCTGCCACCCTCTGTGAGGACACCGTGAGGACACCGTCTGCAACCCAGAAGAGAGCCCTCACTCAACCTCACAAGTACCCTGATCTCAGACTTCCAGCCTCAAGAACTATGAGCAACAAATTCCTGTTGTTTATAAAGCCCCAGCCTGTGGTGTTGAGTTATAGCAGCCTGGAGGAACTAAGATCCCCAGAAAAAGTTCCAGGTAGTGTTATGTGTCAATTCTGTCAAAACACCGGGAACGGATGGTCCCTTTGCTGCTCGGCCCCTTGGAGATCCCATGACACCAGTGAGGGTGTGTGCGCACAGTGCGGGCTCAGGAGTCCTTCCAACTGGAAATGCAGACCCATGCACCCCGAGGGGGAAGACATCCACAGAAAAATACACTACAAGGCTAATTCAAAGGCAGACAGAGAAAACTGCACTATGGTTTAAAAAAAAAAAAAGAATGAAAGAAAGAGAAAATGGTAAAGGAAGAGGGCTGGATTAAGTGTGATTCTCCTTTCTACTCTGCACTCATTGCAGTGGTTTACAATGCTTACCGTTGGGTCTGGATTACTCTTATAATCAGGCACCTGAAAGATCATACAGTTTTTAAAACGTCTGTCCTGAAGGAAGCCACTCCGCTTCCAATGATCACCGTCATGGCTTTGCAGAAGGGCTGCCCGGAGGCACAGGACTCCGCTGCTCCCAGGGATCCGGCTCAGGTTCCAGGGCCGCGCCTCCCCCGCCCCCTCCCCCGCCACCAACTGGTTTATGTGAACCGTGGGCAGCGACTCTCCGGACCCGCGCCTGGGCACTCACTCCGCCTCCACCAGGCTGTTGAGCACGGCTGCCTTCTCCTCGCTCAGCTGGTTCAGCTTCTCCTGCATCTCGATGGTCTCCCGCTCTGAGGCCTGCGTGGGGAGGGGAGAGGGGGCGGTGGGCGGGGCCGAGGGCTGCGCGCACCTGCTTGCCCCGCCCATCCACTCTGAGCCCGAAGCGCACCTTGAGCGAGAGCACGAACTCGCCCTCCGTGGCCCGGTTGTCCTGCTGCAGCTCCTCGGAGCTGCACCGGTTCTGGTTCATCAGCAAGTTGAGCTTCTTCAGATCGTTGTCCAGGTCCTTCATGTGGCGCTCGATCTGCTTCTGCTCCTTCTTCTCCTGGCTGATCTTGTCTGTGGGGAGGGTGGTCGGGGGTTGGGAATGGCCCCTGGGGGTTGTGATAGGGGGTCTGTGCCTACGGCGCCCCCCCTCCCCGCTGACCTTCTGGCATCCCCACCCAGACGGCGGAGGCGGAAGGGGACAGGGTTGGCGCTCAGACACCAAGTCCCCAGGAAAGGCCAGCAAGCTCCGGGGCAGGGGGTGGAAAGCAACGACCCGACCTCGCACAAGCAGGTTTGGGAGCCCAGAGGGCCGGGCAAGAAGGCGGCAGGACCTCTGGGAAGAAACAGGCATGATGTGTCCAGGCAGAGTGGACCCTGGACACCTGGCAGCACTGCCTGTGGGGCTGCAGGGCCCGGCTGACCCGGTGGGACCAGGTGGCACCAGAAAGCCTCAGCAGGTGCTGTGGAGGGGCTGGGCAGGGGAGCTCACTTTCTATCCGTAGTTTCTTCTGCTCCAGGATGTGGATCTCCTTCTTGGACATGTCCAGGGAGACCAGGTGCTCCTCGCGCTCCTGGGTGACCTTCACCATCTCCTGCTGCAGCCGCAGCCAGGTCACCTGGGCCTGCGTCACGTTGGTGTTGTTCTCCTCGATCAGCTTGGTCAGCCTCTTGATCTCTAGCTCCAGGGGCCCCAACTCTTCGCCCTGAAAGCGATGTTCACCAGAAAGCAGACTGAGTCCCTAAAGTCAGGGTGGGCTGCAGAGAGCAGGGACACCTGAGATGATGCACCCGTATGCTGAGTGGGGGGATCTTTACTCAGAGGGCCTAAGGACCCTGTCGTTGTGTCCCCTCTTCTGCCGCCCCAGGCCATATGGCCTGACCTGCTGTGGGAGATTCTCTTCTGGTGATCTGCTGGTCTGCCACCCCCTTCCCTTCCTCCACTGGCCTGGCCTCACCATGCCCCAGTTTTGTGGGGCTTCTGTTACCCAAAGGGGCTTGGCAAATTGTCATAGATTAGGGTCTTTACTCCCTTGGAATCCATTTGGGTTGCAGCTCTGAGACCATGCTCTGGTTGGGGTCTACCTAAGAGTGTGCCCACCAACTGCCCATGCTGCTCTGGGGTTTGAGGCTGTTGTGGGGTCCTCAGGTCAGGAATACTGGATAACCTGTAGAGCTTCAAGCCTCAAACCCAACAGAACACTTCACTAAGAGCAGCAGTCAGTGAGATCCTGCCTGTTGCCTGTCTTCACATAGTCCATAGGACACACAAAATATCAAAAGAAGACACATTTCGTGCCAGGTGGGAGTTATATGGAATCCAGACTTCAGGGGCCATAAGTAAGGTTTCATCGCACGTGGACACACTCGTCTGTTTACCTATTGCCTCCTTGTGGCTCCTCCTTGTAACCACTAGGGTGAGGGGTTGCAACAGAGACCATATGGTCCATAACACCTGAAATATTGACTATGTGGCCCCACAGAGAAGGTCTGCAGACAGCCCCTGAGTCAGCATTCTACACAGACACGTGCATTTCACCCGTAAGATGGGCAGGGCGGGAACACCTATGTTCTACATGAGTCCGTTCCTGAACAGATGCAGTTTCTGAAATGGCCAAGCACATATATCAACCCAAGTGACCTCTCCTGGTCCCGGGGTCCTACCCCAAGTTCAGAAACCATCTGTTCCAGCTGCTTGTTGAAAAAGTTGATGAGGCCTTGCTTTCTTTCAATGAGGATTGTGCGCCTGGAAATTTCATTTTCACTGTTGGTGATGAGGTCGTTGACTTTTTTCACTTCCTTATCCAGCTCGGCCAGCATCTTCTGATGCATGTCCAGCCTGCAGTTGGTGTTCGTGATGTCCAGGGTGGTCTGAGCAATGTCACCATCAATTTTGGAAAGATGTGTCACCTGAATTAGCAGAAGGAAACAAGTCTGAACTTTTTTCCCCTTTCTGAGAGGCTCCACATGAGCTGGTTGGTTTCATGTTTTCCTTGGTCTGGGTATTCATCTGGAGAAACAGAGGAGGATGTTGGTTTTCTCTCTACCTTATGACCTGTGAAAGGACTTCCTTGTTTGAACCCTAATGATTCCTCACAAAAAAAGAAAGCTGACATTATTATCTCTTATCAAACAGTAACATATATTGAAATGGGGAAATGTGAAAATACAGATGATTGCCCATAAATCTATCCTGCCTTCTTGACTTTGCCCTCTTCCTCCGTACCCAAACAAAAACAGGGTCACACTCTACATATAGCTTTGTAAGCCACGTTTCAATTCAACACATGTCATATCATGTCATTTTTAATGATTGTATAATAGTCATATTTATAACAGAGATCGGGAAGCAAGTTACAGCTGTCCCTGGGAATGTCATCTGTTCCACAACAAGCACAGGAGCCCTGCTGTTGATAGCTCATGTGCTTTTGGTGAAGAAAACCAACATGCCTTCCCTCTTTGAGCTTGTCATCTGTTATCAACATTCCTACTCGAAATAATGCTGTGACAAATGCCAACTTCTAACTGTGGAAAATTATGAAAGAGATGGGAATACCAGACCACCTGACCTGCCTCTTGAGAAACCTGTATGCAGGTCAGGAAGCAACAGTTAGAACTGGACATGGAACAACAGACTGGTTCCAAATAGGAAAAGGAGTAGGTCAAGGCTGTAAATTGTCACCCTGCTTATTTAACTTATATGCAGAGTAAATAATGAGAAATGCTGGGCTGGAAGAAGCACAAGCTGGAATCAAGATTGCCAGAAGAAATATCAATAACCTCAGATGTGCAGATGACATCATCCTTATGGCAGAAAGTGAAGAACTAAAGAGCCTCCTGATGAAAGTGAAAGAGGAGAGTGAAAAAGTTGGCTTAAAGCTCAACATTCAGAAAACTAAGATCATGGCATCTGGTTCCATCACCTCATGGGAAATAGATGGGGAGACAGTGGAAACAGTGTCAGGCTTTTATTTTCTGGGGCTCCAAAATCACTGCAGATGGTGATTGCAGCCATGAAATTAAAAGACGCTTACTCCTTGGAAGAAAAGTTATGACCAACCTAGATATCGTATTAAAAAGCAGAGACATTACTTTGCCAACAAAGGTCCATCTAGTCAAGGCTATGGTTTTTCCAGTAGTCATGTATGGATGTGAGAGTTGGACTGTGAAGAAAACTGAGCGCCGAAAAATTTATGCTTTTGAACTATGGTGTTGGAGAAGACTCTTGAGAGTCCCCTAGACTGCAAGGAGATCCAACCAGTCCATCCTAAAGGAGATCAATCCTGGGTGTTCATTGGAAGGACTGATGTTGAAGCTGAAACTCCAGTACTTTGGCCACCTCATGCGAAGAGTTGACTAATTGGAAAAGACCCTGATGCTGGGAGGGATTGGTGGCAGGGGGAGAAGGGGACGACAGATGATGAGATGGCTGGATGGTATCACTGACTCAATGGGCATGAGTTTGAGTAAACTCTGGGAGTTGGTGATGGACAGGGAGGCCTGGTGTGTTGCGATTCATGGGGTCGCAGAGTCGATCACGACTGAGCGACTGAACTGAACTGATGCAGTAAATGCTGGCCCAGGACTTTACTGCCCTCATGTGGACACGAATAGTAGTACACCTATTGCCCACAAAGCGAGCCAACAAATGCTGGTTCAGGACTCTATACTGCCATCCTGTGGACATGGGTGGTAGTACACCTGCCACCCACCAACTGTTTCAACAAATGTTGGCCCAGGACTTTACTGCCCTCGTGTGGACACAGGTGGTAGGACATCTGCCACCCACCAAGTGTTCCAACAAATGCTGGCCCAGGACTCTCTACTGCCTTCCTATGGACATGGGTGGTAGTACACCTGCCACCCACCAACTGTTCCAACAAATGTTGGCACAGGACTTTACTGCCCTCGTGTGGACACAGGTGGTAGGACATCTGCCACCCACCAAATGTTCCAACAAATGCTAGCCCAGGACTTTATTGCCCTCCTGTGAACATGGGTGGTAGTACACCTGCTGCCCACAAATTTTTGCAATGAATGCTGGTCCAGGACTCTTTACTGCCCTCCTGTGGACATGAGTGGCAGTACACCTGCTGACCATGAATTTTTGCAATAAATGCTGGTCCAAGCCTCTTTACTGCCCTCCTGTGGTCATGGGTGGTAATACTCCTACCCCACGAATTTTTGCAATAAACGCTAGCCCAGGACTCTTTACTGCCCTCCTGTGGACATGGGTGGTAGTACACCTGTATCCCACCAAGTGCACCAACAAATGCTGGCCTGGGACTCTTTACTGCCCTCCTGTGGACACGGATGGTAGTACACCTACTGCCCACGAAGTGCTCCAAGAAATGCTGGCCCAGGACCCTTTACTGCCCTCCCGTGGACATGGGTGGTAGTATACCTCCTGCCCACGAATTTTTGCAACGCATGCTGGTCAAGTACTCCTTACTGCTGTCCTGTGGATATAGGTGGTAGTACACCTATCACCCACCAAGTGTTCCAACAAATGCTGGTCCAGGACTTTACTGCCCTCCTATGGACATGGGCACACACGGGTGACTGGGAAAGGGGGACACCTGGGAGTCTGGGGATCAGCCTCTGTGATGTTGCATCAGGGCTGGGCAGGTTTATTTCACACTCACCACACTGCATAACGTTTCCAATGCACACTTGGGCCCAGCTGTTTTGCTCCCACCAGGTAGTCTTGCCCCCACTTCCTGGAATAAGAACTGGTAGGACTCCACTAGCATCAACCAGGACATCTTAAGGAGACCCGGGCATCCACAGTCTTGGCTCCAGCCCCCTCTCCTCAGTTCCGTGGCAGAGTCAAGCCAGGAGCGAGCTGGTCTCCTCCCAGGTATCTGGAGGTGCCTCCGGCTTCTAGCCAGGTAGACAGCACCCCAAGGCAGTCACACAGGAAGAGCCAAAGAAGAAACAACCTAAGTAGCAAATTGCTTTTTTCAGGACATAGAGGCCCCTGCTCAGAGAAAGGCAAGACCCCTGGGGGAGCAAAAGGGAGCTCATGCCAGGGATAAGGGTTGGGTCCTCAGTCCAGAAGGGCCAGTCACACTCACTCAGGACCTTCAGGCACATCCTGGGAAAGCAGAGGGTCAGGCTACTCCATGATTCATTGTAAATGCTCCTACCAATTTGACCAGGGTCTCTGCTGCAGCAATTTATCCTCAGACATGTGGACAAAAATGTGTGAACAAGTATGTTCAGTGCTGAGTTATTTCTAAAGTTTAAAACCTAGAAACAACTTTAAGTGTCCAAAGAGAGAATTAGTAAAGAAAACATGTATATTTGTAGGATAAAATGCAATGCATAAACCAACATGCACTTTTTCTAATAATATTCATGGAAAATGTTATGTTAAATATGACCAATAATGTAAAATAAAACACTACACACATAGTGAAAAATAATGGACTCCTACACTTGTTTGTGCACTTTTCGCTCTGTGTTGTGTTTCAGTAAAATTAATGAAAATGGATTAGAGTGGTTTAAAGACCGATATATAGTGAGAGTCCTATGTCCTCTCAGGTTGTGTGTGCATATGTATCTTCACATGTCTGTTCATGTATGTGAACATGTTAAACAAATGTGTACATGTGCGTGTGAATCTGTGTGCTTGTGTTTACTCATGTGTGCATGTGGGGATGTGTATGTGAATGTGTGTTTCTGTGTGTCTTTGTGTGTATGAGTATGACCATGTGTGTTTAGAAAAATTTCCAGAAGGAAATACACCACAGTTTCAGAGAGATTATCTCTGGATGGTGGGATTGCAGCTGTCTTATTTTCTTCTTATGCCTTTTTGTACTTCCAGGTTTTCTGTAGTAAAAAATGCATTACTTTTACACCTAGAAAAAAATGAAAGGTGAATGAACATGCTCATTGCCCTTCTGCCACATGTGATCTGTTCCCCACTAGAGCTGCCCCAATGCTTGAGCACCATGAAAGCATCCACCCCTTGGGGCCCAGGTGTGTGCAGCTGGCGTACCAGGTTGGTCTTTTCCTTCTGGAGTTTCAGGATGAGCTGGTGGAAGTATTTGGTCATCTTGTTGGAGGTCATGTGCTCCTTCAGCTTCTCCATGATGGAGGCATCCATCTTCCTCCTCAGCTCCAACTCATGCTGGATGGCCTGGTGGAGAGTCTGCAATTCTCCCATGGTTGCTGTGTATTCCTAGAAAGGAAGAGTCAGAGGGTGGATACTGGGAAGCAGAGTGGGGAGGCTTGCCCTGCTGGTGGGGGACATGACTGTACCACATGGGCCTTGCCCAGTGCATCCTCTGTGTCCAGCAGGGTGAGCCTGTAGGTGTTAAACTCATTCTGCAGGGCCTCCTCCTTAGTCAGGCACTGTGAAGTCAGTTTTTGCATTAGGTTGGCTTCTGTCTCTGCCCGGTTCAGGATGCTGGCCAGCTTCTCATTCTTTTCTTCCTCCTTCACGATGGATTTCTTATAGGCTTCAAGCTCAACATCCATGGACTTGACTTGATGCTGGCATTCACTGCCAAAATTGAAAGAGCAAAGCCAGGATATCAGAATACCAATGCGTATGGTGGTACTCAATGGGAGAAAGCTCAAAGAGTGAAGAGAAAGAAATTAGGAAGCCAACTCTATTAGTATTAGTCAAATATTTTTAAAAATTTTGCATGACTTTCAAATATTATTTATTTTTTTAGCAACACTACACAACATGTAGGATCTTAATTCTGCAACAACAGATCAAACCCATGCCTCCTGCAGTAGAAGCATGGAATCCTAACCACTGAACCACCAGGGAAGTCCCAACAGTAGTTGAATCTTGACTACTATTTTATAATGTGTTGGAACTATCACCCTTCTCAACCCAAATCTAAAACTCTTCTAATATTGCGATGATAGGAGGAGGAAGGACAGGAAACTGTTGGCTTGTACTTAGTGGTGAGGAGTGGTCACTGCCAGCCCATCTCCTTTAGTTGTGACCATAATCTTGGAAAGAAAATGCTTTTATCTCAGTTTAGCACTCTTGAACATGAAGCTCAGGGCATTTGAATAAGTGGAGTGGCTAGGAGGAACACAGGTGGCTGTCTCTTAAAATTTCCTCAGCATACTGGCCATGGACATGCCCATAAGTAATGTCAAGTTAAAAACTGCAGATCCTGGATAATGGAATTTGAACTTTTGTGTGTGAGACATTTTTTCCCTTAATTCTTTTCAATGACCAGATAGAACTTTAAATACCTCATTGGCATACAGTTAGACTCTATCCAGTTTTGTGGGATTTTTTTTTTCATTTCATCAGTGTAGCAGTAAACATCATTAGTCAGTCAGTTCAGTTGCTCAGTTGTGTCCGACTCTTTGTGATCCCATGGACTGCAGCAAACCAGGCCTCCCTGTCCATCACCAACTCCCGGAGCCTGCTCAAACTCATGTCCATCACATTGGTGATGCCATCCAACCATCTCATTCTCTGTTGTCCCCTTCTCCTCCCACCTTCAATATTTCCCAGCATCAGGGTCTTTTCAAATGAGTCAGTTCTTTGCATCAGGTGGCCAAAGTATTGGAGTTTCAACTTCAGCATCAGTCCTTCCAATGAATATTCAGGACTGATTTCCTTTAGGATGGATTGGTTGGATCTCCTTGCAGTCCAAGGGACTCTCAAGAGTCTTCTCCAACACCACAGTTCAAAAGCATCAATTCTTCAGCACTCAGCTTTCTTTATAGTCCAACTCTCACATCCATACCTGACTACTGGAAAAACCATAGCCTTGACTAGATGGGCCTTTGTTGGCAAAGTAATGTCTCTGCTTTTTAATATGCTGTGTAGGTTGGTCATAACTTTTCTTCCAAGGAGTAAGCATCTTTTAATTTCATGGCTGTAGTCACCATCTGAAGTGATTTTGGAGCCCCCCAAAATAAAGTCTGTCTTCATTACACATTAAAAAAAAAACCTGCACTCTGAAAACTAAAAGATGCTGATGAAAGAAACTGAAGATGACACAAATAGATGGAAAGATATACTGTGTTCTTAGGTTGGAAGAATCAATATTGTTAAGATGACCGTACTATCCAAGGCAATCTACAGATTCAATGTAATCCCTAACAAATCACCAGTGGCATTTTTCACAAAACTGGAACAATAATTTTAAAAATTTCTATGAAAACACAAAATATTTTGAATAGCCAAAACAATCTTGAGAAAGAAGAACAAGCTGGAGAAATCACACTCCCTGACTTCAGACTATACTATGAAGCTACAGTGATGAAAACAATATGGTACTGGCACACACACACACACACACACAAAACAGACACATAGATCAGTGGAACAGAATAGAGTCCAGAAATAAACCCCCACACACAGTCAATTAATCTAAACAAAGGAGACAAGAATATACAATGGAGAACAGACAGTTTCTTCAATAACAAGTGCTGGGAAAACCAGACAGCTATTTGTAAAAGAATGAAATTAGAACATTCTCTAACACCATATACAAAAATAAACTCAAAATGAATTAAAGACTTAAATATAAGGCCAGATACTGTAAAACTCCTGGAGGAAAATATAGGCTGAACACTCTTTAACATAAATTACAGTAGTATTTTTTTTTTATCTGTCTCCTAGAGTAACAGAAACAAAAGCAAACATAAAGAAATGGGGACTTCCCTGGTGGTCCAGTGGTTGAGGATCTGCCTTGTAATGCAGGGGACACCAGTTGGATCTCTGGTCTGGAAAGATCCCACGTGCCAGAGGACAACTGGGTCTGTGCAGCACAACCACTGAGCCTGTGCTATGGAGCTCACTGCAGCTGGAGCTGCAGCTGGAAGCCTGCATGCCTAGAGCCTGGGGCCCCCAGTAAGAGAGGCCAGTGCAGCGAGAAGCCCGCACACTGCAATTAGAGAGCAGTCCCAACTTCCACAACCAGAAAGCACACGCACACCAATAAAGACCAGCATAGTTAAAACATAAAACGGGACTGAATTAGAGTAAAACTTAAAATAAACAAATGGAACTGAAAAGCTTTTTCGCAGTGAAGGAAACCATAAACAAAACAAAAAGATGACATACAGACTGGGAGGAAATATTTGCAAATGATGCGACCGACAAGGGATTAACTTCCAATATATACAAGCAGTTCAAACAGCTCAATATAAAAAAAAACCAAACAATCCAATAAAAAAATAGGCAGAAAATCTAAACATACATTTCTCCAAAGAAGGTATACAGATAGACAACAGGCACATGAAAAGATGCTCAACATGGCTAATAATTAGAGAAATGCACATCGAAACTACAAAACCACACACCAGTCAGAATGGTCATAATCAAAAACTACAAATAATTGGGACTTCCCTGGTGGTCCAGTGGTTAACAATCCGCCTTGAAATTCAGGGGATATGGGTTTGATCCCTGGTTGGGGAACCAAAATCCCACATGCCACAGAGAAACTAAGCCTTCGTGCCAAAACCACTGGGCCCATGTGCTCCTGGAACCTGTACGCTACAACTAGAGAGCCCGTGTGCCACAAGGAAAGACCCCCACACAATGCAACTAAGACCCAACTTACCCAAATAAAGGAATACTTTAAAAAAAGTACAAACAATAAATGCTGGAGAGGGTGTGGAGAAAAAGGAATCCTCCTATACTGCTGGTAAGAACGTAAATTGGTGCAGCCACTACAAAGAACAGTATGGATGTTCCTTAAAAAACTAAAAGTAAAGCTACCATATGATCCAGCAATCCCACTCCTGGGCATATATCTGGAAAAGATGAAAACTCTAACTCAAAAACATGCACCCCAGTGTTTATAGCAGCACTATTTACAATAGCCAATATATGAAAGCAATCTACATGTCCATTGACAGATGAATGGATAAAGAAGATGTGGTATATATAAGTGATTACTCAGCCATAAAAAAGAATGAAATAATGCCATTTGCAATAACATGGATGGACCTAGAGATTACCATACTAAGTGAAGTAAGTCAGACAGAGAAAGACAAATATACGGTATCACTTAAATGTGTAATCTAAAAACATGATACATATGAACTTATTTACAAAACAGAAATAGACTCATAGACATAGAAAACAAACTCAAGGTCACCAAGGGGAAAGGGGTTGGAGGGATACATCGGGAGTTTGAGATGAACAGATACACACCTCTGTATATAAAATAGATAAACTAGCTCAGAGAACTGTATTCAATATCTTACAATAAATTATACACTTTTTGGATGTATATACTTTTCCATATATATATGTGGGCTTCCCAAGTAACTCAGTGTAAAGAATCCACTTGCCAAGCAGGAGATGTGGATTCGATCCCTGGGCTGCGAAGATACCCTGGGGAAAGAAATGGCAACCCGCTCTAGTAGTCTTGCTGGGAAATCCCATGGACTGAGAAGCCTAGCAGACTATAGTCCATAGGGTCACGCAAAAGAGTCAGATATGACTTAGTGACTAAACAACAACAACACACACACACACACACACACACACACACACACACACTTATGATAGATCTGAGTCACTTTGCTGTATAACTGAAACACTGTAATCAACTATACTTCATTTTTTAAAATGAGCAAAATATACCTCGCCAGGGTCCAGCCCCAGCAGGATCCAGGGGAACCCTCAGGATGAACGGTGTCGGCGAATGAGAGAGAGAGTGAGACAAAGCTCGGGGCTAAGTCTGAAGTTTATTTTTGCACGGCCCCTTTATACACTTAACAACATCTTTTTGGGGGAAGTGCATATTGCTTACACACAGGTCATCTCAAAACATTACAGAAACTTGACCTTCAACAGAAACAGGATGTCACCCACATACTTTTTCGTTCACAAGAGTCTTATCATTTGGCCTTCAGACCTGCTAACATTTTATGACTTGCACCTGGTGTGACTTAAGCAACTTCAGTAGCCGACCCTGTTTTTCTTATAATTAATCTATTTTCTTTCTAATAAGCGTCATCTCTATGGGAACTAGACAGGATTACATTTTTTACAGAACAGAAATGCGAAGGACTACAGAAACAGCAGATATGGCACAAAACAGGCTCTTAGTCTAAAAGTTAACTACCTGCAAGAAGTCACCAGCTAATCTCTATCTAAACTATTTTCTATTAGGCACATTTGTGGCTATCATATTTGTGGAGCTTTTCTCACCCCATGAAGGGGCCTATGCTTAATAGTTTCTTTTGTTAGCGTACTGTGCTTAGGATGTTTAGAACAATCAAGAGCATTTTGTGCAATGAGAGCACATATTTATCAAACAAACCAGAATGCCAGCAAAAGGGTTTGAATTGAAGCATTTTCACCCCTGGCCCCTTCATAGGGTACCCGCGTCCAGGAGATTTATTAATTAGGGTTTTAAGTTGGTTCTCATTCAGTGAAAGAGGAGCAGGAGAGCTCTCGGCAGGCAACGCAAGAATCCGCAGCAGGGTAAACAAGAACAACAGCAGAAAAGAGGGGAGGACACAGGGTGGGGTAGAGGCCGAGGCCAACCTGGAGGGTCCCTTATCCTAGACGGCCTTGCCGGTCAGGTTTTTTCCTCGTGACCTCGTCATGGATGGGGTCCCGGACGGCCTTGCCTGCCTGGTATTTTCTTTATGACCTCGTCACGGGTGGGACCTCCCATAACGGCTCCCGGCAATACCTCACCAAAGAAGATATGACAAATACACGAAGAAATGCTCACTATCATTAGTCATTAGGGAAATCAAATTAAAATCTCAACAGAACACCACGACATGTCTACTAATGACTAAAATGAAAATGATGGCACTATTAAGTATTGGTGAGGATGGGAATGACTGCGAATCTCAATGCTGTCTAAGTGTTTCCCAGAGTAACTTGTTCCATTTTGCATTCCCACACCAAGATCTGCACACAATGTCACTGCAGCTCTGGTCATGCTACCCTCCAAACTGGAAACAACCACATGTTGATGTATCCACATGAGGGAATGCTACGTGGCAATGAGGAGGAACAGACTTGCTGATCCTGAAATATCAGGAAGACTTTCAAAACACTGTGCAAAGTGAAAAAAAGGCCAGACAAGAAAAGCTGTGTATCGTGTGATCCCACTTATATGAGATTCTGGAAATGACAAAACTACAAAAACAGCAGATCAGCATTTGCTAGGGGCTGGAGGTGGGAAGGGAGGAGGCAATGGTACCCCACTCCAGTATTCGTGCCTGGAAAATCCCAGGGACGGGGGAGCCTGGTAGGCTGCAGTCCATGGGGTGGCTAAGAGTCGGACACGACTGAGCAACTTCATTTTCATTTTTTTACTTTCATGCATTGGAGAAGGAAATGGCAACCCACTCCAGTATTCTTGCCTGGAGAATCCCAGGGACGGGGGAGCCTGGTGGGCTGCCATTTATGGGGTCGCACAGAGTCTGACACGACTGAAGCGACTTCGCAGCAGGAGCAGGAGGTGGGAAGGGGTACTGACTTTGGGGTTGCAGTTAACATCCGATATCTTGGGAGTGTAATGATTACTTGCCTCTGTCCATTTGCTGATCTGAACTGTGCTCTGACAAAGGATAACTTCTTACATAATAAAAATGGTAATTGACATAATAAATAATTTACCTAACAATAATACTTTACATAATAAATTTTTACATAAAATATCTTCAATAAACCAAAGCTTTAAAATTTACTTATTTTCTTACACTTCTTTAGGAAGTAGAAGCCTTATAAATATCTAGAATTTGACAATAATGATAAGACATCCAAATTTTTTTGTTTATTGTTTTTTTTTGGCCACACAATCAGCACACAGATCCTCCCTGACCAGGGATCCAACAGTGCCCCTTGCAGTGGAAGCGTGGAGTCTTAACCACTGGACCACCAGGGAAGTCCAAGATGTCCAATTTTTATGACAGAAATTGGAATACTCAGTAAGACATGCACAAGCAAAAGGACATCAGAATGCTAGCTAATAAACTATCACTGTCACCAAAGGACAAAGATGGTGGTATTTTAAATCTTTATTTCTGTTTTTCTAATTTCCTGTGATGTGATCACTTATCCTGGATAAAAATTATTTTTTAAAGAAGACACACTTGGGAATTCCCTGGTGGTCCGGTGGTTAGGACTCGGTGCTTTCATGCTGCGGCCCAGGTTCAATCCCTGAGGGGGAACTAAGATCCCACAAGCCACATCGGATGGCCAAAAAGTAAAGTAAATAAAGAATTGAAAAGATACCCTTTAAAATTGTCCTTCATAGAGAACAGATTAGTGGTTGCTGAGCAGGGGAGGTCAGAGGAGAGATGAAGTGGGAGGCTGAGGTTAGCAGATATAAGCTTTTATAGAGAGAATGGATAAACAACAAACCCTAATATATAGCACAGGAAAACTATATTCAATGTCCTATAATAAACCATAATGGAAAATAATATTTAAAAAAGAATACATATGTGTATAACAGAATCACTTTGCTATACAGCAGAAATTACTACATTGTATGTAAATCAACTACTTCAATAAAAATAGATTAAAATGTCCTCGATTAACAGATACCAATAGAAAAAAAAAACATAAAAAACTGGTGGAGTCTAGAGTATATCTGCAGCTTGACCCAGTCCATCTGAGGATTAACAGGGAACCTGCTGCAGGAGCTCAAGGTGATGAAGCTGACAGATTAACACCCTGCAGAGGTGCCGAGCCCTGCCCGCCCCCCGGGTTTCCTGTTGGAAAGTATGGCAGAAGCAGAAACCCAGGCACGAGGGGACCTATTTGTGTCCCTGACCCTGGGAGGGTGTAAATTCTAGGTGGGGATCCTCCCTAACCCCAGGTGAGCACAGTTTAGCCTTTGTATTTTCTGGCTTTTTCTGAGATGTTTCACATGGGAATGACTGGTTTGCTTCTTTTTTTAACTTTTATTTTGTGTTGGAGTACAGCCGATTAACAATGTTGTGATAGTGTCAGGTGGGCAGCGAAGGGACTCAGCCATACACATACATGTATGTATCCATTTCCCCCCGAACTCCCCTCCGGTCCAGGCTGCCACATAACATTGAGCAGAGTTCCCCACGTAGGACCTTGTTGGCTATCCATTTTAAATGCAGCAGTGTGTACATGTCAATTCCAAACTCCCTAACTAGGCTCGTGGGCTTTGAATGTGTGACTTTCAGTGTTTGCTGCAGCCTCATTGTGATTCTTGGCCTATGGTTGGGATCCCTCCTGATGGGACTTTGTCACTAATGGTAAAGAGTCAATGGGAATCTTGTCTTTCAAGTCTTATTGTAGCGGAGACCCATGTGATCTCAGGTCACCTGCTGGGTCCCAATCGAAATGACATGCCCATGAGCCCCAGGGAGCGAGGGCCACTCGGCCTCCCCAAGTGGGGAGGGGGGATGCGACACGGTTTGTCATCAGGGCAATCCCCAAGGGCCTTGCCCATGCCCTGTGTCTGGGAACACGTTGTTAACCAGCTGCTGTCTGGGCCTGTGGCGGCTCCGGGTGTCCAGAGCTGCAGGCCTCCCTGGGCTTAGGGCACGTCGGTGGTGGTGGGGCACCGCCTCCCAGACTCCGGGCCTGACGGAGGTCAGCCGGCGCTGAGGGGGCAGCACCTGCCTCCAAGTCCCACATCACCGTCCACCTCCCTCCCACAGCTCAGGCACTTCCTCAGTGCCCAGACAGCTCCCAGGAGGGCTGGGGGCAGGGGGGGTGGGGCGGGGCGGGTGTCTAGCTTCATGTCCAATGTCTGGACCATCAGCCAAGAAATCACCATTTTCGTTCATTTTCTAAAATGGTCTACACGCTACGAGCCGGCATTTGGTATTTTAGTTCAGCCGCTGAACTGGCCTGGAAGCCCCAAGCAATGCAATGTTCTGTTTTCGCCACACCTTGACTTTGGTTAAACTGTCTCAGATTCCCTCCTTCACACCTATCTGATGCAGCACTGCAATCACAGCTCACAATTCTCACAGCATCCTGTGTGGTCAACACGTTTGAAAGGAGGCCTCCCTCCTCCATGGCAGATGTATCTGGAGTCACAGGAAGGCCAACTGAGGCAGAACCAGTGCCCTATGACTTGTTGTTAGGGGAGGTGTGCATTGCTAAAATGAACATTCGATGGGTGCCTGTTATAAACGCATGATGTCATTTTTCTCATCAATGACATCGGCACAGTCGAACATGTGCTCAGTCGTCAGGGAGGGGACTTTGGAACACTGTTGAGGGAGGTGTTATCATCTCAGCCCTCCTGGGAAATCCCTGTCCAGCCTGCTGTGTGCGTACCCTGGAATCCAGAACTTCCCGGCTTGATAGGGAACATAATGCAGAATGATACAGACTATAATAGCCCTGGATGTGACGCTGCACAGCGACGCTGTGACGGGAAAGGCACATGGATAACCTCGAGTCCGTCAGAAGGTATGTGGCAGGAAAAGAAGAAACAAACAACGGCATGTTTTGATTTGGAAAGATCTCCAGGACACCCAGTTGAATGAAAAAAAGCAAGGCACAGAACATGGCGCAAAAGGGAAAGTGAAGAACGTGGATTTGTGTACTTTCTTTTGTGTGTGTGTGTGTGTACTTTCTTTTGCTGTCGTGGAGGACCTAGGGATGGAGACCCAGGAAACCAGGAGGAGTATGTGTGTGGGAAGGGGCACCAGGTCATGTAGGACACGGGCATATTCACCTCACTGAATATGAGTCTACAGATAGTTTAGATCAAGTCACTGTGTTACCTATTCAAAATACTGAGTTTCGAAACAAGAAAAAAGAAAAGGAGTGACCGTCAAGCCACGTCTTGGAGGACAGTAGGAACGGCCGGTGGGAGTGGGGGGACAAGGTCAGGAGGAGGAAGGTTGTAGGGGGACATCCAGGTTAGTCCTGGACACAGAGTGCTGGCCCAAGCAGAGGGTGTTCCCCTGAACCCTGGGGTCCCTGTGTGGGGGAGTCCACAGGCCATGAGACTCTCAGCCTTGACCTTACTCAAGGTCAGTGTTAGGCGAGAGGGAAAAACTGCTCACTAGCTAAGGCCTCTGCACACCAAACATGGGGCAGCACTCAGTCAACAGACACAGCGGGAGCAGGTAGACCAGCAGCCCCGGGGGGCCGGGCAGGGGGCAGCCCAAGCCCAGAGCCCTGAGACAGCCTGGTTCCTCACCTGCATGTTCAAAGGGAAGGCAAGATTTTTAGCCGGACTTTGCCTGGATAATTCTACGATTCTCCCTGTGGCTTTCTTTTTTTTAAAGTTTATTTACTTATTTCAGATTTTAAATATTTATTCATTTAGTTCTGGCTGTGCTGGAGCTTTGCTGCTGAGTGGGTTTTCTCTAGTTGCAGAGAGTGGGGCTACTCTGCTGCAGCGCACGGGCTTCTCACTGCCGTGGCCTCTCTTGCTGCGGAGCATGGGCTCTAGGTCACATGGGCGTCAGTAGGTGTGGCTCGTGGGCTCTAGAGCACCCGCTAAATAGTTGTGGCACATGGGCTTAGCTGCCCTGAGGCATGTGGGATCTTCCCAGAGCACAGATTGAACCCACGTCCCCCACACTGGCAGGCGGATTCTTAACCACTGGACCACCCGGGAAGTCCTCCCTTTGTCTTTCTATCATCAACTCAGGGAAGTGAAGGAAATGAGTATTTTTAAGCTGGCACTACCCACATAAACATGGCTTGTTTTAAAAACAGTCATAGGTATATGCCTCTATTTTTGTTTTTCTTAATCACAAGACTGAGAAGGAATGTCTCTCCTAGCTGTTGGGCTACCAGAGGCCATGCCATGGGACTGGCAAAGCAACCCAATCCATTCTCCCCGTGGTCAGCAGGCCTCTCCTGGGCACAGCTCACTGCCAGGCTGCACGCTGAGAGCTGAGTCGAGCTATGATGCGTTCCCTCCAGGACCTGCTTCCACACCTGGGCCCCAAGCATCCTGCTGGTTTGGGGAACTAAGGCAATGGTGGAAGCCCCAGTCTCCAGCACCCCACCCAGGGTGCACGTCCAGCCCTTGCTAGAAGTGAGAGGGGAATGCCAGGCGGGGCCTCTTCCTTCCCTTTTTGGGGAGATTAAAGCAGGATTTCGGTTGGAACTCAGCCCTCGGCAGAACAATAGAGGAAGGGTGAAGTTTCTGCACACAGGTGGTGAAACTGTGAATCAAAGGGACACCTTCATCTCCCCAAGATAAATACCCCCTTTTCTTTCCCTCTCTGTCTCACTGTTTCTCCTTAATCCTCCCAGGAAATCTGAGCATGAAAGCTTTGCAGCTCCCGGTGCCACGGAAAGTTTGAAAGGATTTAAGAGACACTGAAATCTGGGTGAACAATAAAGGGGGGTTTCAGGAACGGAAACTGGGGCCGCAGGGCTGCAGGTGCACCCCTTTGTCCCAGGAGAGCTGGGGACGGGTGCTCCGTGCTCACCTGGGAGGAGGCGGGCGTGGAGTCCACTTTGCACCCGCCTCCGTGTTCCCACATGTCACGAGTTCTCCCACCGCTCCAACCAGGGCCCTGCCTACGGCCCTGAGTCACCTGGCCTGCCTCTGTGGCAACCAGCAGGGCTGCTCGTACCTGAGTGCCTCCTGGATGGTTCTGTGAGCCTCGTCGCGATGTTTCATGCCCACCAGGCTGGTGGCCCACTGCTGCAAGATGTGCTTCTTCTCCATGTTGATGGCCTCTATTTCTGTGCAGGCCTGCAGCGGAGGATCAAGGTTATGTGGACGTTGGTCTCACATCATTAAGCTCAGAGCCCCCAAGAGGACATTGGAGAGCCCTGAGCTTCCCGAATCACCTTCCTTCTCCGTGACCCTGCTTTTCTTTATATGCAGCAACAGAAGGACACACATGAAATTAAACATGGCTCAAAAGGCCCATCCAACACTTGCCTGAGCCTTGAGCCCCAGCCATGACATGGGAACAATAACAGTACCCACATGCTGGGGCCATCAGATAGACGGGATGGTGCCTGTAGGCCCAGCACGCTCTTAGCTCGACCCCAAGTGCTGGGTCTCATGACTGTCCTTATGTGTCATTCCAGGGGAATCACTGCACTCCTAGCAGTTTGGCCTCATGCTGATTCTTGGAAGGGGCAAGGAGTGGGGGCTGGGTGAGGACCTCATTAGGCCACGAGCATCTCAGTGGAGATGCTGAGTCCAATCAGCCTCTGCTCTTGCTGGCCGTGCATGGTAGACACTGGAGGAGGTCAGAGCGGCCTCGAACACTCACAGGGATGATAAGAGGGCAGAGTTGGATGTGAAAGGAGGCATTGCACTGGGGAATTCCACTCCCGCCATCAGGGCTTTAACAAATCACCTATTCATTACCACTATAGAGCATAAAGTGGTGTGAGTTAATTATACCACGACTGCCGAGACATTTCTGGATTTGGGTAAGTTATTAACTGAGAAGGCCACTCTGTGCCATGGACCAGGTTGTGCATTGCCCAGTGGTACCCGGCTGAGGCAGAAGGCGCCAAAACTGCTGGGCTCCTCCCTAGGCTAGGCTGAGTGGGGACGGTCAGCCAGAGGCAGGTGCCCTCCCACGGAGCTCCCCAATCTGCTGGACAAGGGCTTGTTGACCAAGATACAGGCTGAGATGTAAAGACTGAGCTGAATTCAGTTTTTAAATGTTTTAAACACAGTCCCCATTTAAAAAAAAAGGGGGTTCATTCTAAGCAAATTAGAATATGTAAATAAGCAAAAAGAAAATAAAAAATAATCCCATTATTTAAAGTTGACCATTTCTATCACCCTGGTGTTATCTTCCTGTGTGTGTGTGTGTGTGTGTGTGTGTGTTGTGTTTGCCTGTGTGTATGCAATCACATTGTATTATTGTTTTATAACTTAGTATTTAAAAGTAGCATATTGTGAATGGGCTTCCATGTCAGCAAATATTTTATTGGTGAGATAGCCCTCCACTGTATGGATATATCATAATTTGTTTAAACAATGTATTCTTGGGACTTTGTTATCACACACAGCACTGTGTCCCCAGGGACTCTCTATTCATTTTGTTCACTGAATATTTAATGTACAAAAATTTAATTTGCATGCCCATTTTCCCTGGAATGAAGGCTGAACAGTGATATTTTGGGAGAGTGTGCTAGGGGATGGGGTGGGTGCCCGTGACACATGGTACAATATTGTCCTTGAATAAAGATCCTGATGAAGGCACACTGCACCCCCACTATCAGTGCAGAAGCCCTGCTTCCCTTGCCTTGTTCATCTTTGCCAACTTGGTTGGGAGAACCCCTGTCCTGCCCTTGTCTGTCATCAATGTCTGTGGTGCACCTGCCATGGCCCCCACCCTCTCCCCGGCCCCCCGGTTCTGGGTGCAGAAAGCCAGGATGAACAAACGTGGGACTGGCCCTGTCCTGGCAGGACACAGCCAGCAGGGAGCGGTGGGAGACACAGAAAGACGCAACGGAAGAAAACGACAGTGTTGTGTGTGTGTGTGTGTGTGTGTGTGTGTGTGTGTGTGTATGATCATCACAGAGCAGAAACGCGCACGGCAGATTCTGGATTGATTTTCAAAATCTCTTTATATCACCAAACTTACTGGTGTTATGCTTAGAAAGCCCTCTTCAACCCAGGACTCTACAAATATTTCTCTTTTTCTTTCTTCTGGTATAGCTTCCCTCATTTCAATAGTTGATCCCATGTGGAATTTGTTTCAGTGTGTGGTATGAGGAAAAGATGTGATTTTTTTCCCCAAATGATTAACCAAATGTCCCAACACCACTGGGTGCATAACTCACTTGCTCTCCATTAATTTACAATCCATGAAATTTCTATTCAAACGTTTCCTTGATTCTGGGCTCTCTCACAGGCTCCCACAGCCTACCTGTCTGTCCTTGACTCCAGTAAGTCATTATTTTAGCCACTTGGGCTTTCTAGCATTTAATGTTAGGGGGGACCCATCATCCTGGTTTGTCCTGGACCCCCCTGGTGTTAGCCCAGAAAGTCTCATGTCTCAGGAAGCCTGTCATTTCCAGGCAAACAGCCTTCATGAACTTTCCTCCCTGGACAATTCTCTGCTAGTCCTCTGAATTTATATTTTAGGTAAACTTAAGAATTGCTTTGTTAACTAAAAAGCTTCCCTCTGCCGAGATTCTGATGGGCATTCATTCTAGATTAAGTAAACTCATAGGCTGGTGAGAACTGGGCACTGTCCCACGTGGACCCAGGTATGTTTGTTTGTTTGTTCAAGCCCACCCATTTGTCTTGCCTTCAATGAAAGTGTGTTGTTTCTTTCATGCCATCACTGCACATATGAAGATAGATGGTGATTCACAGATTAGAACAAAAAGCGACAGCGATTTTGGTTTCCAGTGCCAGTCACTGAATTTGGCGTTGCATTGAGCCTGGGCTCTCTCTTACTCGCTATGGAGTGGAGATGTGGGCACTGCCCAGGAGTGCCAGTGGTCCAGGCTGAGAATGGTTAGGGAAACTTCAGCTCTCCTTGAAAGAGGTCTGCTGTTGCTAAGAAGCTTGCTAAGGATGTCCCAGCAAGCAGGACAGAATGTTCCAGCTCCTGAGAGGCCTTCTAGTCTATCACTGCTACGGTGAGAGTAAGAATACCGGCCATCAGTCAGCTGGTATCATCACCGTGGGTCAGGCAGATGCTCTGAGATGCTTATGAGGACAGACGGATGTGCAGGGGGTGGACCAGCTAACTGAGGGCTCAGTCAGTCTCTCAGCAGGCATGCAGGTGCTTCCCAGGCACTGCCAGATGGCATGGGTGGATGCTTACCTCACTCACTGCTTTCCTGAGCATCTGAGTGTCTTTAGCCTGTGCGTGGTACTGGGCCTCAAACAGGGAGGTTTGTTCTTCCAGCTGGTTGGCTCGGGTGGTCAGCTGGTCCACGTGCAGGTCCTAGAAGGGAAGGGATAAGATGCATGGTGAGACGGGTCCCCACCAACCCAGACCCATGTCAGTGACCCCAGGCTGGACACGGCACCCCCCCCCAGGGCTGTAGTATTCAAACAGGAGCAAGGCTGATCGGGAAATCCAAGGTGTGGCCATCGTCATGTGGGCATCATCTTTGCAGAATACCTGCTGCTTCTTCTCCAGCTCGGCCCGCATGCGCTGGGCTTCTGACTTCTTCACGACTTGCTTCATCACTTGGATGTCATCACGCACGTCCTGGTCTATGTTCTGCATGTAGAAGAGATGCAGAGCGAGGGTATCCATCTCCGTTTGCAGAGCTGCCACTGGGAAGAGAGGGGGAGGGTGTCCCAGCAAAGCACACAGGCCAACACGGATGCAGCACCCCTCCCCCCACTGTGGGATGGGCCTGAGAAACAGCCTTAAAACTACAAAGACCCAGACCATGCCGTCAAAGATCTTACAGTCTATTAATAGGTGGAGAGACAGAATATATGATCAACCTAGACAGCATATTAAAAAGCAAGAGACAGTACTTTGCCAACAAAGGTACATCTAGTCAGGCTATGGTTTTTCCAGTAGTCGTGTATGGATGTGAGTTGGACTATAAAGAAAGCTGAGTGCCAAAGAATTGATGCTTTTGAACTGCGGTATTGGAGAAGGCTCTTGAGAGTCCCTTGGACTGCAAGGAAATCCAACCAGTCCATCCTAAAGGAAGTCAGTCCTGAATAATCATTGAAGGACTGATGCTGAAGCTGAAACTCCAATACTTTAGCCACCTGATGTGAAGAATTGACTCTTTTGAAAAGACCCTAATGCTGGGAAAGAATGATGGTGGGAGGAGAAGGTGACGACAGAGGATGAGATGGCTGGATGGCATCACTGACTCAATGGACATGAGTTTGAGTAAACTCCGGGAGTTGGTGATGGACAGGGAGGGCTGGCGAACTGCAGTCCACAGGGTCGCAAAAAGTCGGACACGACTGAGCAACTGAACTGAACTGATGCCCATCAATTGCAACACTCCCTCTACTCCCACCACACGATAGAGATTCTTCATGTCCAAGGATGTTCTGAACAGTGTCAAGGTTAAGAGGCCTTGTGTGAATTTTACAGATTTCTTACCACATGGAAGTCGGCAACGTCAGGTTCGGTCCTAAATCCCCTGGGAGAAAAACCAGCCTGAAGGGTGGGCTGAGCATCACTGAAGGATGGGTTCCTTGTAACAAAACTCTCATGAGATTTATTTATAAGCTAGAACATCAGCTTATTTAGGGAGATAGACTTTCACTAGTAATTGTTCACTGGTGTAGAGCGTTCCTTATTCAGTGCGTAGATCCAAACAGAAAATCGATTTATAGATCAAAAGGCTGATGGGTGAATATCATATTAGAGTCAGGTGTTTCTGAAGGATGGACTTAAACTTGACAAACACATTTTTTTTAACATCCAAGGTGATATAAAAACTCTAACACTAGAGAATTCTTTGGGTCCCCTGGAGGGGAACGGAGGGGGTACAGGGAAAAGAGGGGGGAGTTTTGTAGAAAGAGTGGTTGCTGGGTGGACTGTAGGAGTGTATCTGGGGGAGGGTCTTTAAAGAGGTCTTTGAGGTAGAATGAGGTCACTAGGGTGGGCCCGAACGACTGGTGTCTTTAGGAGAAGAGGAGATTAGGACACAGACACACAGTGGATGAGCCCTGTGTGGACACAGGGAGATGATGACTGTCCGTAAGCCCAGGAGATTGGCCTCAGGTAGAACCACCCTGCCAACACCTTGATCTTGTGCATCTGGCCTCCAGAATTACAAGAAAGCAAACTTCTATTGTTCGAGTCGCTTGGCCTATGGCCCTTCGCTATGGCAGACAGCGCTGAATAACCCACCCCACCTGAATCAGGGAGCTTGCCCACCCTTCCTCCAGGGCACTCACGTCTGCCCCCTCTTTCCTTCTTTCCTGGATGAGTGACTGAGAGTCAATATTTCAATTTTTTTTAATTCAAAAAATTTTTTTTATTCGTTTATTTTTGCCTGCTCTGGGTCTCCATTGCTGCAAGCAGGCTTTCTCTAGTTGCGGCGAGTCGGGGCTGCATTCTAGTTGTGGTGGTCGGGGTTCTCATTGCAGTGGCTTCTCTGTTGCGGAGCACCGGCTCTAGGGCCTGCGGGTTCAGTCGTTGTGGCTCAGGGACTAAGTTGCCCCCCGGCACCTGGGAGTGTCCCAGACCAGGGGTAGAACCCGTGTCCCCTGCATTGACAGGCAGATTCTTAATCGCTAGACCATCAGGGAAGTTCTCAAATATTCTTTTTAATCTGTATTCTTTCAACATTAGTGAAATCAAGTCTGTTTTCACAGTATGAAGACCGGCTGTCCTTTTCCTTCTTTGACGTACCTGTTCATACTATCACCCCTTCTTCTATGGCAGGGTAGTAGTCTTTTACCTATTAGGCTTTGAGGGGCCCTTCATGTAATAAGACAGGGTGGGCAGAGTCCTGAAAAGCTCCCATGAGCTCTGCCCCTGAGATCACAACCTGAGATCTGGTTGTGTTTGTGGCAAAAAGGGTAATTATCAGATGGGCCTGACCTCAGCAGGTAAGCCCTCTAGTAGCAGAGTTTTCTTGACCTGGTGTCAGAAGAGGAAGTCGGAAAGATATGCAGGGTCAACAGGCTTTGCTTAGCATGAACCAGGAGTCTAAGTGTTCCTTTTTGGATGATCAAATGAGCAAAAATATTTAGTGATTTTAAAGTGCAATCTGCACCAGCCCAGGTTGGGTGCATGAGACAAGTGCTCGGGCCTGGTGCACTGGGAAGACCCAGAGGGATCGGGTGGAGAGGGAGGTGGGAGGGGGACCGGGATGGGGAATACATGTAAATGCATGGCTAATTCATTTCAATGTATGACAAAAACTACTGTAATGATGTAAAGTAATTAGCCTCCAACTAATAAAAATAAATGGAAAAAAAAAAGAAAAAAAATTGATCTAAAAAAAAAAAATAAAATAAAGTGCAATCTGTACATTCAATTTGCAGTAAATAGATAGATTTCAGAGTAAACTTCCTGGAACTCTCACACCATTGATCTATTTGCCCATTTTTTTCCCTTGAGCCATTTTGTTTCTATTGCTGTAGATTGATACAGTGCTTTGATATCTGTTAGGACAATATTCCCGCATCACCCTTCTTTTTCAAAATTTTCTTGGATATTCTTATGCACTTAGTTTTCCAAGAGATCTTGAAAATCGATTTGTCGAGAATGGAGAGTTTTTAAGGTATTGCTCTGGAATAATTTCTAGCAAGCATCGATAAGGGGGGAAAAGCGAGGAACAGAGTGGTGGGCATAGTGTACAGCTACTTGTGTAAAAAAATAGAAAAAAATACCACACCCTTATAACTTTGCTTTTATACACAAAAATATCTTTGAAAGAACACACAAGAATCAATAATACCATTGTGACTCTGCAGAGGGGGCTGGACTAGGCCAGAGGGAGACTCGAGAGAGCTTCAATTTTGTATTATTACTTCTCAAAAATAATAAATAACTATGTTAAATAAATTCAAGCTCACTCAAACATCACATTTGTGGATTTTAACTGGACTTGCTGTGAACTGCTTGTTAATCTAGAGAAATGACATTTGTATATTGTGCATCCTCCCATCCCATTACACGACTGTTCCATTTATTTAAACATTTTATGTCCTTCAGTAAAATTTTATTGTTTTTCTTCAGGCAGGTTCGCTTGCTTCCTTTTATTTATTTACTTGGCTGCGCTGGGTCTTCCCCACTGTGTGAGGGCCTTTTCTAGTTGTGGTGTATGGGTTTCTCATTGTGATGGCTCCTCTTGTTGCAGAGCGCAGGCTTCAGGGCGTGCGGGCTCAGTCACTGGGGCACAGGCTTAGTGGCCCCACTGCATGTGGGATCTTCCAGGGCCAGGGATCTAATCCATGTCCCCTGCCTGGGCAGACGGATTCTTAACCACTGGACCACCAGGGAAGTCCAGTTCACTTGCTTCTTATTAGACTTATTCCTAAGTATTTTATGGCTGTTATAGCTATCATGGATGAGATTTTTAAAATTACATTAATAATTTTTAACTGGATATGACTGGTAGAAAAGAAAATTATAACTCTAGTATTCAGTTACTTTATAGATTTCTTATCGCTTTTATTTGCTTCTTTTTCAACAGTAATCTTGAATCTTCTAGGTAAACAATCATACCATTGGTGGAGAATGAGTCTCAAGACGTCATATCCAGAATCTATACTTCGTTTATATTTCCTGTTTTCTTTCATAGCTGGAATGTCCGAAACAGTGTATCCTCATCTCATTCCTTACCTTATCTATGATCACTCCAGGGCTTTCCACTGAGTAAAACTGTCTTATTAGTTGCTGATAAACACTTACAAAGAAATTTCCTTCTATTCTAGTTTAGGATGAATAATGAGTTTTATTCAAACATCCACTGGGCATCCACCCAGAAAATCTTTTTGTTCTCTCTCCTTTAAGAAAAAAGTGCAATGAATCAGTAGATTTCCTAATTTCAAATTATCCCAGAATTAAGCCCTTCTTCACTAGGAGCTATTTTTTTCTTTTCATATATTGCTAAACTTAATCTTTTGTTGATGAGCAAAAGTTTAATATTTGCTAATATTTTATTTAGGATTTTCATATCTTGTAAGTAGGATCACTTTATGTTTTTGTACACTGTAAGCTTTTTCCAGCAAGCATTATACTGAGAATTATAAAACAAGCCTGGGAAGGATTTCCCAAAATTTCCACCTTCTGGAGAGTTGAATAACATAGGAAATGTCTGGTTTTGTCCTGTCTGTAATCCTATGGCATTTCCCTCCCTTTACCTTTGGAATTTAAAAATTTCACCAAGTATGTCTGGGCATGTTTATTTTTTCTTCCACCCATCTGGCCCTACATGAGTCTTTACACCTGAAAATTCATCTTTCTTGAACTCAACACAAACGTTTTCCTCTGATGTCATTGGTTAATGCCCCTAATCTCCTGGAATTTCTATCGTATGGATGCTGACTTTACCAGACTTATGTCCATGTCTTTTATCTCTTTCTCAGAATGTTCATCACTTTGGGTTTTTGCTCTGAATTCTGGATAGAATTTCTCACACTGGACTTTTAGTATACAAATTCAGTTGTTCAATTTTCAGCAGTGCTGATTTAGCTATTTTGTACTTTTTTGGGGGAGGGGGGATGATGATTCTATTTTTTAATTCTGAGTATCATTTTCCCTAATAGTTGGTTTTCATTTGACTGGTGAGATAGCCTCTAAAATCTCACGTCAAACACCAGTTGGCAAATGCTCAGTTTTCAGAACCCGATGTTTGTCTGTGGAGAGGTCTGCTCTCCTGCCTGGGGATTGCTGCTGCGGACTCACACTTGGGTGTGAAGGTTACTGACTGGTGGGTTTCACCTCCCTCCCAGGTAAGGTGGGCAACCATAGACATCGTCCAGGAGCAAAGGCCCATGTTTCACCTACAGGACAGGGCCGCGGCAGCACCTGGTAGGCAGGGCTGGGACCATCACCCAAATTCTTTAGTTCAAAGAAGCAAGGAATGGTGCTGTGAGGTGGGTCCTTGCTTGGTGGAACAAGCTTTGCTCCCGCCCCCTGATGACCTCCAGAAAGGACACAGTGTCCATAAACACAACTGGATCTTTCCAGAAGCCTGAAGCCCATCTGCGCCTTGAGCCTCTGAGGAAGGGTGCTGGTGGGCACTGGCTGCTCCTGTGTGGAGGGGGCGGGGGACATGTGTCCCCTTTCAAACTGGTCTAACTTCTGTTATAACTGGAGGATGTGGCTCCACTGTTCTAGTGTGAGTGCCCTGCTCTTCTCTTTTTGCTAGATTCTGTTAATTTGGTGATAATCAGGGAGGAGTGCTCCCTAAGGGAGCACTTTCCTAACTCTGTCTGGAAACCTCTCCTACATTTCTCAGGGTCCAAAATTCTTCTTTCCATCGACAGTTGAGATACAGGTGTGATTCTGTTTTCTTCCAAATTCTTTTAGGTTACTTCCCCCATTATAATATCACACAGAGGTGATGGAGAAAGTCAGAAACATGAAAAACACAAAAACTGAAACAATCTGCTGTGACCACGCTGTTCACTGTGGCCCACCGCCTCTGCTCTGTGCAGGGCTTTGCTCTAGGAACAGTGACTAGTCCGAGCCCCGTGGCCTCTTCTGCTCCAGAGTCACCTGCTCTCCTTAACCTGCCACACAGCCTGCGGCTTCAGGGCTCTGGATCATGGGTCCCTGCACTTTGGATTGGCCTCACCTATACCTCCCCACCTGTTTAAACCCTGCCCACCCCCACTCTTCCCTGCCTTCTGGAGACCCTATCTTCTACCCCAGCAGCCCATTAGCCTCTCCCACTTTTGACTCCAAAAACACTACCTGCCGGCTTTCAGTGTTTGCTGCTTTGCCTAATTAGGTGCATTTTAAGACTTGTCTTTCCTTCCCAGAAATGTTGGGAACGCCTCCATGACATGAACACATCTTGCCTTTCATGATGTCCCACAGTGGCTCGAGGTCATGACAGCACATGGGGACACCCCTCGGGTCAGGATGGCACTTGGGCCACCCCACCAGGTTGCAAAGGTATTTAGGGATTCGATGGCAGGTGAGGATCCCTTTGGGGTCTCTGTGGCATGTGGGGACACCCCCAGTGGACACCTGCAAGGACACGGAGCAGCCTTACGCTTCTTGCGCTCCTCGTTGGTGGTCTCACAGGTCTTGGTGTAGAGCAAGCGCACCCTCTGCAGCTCCTCCTCCTTCTGCTGCCTTGTGCCAGCAGCGATGGAGTGGCGGTCATGACTTTTCTCAAGCTGCATCTGCAGGCGGGCCAGGTGCTGCTGGACCCCGTAAAGGTTCACCCCCAACTCCTGCCGTTGGACTCGGCTTTGCTTGGTGGCCACGCTCTGCACCAGAGAGAGAAACTGGGTCATGGAGACACAGGAGGGAGCACAGCTAAGTGGGAGATGGGACAGGTACGCACCAGTTCTTGAAGTTCCAGCCTCAGTTTCTCTATCTGCCGGTTAAGATAGCTCTTCAGGGCAGCCTGGAATCTTATCATCAGGGGCTAGAACAACGGAAGAGCACAGCCAGTTACTGTCCTGTCCCCTCCGGGGCTTAGCCACAGCTCTTGGGGGAGGGTTGTGGAGACAGAAATGACTTTCATACTGGGTGCTCCCCACTTCTGCCCAGGATTCTTATTTCAGAAGTCACTGGTGGTCTCACCATAGGCACTGAAGGACCTGAGTGCATATTTTGGCAAAATGACAGGATAAGTTGGGGCAGTGGTACTGGTTTAATCCCCGGAGCTGAAGGGCAGTGATGAGCAGAGCCTTGGATGCCAGCACCAAATGAACCTTGAGCCCCATTTCCCACTGCAACCTTAGCACCAGTCAAGACCCGTCCTCCCCACTTGCCAGAGGCATGGGACACGCAAGGTGATGTCTCTCAGTGGAGGTGACCTTGCCCCTACCCAAAATCTGGAGACATTTCTGGCCATCACAACCAAGACGGCGCTGCTGGCATCTGGGGGGTGGAGGCCCCGGGGATGCTCCTCAGCACCCTTCAGTGCTCAGGAAGCGCCCACCACAGTGATCGGCTTCCAGTGACTGGGAAATGCTGAGTCTGAGTGAATGAACCTGAAGGGAGAACACACTTGACGAGGTGGCAGCCCAAAGCCTGCAGGTCAACTATGTGGGGAGCAGATGAAGCAGAGCGCAGCAGTTGCTGGTAAAAGGTGGGCCATGGAGGCTCCAGGCAGAACAGGGCAAGCGCGGCAGTGTCTCTAAGTCCATCTTCGTCTGTGTGTGGCAAAAGCAAAACCCCCGAATTTCTTACGTGGTCTGGGTCCAAGACCACCAGCTGGGATTTGTCTTCTTCTGCCTCGTCGCTGCCCTCAGATTCCACTGTTTCCACCAGGCCCCTTTCCTCCACCATGCTTAGCTGCTGGATCCTGTCCAGGAAGGAGGACGCGGCACCCTCCCTGGGGTGGGTGCTGGGTTCTAGGGGGACAAGTAAGGGGGGAACGGCAAATGTTATTGGGCAGTTAATAGAGAGAGTGCTTCTCTGGGGGAGTTCATCAGAAAGCTAAACGCCCAGCCTTGTGCAACAGGAGGGAAAAGAGAAAGACAAAGCCTACCTTGGGCTAGGGTTCACAATGCTATTCACAGGGTCTTCTGCGCATGAATTTTCTACTAGCTAATTCAACATATTTTGTAGAAAGATTGAACTTTAAAGGTAGACAAGAAGCAAACACATTTTGTGGATACCTTTTAATATGTAAATAATGAACAGAAAGGGGGCTTCTTAATGATGGACTAGATTTTTTTTTTTAAAGGAAAACAACTGATACGATTGAAAAGCAATCAGTGGGGCTCAAGTTTCAGCTCTTCTTCCTTCCTGAGCTGGAGAGATCCTGTTTTGTTTCTAACTTATTTAGATGAGTGTTGTCTGCATGTCACTTGTAGGTGAGGTGAAGTTTTGTTGGCTGATCATCCACACACCACCATCAAATGGAATACTTGTTGTTGTTGTTTAGTCACTAAGTCGTGTCCAACCCTGTGACCCCATGGACTGCAGCATGCCAGGTTTCCCTGTCCTTCACTATCTCCCAGATTTTGCTCAAACTCATGTCCATTGAGTCGGTGATGCCACCCAACCATCTCATCCTCTGTCATCCCCTTCTCCTCCTCCTCAATCTTTCCCAGCATCAGTCTTTTCCAATGAGTCAGCTCTTCCCATCAGGTTATATACAATATAAAATAACCCAATCTGCTTTCTCATGTATTCAACTCTAGGAAACCAGAACCAAGTGGAAAGATAGGGGTATACCTGAAAGCACCTTGGAAAACTCAGCCCACAGGCACATGTTTAGGGCCGAGCTCCCCTCTGAGACCAGAAGGCAGAGAGGGATGTGTGGCCGGGGCCGTGTCACTGGATTTCGGTCCAGGCTTGGTTCTGCCACTTACATGGGTAAGTAACTTAAGGACTCTCATGGTCTGTAAAACGGAGAACAGTTCCTACCTCACCAGGTAAGTGAAAGGATTAAATTAGATAAAACGGAACAAATGCTCCACGTGTCTTACCCATTTCTGTTAATGACATTTTTATCTTTAGACTCATAGCCCAATAGGAAATGAGGTAATAGGAGCAAAGGAGTGGGGGCGCTCGCACAGAAGGGGATGGGAAGTGGCTTGTCCCGCAGTACCTGACTCCGGGGTGAAGGGCCCCTCCGTGCTCGGAGGCAGCTCGTCAAGATCCAGGGATGTGTCGCTGCTCTCCGGGCTCTGTCTGAGGTGATGCCCAGCCTCCAGAGGAAAGACCTTCTGCTGGAGCGCTCCCTGGGATTGTATAGAGCAAAAACAACCAAATCTGAATTTATGAGGGTTTAGTCAGGACTGAGGCGTTATTCAAATTTGCTTATTACAGTGTTCAAAATTCAACACAGTTGTTAAAGCGATAGAAAATTGCTTGCATATCATTTGGCTTTTGCAATCGTCAAAACAAAAAATACCTACCTCCACCCCCATGAGGGATTTAGGAGTGGTCTCTGCCCAACTAGATCTGTAGCAAAGTGCAAACACTGAGGCACGGGCATGTGCTGGACGTGAGCTTCTTTATTCCCAAATGCTGCTCTCCCCGAGGCTGGTAAACAGCATTTCTGAAAGCCTGAGCCCCGGTCAGGGTCTCCCAAGAGGGCTGTTTCTTCTCTTCTTTCAGTTTCACTTTGGGGACATTTCCAGAAGAAAATGTTTTCCCAAGCACCTGGCTCCATTTTAACTCTAAAGGGGACTCTTGCAATGATTATCATTGACAATAACTACTGCTGCTGATGAACTGGTGAACATGAGTAAGGGCAGAGAATGACCCTGCACAGGACCCTGCAAGGTGGATGCCAGTCATTTCTGTCTCCTGCAGGGGAAGCAGCTCATGGAAGCTGAGGCCCTTGCTTAAGTTTGCCCAGTTAGCCAAAGGCTGTCTCAACGCCCAGCTCCTGATCTTTCCAGCTGTTCTTCCCCAGGTGATGCTGCTTCTAGAAATGACTTCTGAGGCATCCAGAACCACAGTGATATTCATGGGAGCCCAGAGTCAAAAGCCTACCTCTGGGGGGTCCAGAAAGGGCTTCTCTTAATGACCACACCGATGACCCAGCAGCTCCCACTCCACAGTTAAGTTATTTGAGAGCTGGGAGGAGGAAAATAGGGTTCTCTCTTAGGGTTTGTCTCTGCCCTTCTGGTTGATCAAATTTGGAAACTGTTTCCCAGTGAGTTTTCTTTTTCTTGTAAAGTAAGAGGTTTTACTAAGATACCAAACCATACTGTTTTTTTTCTCTCATTCCAATCTTTCTTTAAAAAAGAATTATTTATTTACCTATTTATTTGGTTGCTCTGGGTCTTAACTGAGGCATGAGGGATCTTTAGTTGCAGAATGTGGAATCAACTAGGGATTGAACCCAGGACCCTCGCATCAGGAAGGAAGAGTCTTAGCCACTGGACCACCAGAGAAGTCCCCTGGTGAGTTTTCTAGAAACTAGACTTGAGGATGCAAACTGGGTTCATAGCTCACCATGCGACCTATACTTCAATACTTCTGGCTGTCTGTTTGGACCTGTTTGTTTGTTTTTTCAGCTGTGCCATGTGGCTTGTAGGATCTTAGTTCCCCAGTCAGGAACTGAACCCAGGCCCCTGGCGCTGAAAGTGCAGAGTTCTAACCATTGGACCATCTGGTAATTTCTGGTCCTGGCTATGTTATAAAGGAGGGCACTGTTTGTTAAAATCTTAAAAGTGGTTTTGATATGCATTTGTCATTTGTAGTCATAAAGCTTAATTATAGTGCATCAAATATTGAATCATGTGATTCTCTAAAGTTATTATCTCTTTTAGCTTTCACAGGGTGGGGAGGAACTTCACAGTTCACAGCAAGTATGACTGCCATCATAGCTGCCTGCCTCTGGGTAAGGAAGTCCTTTGGCTCCTCAGTTTCCTAATCTGAGCAATGGGGATAATAATAGTTCCCACCTTATGGGGTTGTTGCCACTGAGACAACACATGTAAAGGGCATGGAAGTGTCCAGCCCAGAGTACATGATGAATAAACATAATGCCTTCTCTTCCTGCCCTGCCCCTCGCTTCCTTTCTAGAACAATCAAACCTAAAGCCAACAGGTGGAGTTGACCCAGTGTGGGGTGATGAGTCTGGATAAAATGAGGAGGCTGGGTTTCAGAGACTGTCCCCAAGGTGAGACATAGGTATCAGGCCTGGGCCTGGCGAGGAAGGTCTTGGCATGGAGAGTTACAGCCCAAACATTTAGGGGCTTGCCCATCAGTAATGGACAAGCTGAACTGATGTCCCACCTGATAGAACACCAGAAAAACATGGCATCCTTCCGTGACATTCTAAACCTGGAGACCTGAAAATACCAGGAAAAACCAAACTGAGGGACATTCTACAAAATATCTGGCCTGTGACCTTTAATAGTGTCAAGGTCATCAAGGTCA
This sequence comes from Odocoileus virginianus, assembly GCF_023699985.2. Taxonomy (NCBI): domain Eukaryota; kingdom Metazoa; phylum Chordata; class Mammalia; order Artiodactyla; family Cervidae; genus Odocoileus; species Odocoileus virginianus. The sequence goes on from NC_069690.1 coordinate 49,756,827, forward strand.
AGGACCGATTGAGAAGACTAACTAAAGAGACGATACAGCTGAAGGCAGCAGGCAATTCTGAAGTGGAACTCTACTATAAAAGACATTACTAGGACACTTGGTGAAGGAAGCCCGAGGTGTATTTGGTAATGTAACACATTGATTTTGATAATTATCACATGGTTGTTTGCGGAAAACATATACGAAAGCATTGGGAAGCAACTTGCTGTCAAATGCTTTTAAAAAACATTTTTAAAACTTCTTTAAGGTACTCCAAATTTTCTGTGTGTACTTGCTTAAAAATTAAAAAGTGAAAATAAGCCTATAACTATTATTGTCCACAATTGCATTGTCCAGTCTGGTAATCACTTATAACAGTTGGATATATACATTTAAACTAATTAGAATCCTCAAAAGATTAAAAATTCAGTTTCTCCATCTCCTTGGCCACATTTTAAGTGCTCTATAGTCACATGTGACTAATGGTTACCATATTGGACAGCGCAGATAAAGCTCATTTCCATTATCTTGTAGAGTTTTACTGGATGGTGTTGCTCTAGAGACTGGACACCTGGACGCCCTTACGTGGAATGTTTCCAACTTGGGTCCAGAAACTCTTGGCCTCTGATGGTGGCTCCTGAGACGTACGTTTGCTAAGACATTCCTAACAGACATTGCCATGTGAATTATTTATAGTGTACCCTGAGTTCCTCACATAGATTTACAAACCTCATGAGCAGTAAAACACTATAGACCTCAGGCTACTCACCTGGCTCGTTTGCTCAGATAGGCCTAATACTTGCTGGGAGCGCACTGTGGCGATGAACCCCATTCCGCTGGACTTGGATGGGTAGGGGGCCTCTCTGTCCTCAAGACCCATCTCCCTCCTTGCTCCTTCATATGGGTGTGTGCGGTCAACTTCTTCTTTGGGCCCCTCCCCAGGACTGATGTCTGAGGAAGCCAGATCTGGAGAACTGACTTCCCCTTCAGAGGACGTGGGTTCCAAATCAGATTCTAATTCCTCTTCTAATTCAAATTCCTCTTCCATGTCCATTTCCCCTTGGCTTCCTCCATAGTCCCCCTGGGCTGTGACTTCCCCATCATTTTCAATTTCCCTTTCGGAATGCTCTGTAGCACCCTCAGCTTCTTCATTTCTCTGGTCATTGCTCTTCTCCACTGGTGATATCTGTAGCTATGAAGCAGGAAAAAAAAATCAGGAGACAAAGTGTAAAGGATCTTGTGAGATTTTATTCTTAATAAGGTAATTATACTGATGGGAAACAACAGAATGGGAAAGACTAGAGATCTCTTCAAGAAAATTAGAGATATCAAGGGAACATTTCAGGCAAAGATGGGTTCGATAAAGGACAGAAATGGTATGGACCTAACAGAAGCAGAAGATATTAAGAAGAGGTGGCAAGAATACATAGAAGAACTGTACAAAAAAGATCTTCATGACCCAGATAATCACAATGGTGTGATCACTCACCTAGAGCCAGACATCCTGGAATGTGAAGTCAACTGGGCCTTAGAAAGCATCACTACGAACAAAGCTAGTGGATGTGATGGAATTCCAGTTGAGCTATTTCAAATCCTGAAAGATGATGCTGTGAAAGTGCTGCACTCAATATGCCAGCAAATTTGGAAAACTCAGCAGTGGCCACAGGACTGGAAAAAGTCAGTTTTTATTCCAATCCCTTAGAAAGGCAATCTCAAAGAATGCTCAAACTACCGCACAATTGCACTCATCTCTCACGCTAGTAAAGTAATGCTCAAAATTCTCCAAGCCAGGCTTCAGCAATACGGGAACCATGAACTTCCAGATGTTCAAGCTGGTTTTAGAAAAGGCAGAGGAACCAGAGATCAAATTGCCAACATCCGCTGGATCATCGAAAAAGCAAGAGAGTTCCAGAAAAACATCTATTTCTGCTTTATTGACTACGCCAAAGCCTTTGACTGTGTGGATCACAATAAACTGTGGAAAATTCTGAAATAGATGGGAATACCAGACCACCTGACCTGCCTCTTGAGAAACCTGTATGCAGGTCAGGAAGCAACAGTTAGAACTGGACATGGAACAACAGACTGGTTCCAAATAGGAAAAGGAGTACGTCAAGGCTGTATATTGTCATCCTGCTTATTTAACTTATATGCAGAGTACATCATGAGAAATGCTGGGCTGGAAGAAGCACACGCTGGAATCAAGATTGCTGGGAGAAATATCAATAACCTCAGATACGCAGATGACACCACCCTTATGGCAGAGAGTGAAGAGGAACTGAAAAGCCTCTTGATGAAAGTGAAAGAGGAGAGTGAAAAAGTTGGCTTAAAGTTTAATATTCAGAAAACTAAGATCGTGGCATCTGGTCCCATCACCTCATGGGAAATAGATGGGGAGACAGTGGAAACAGTGTCAGACTTTATTTTTGGGGGCTCCAAAATCGCTGCGGATGGTGACTGCAGCTGTGAAATTAAAAGACGCTTACTCCTTGGAAGCAAAGTTATGACCAACCTAGATAGCATATTAAAAAGCAGAGACATTACTTTGCCAACAAAGGTCTGTCTGGTCAAGGCTATGGTTTTTCCAGTGGTCATGTATGGATGTGAGAGTTGGACTGTGAAGTAAGCTGAGCGCTGAAAAATTGAGCTTTTGAACTGTGGTGTTGGAGAAGACTCTTGAGAGTCCCTTGGACTGCAAGGAGATCCAACCAGTCCATCCTAAAGGAGATCAGTCCTGGGTGTTCATTGGACGGACTGATGCTGAAGCTGAAACTCCAATACTTTGGCCACCTCATGCGAAGAGTTGACTAATTGGAAAAGACCCTGATGCTGGGAGGGACTGGGGGCAGAAGGAGAAGGGGACGACAGAGGATGAGATGGCTGGATGGCATCACTGACTCGATGGGCATGAGTTTGAGTAAACTCCGGGAGTTGGTGATGGACAGGGAGGCCTGGCATGCTGCGATTCATGGGGTCACAGAGTCAGACACGACTGAGCGACTGAACTGAACTGAACTGATGGGAAAACTGCATCTATACACTCTGAGCATTGCTAGGAGATTATGTTTCATAGTTTAGCTTATCTGCTCTGTTTTTTTTGGTAATTACTTTGCATCTTTCGTTACAGGAAATGAGCTCTGAAAAACTCAGGGTGACCTAGGTGTGGGATATCCAAGGCATTCTTGATGAGCCATCAACACTTCAGAAGGAGGTGGAAAGAAATTAAGTTTCTCTGCAACTGAACTGAGTCTGTTCCAGAGCAAGGTCACAGTATCATTGAGCAATTTTCTTAAACAAATCTGAACTCTAATTCCTAGTAAATACAGCCTAGACTAATTCATCCCATCAGGAACTTTATTTACCCTGCCGGCTTCAACATTCTGGTCCTCTTCTCCTTCAGAAGATTTGCCTCCCAAGTGAGACCTGGTGGGGGAGAAACAATTGAACAGTTTCAAATAACATCTTTCTTTTTCTTGGCATTTATCCCCGCCTCATTGTCTGTATATCTAGTTATTATGTTTACTGTTGATTGTCTGCCTTCTCTCTAGGCTGATGGCCATCACTTTGTCACTAACACCAGCACTAGATCATGCTTGTCGCATGGCACAAGAATCACTCCAAGAATGAATGAAAAATGCAATGATTGAAACATTTAAGGAACAGTACAAGTAGATTATGCTAGAAAAGTCACCTTAAATATACTTGTGTTTGTGACAAAATGGGGAAAATAAAAAACAAGAGAAAATTGCACAAAAAGGACAAATATTCCAGAAACTTTTAGTTTCCTCATGATTTGGATAGTACAAGAATGTCACATTCTTAAAATTGCTTTTTTTTTCTAATTAAAAGTCAAACTAATACAGCAATATGTGACACAAACAATGAAAATCCCCTGTGACTTCTCTCTTGCTCAAGATAACAAGATGTAGTAGTAATAGATTTAAGGATATCTTTTTATGTATTATTTTTATTTTTTAGATATTTATTTGGCTGTGCCAGGTCTTAGTTGTGGCACATGGGCTCTTTTTAGTTGTGGCATTCCAACTCTTATTTGTGGCATGTGAGGTCTAGTTCCCTGACCAGGGATGGAACCTAGGCTCCCTGCTTTGAGAACATAGAGCCTTAGCCACTGGACCACGAGGGAAGTCCCAAGGATATCTTCTTTCAAATATCTTTCTGTGCATGTAAACCACCCATCCACCAAATTAGAGATCACACTATATACACTGTTTTGCATTTAGTCTTTTCATTTATTGTATCTGAACTTTTCCATGTCAGTAGATGCAGACCTACCTTAAAAAAAAAGAAGAAAGAAACAATACAGCGGTGTCCAACGTGAAAGGTAAATTTTTAAAATAGACTCTATCCTTTTAAATAAAGTGTAGGAGAGCAGAGGCCGGGTGGCCCTGTGTTTACCTGACTACAGCCTATCTGTGTGCTTAAGGCATTCACGGTGGGGCTGCCTGGCCATACCGAACCCAGTCCATCACCTGCCACCTCCAACCCCGGGGAGGTTGGGCTGGTCTCCCTCTCACTGACCTCGCTGGGAAGCGTCCAGCACAGAGACCCCTGCTCTCAGGGCTCTACAGCAGGGATTACCAAGCATCGTGGTTGCCATGGTTACTGTGGACTGAGCAAGTCCCGGGTTTCAGAGAAAGGAGCGCCCAGAAAAGGGGAAAAAGGGAGGGTACGGGAGAGGACAAAGGGACGCGAGGTGAGAAGGCAGAAGGGCGTGCAGGAATGTGGGGGTGACCGGGGAGATCAGGAAAAGCCTGGAAAGTGGGGAGGCAGGGGTAGAGGAGAGGGGGAAAGGGCATGGAAGGGAAGGGGTGCCTAGGGGGCTATAGGAAGCGGGAGGTGTGGGGGCAGTTCCGAGGCCCCAGAACCCTAGGCCCGTTTACCCGCCAGCGCCGCCGCCAGGCTCCGCCATCTCCAGTTGCTATGCGACGCCGTCAACATCCGGCGGGCAAGGACCACGCGCCGGGCTTGCGGGGCCGGAGGCCTTTGTGCCGTTTGTGTACACTGGAAACACAGAATATTTAACTCTGTAAATGTATTAAAGGATAAATACACATATTCTCCATCTCTAAGTCCGAACTCTACCCCGCCCGACTCAGTTCTGTAAAGTGACAACCGTGTCAACGTGTGTCCTACCGGCCACTCTGGCGCCCCAGGGGCTCGCGCAGGGCACCCGGGAAGCCGGGGACATGGGACGGCCAAGTGTCCTGAGGATGGAAGGAAGAGGCGGGGGCGCGACGGGGTCCGGACCAGCCGCACCTTCAGGGACCGAGCCCCCGCCTAGTGCCTGCCTGTCCATCTCCAGACCTGGGGGGCTCAGTACCCCCTTCCCGGGGTTCTTGCGAAGAATTCAAGGCGGGAGAGGGATGCCCTGTGGCCTCCTGGTGGGTGTTGTTCTCTTCCTATCTCAAAATGGTAAAAACAAAAGCAGAGGGTGGACAGAGAGGGCGAGCGCGCACGTGGGACGTCCCAAGGGTCCTGGCTTCACTCCGGGGTCGCGGGGCTTCCCTCTGGGGCAAAGTCCCGGGGCCGGAGGCCCGGGCGGGCGGCGAGGCCCGGAATAGGAAGGGGGCGTCCGGGCCGGGGCCTGGGGTCGGAGAGCGGAAGGTGACTGGGGCAGTTCCGCGACACTGCTGGGGCCGGGTTGGTACTGGGGCTGGCGGGGGTGGGGTGGGCGGCGGGTCTGATTGGGCCGGGGGCCGGGTTGGGCCGGGGGGCGGGCCGGGGGCCGGGCCTCGCCGCGCGTCCCCGCCCCACCAAACCTCACTGGCGGCGGCGGCAGTGGCGGCGGAGGCGGCTCCGGGAGCCGGCGCAAATCCGGCCCCGGGTGCGGGACCCGGGTGGGTATCGGGGACCTGCCGGGGGCCGCGGGGGCGGGGCCTGAGGGGCCGGCGGGGTACCGGGCAGCGCCCCTCGGCGGGACGGGGTGGGGGCGCGCGGGACGCGTGGGCCTGCAGCCGCGGGGCCCGGGAGGGGCCGGGGTCTGGCCGCAGCGCAGAGAGTGCGTGCAGGGCCAGAGCAGGAGTGGGGCGGCAGGATCACGCGGGGAGCTCTCTGGGGACCCCCTCCGCGGTGGGTTCTGGCTCCCCGGGCAGGGAGTGTGGGCCTAATTCGAGGAGACGCGGTCTCTGGCTGTCTGAATCTTTGGTCCGGAGAACTTGCGGTCTTTGTCTGGCTGGATCGTCAGAGCACGCGAATGAGAACTTGTAGGGGCCCGGCGTTTGCCGACACAGCCCCCAAAGTGTGTGTTTCACCCGCACGGGGCGCCTACTTAATATTCCCGGCCTTGGGGTGGGTGGTCTGCCTGTTTAAGAGCCGCAGGTCATGAAACTCACACCCTTTAGGCCCGAGCTCTTCCTCTTGATCTTTTCTTAAATAATAATAAAAGAAAGGAAGAAAAAAATAGAAAGAGAAGAAAAAGGGAAAAGAAAAAAAATCGGCAATTTAAGATTTCTAAATATAACCTAAGGCACGCTGCCAGAAGCCATGAATCTTGAAATCCTGTTATTCCCACACTCGGAAGTCGGTGTCATATGTTGGCCACAACCTAGTTCAGATTCTATTCAGAAACAGAAAACGACATAATACGTTCACTTTCCTTACCGTGAAGTTTGTTTTACTGCCTCCTCAAGTTCATAGGAGAAGCTGGCTTGGTTGGCCAGCCCCTGGACTGGTCCCACTGATCCTTCTTTACCACCTGCAGGCACCAGTTCCCATGTCTGTAAAGAGGGAACTGGTTCTCAAAATCCAGCCATGTGATGAAGCATATTATCAAAGGGCAGGGGCAAAGGCCCAGATTGGAGAGTTACATTCTAAATCTGTCACAGATTGATTAGAGAACTTAAAAAAAAAAAAACAACTGTGTGTTTGTTTTAGAAATTCCCTACTAGAAACATCAATATTTAGTTGACTAGCAAACATTAAACACTTTTAAGAACCAGGAAAACTTTTGCAAAGAAAAGATTACTAAAGTGAGGAAATCCTGTTAGTATTAACTGTGAAACTCATTGACAGCCATGTGTTGTTGGTATCAGAAGGCTTATTCTCTGCTGAGTGCACTTGGCTTGTAGAGCGTTTGTGGTGAGCAGAGTCTCAGAATATGACTAAGGAAAGTTCTTATCAGTGGAATTTTTAATCCTCCAGCCATGATGATCGTTATGTAAATAGATTCTGACTATCTTGTATGAATTAAACCCATAAAATCAGGAACTAAGGTGATCCCCATTTTACAGGTGGAAACACTGACACTTAAATTCCCCAAGTTCATGCATCCTAGAGTGACAGAAATACAGGCCTTGGGCCCAGAATGTTCCAACTCTGGAAAACCACTGTAACACCCTCCCCTCTTGCCCCTACCACTCACATGCACATACTCTTGCCCCTACCTCTCACATGCACACACACTCTCCCTGCCCTAGGGACTTAGAATAACATGGTTCACTCTGCCAAGTGATTCATAAACATTTGAGAGAGTGGGGACTAACCGATGTCACCACTAGCTGCTAATATCAATTCAGTTGAGTCTATAAAAAGCCCCCCAGGCCTCAGTGTAAAGGCATCTGAGGTCAGCCTCGGGGTTTGCAGAACCCTACCTACAACTATGCTGGTCTCCCTGGCTCGGGTTTTGGGTAGCTCAGTGCTTGGGTTTAAAACATGGCCTCCAAACAGATTGCTGGATTTGAATACCAACCCAGTACGTAGTACTGACTTAATGCTACCGTGCCTTGGTCTCTCCATCTGTGAAGTGGGAGTAATACAACCTGTCACAAAGTTCTGTTGCAACAGTTATCTAAAGCACCTAATACCTGGCTCATTCAAAGTTCCTGTTAATATAAGTGTTTAATTATTATTAATGACCATTGTTTGGATTTTTCACATTTAACTAGATTGGTAAAGATACTTGGTTTTGTTTTTTGGTTCCTTGTATATGTGGTCCATCAGGTGGAAAGCTGATCATAAGCCGAAGTGGAATTCTCCATTTAGATATATTTACAGTCTCTCTTTTTTTAGTTTTAAAATGTGGACATTTATTATTACAAAATCAACTGGTTTGATTTTAAAAAACTGCTATATTTTAAAATAATACAAATACAAGTTAAAATAATTGTAAAACTGTGATTCTTTTGAGTTCAAAAAAGTGGTTACCCAGAGAAGAAATAAAACCTCCTGTGTGCGCAGTTGTGTCCAACTCTTTGCAACCCCATGGACTGTAGCCTGCCAGGCTCCTCTATCCATGGGATTTTCCAGGCACGAATACTGGAATGTGTTGCCATTTCCTCCCCCATAGATATATTTACACTGTTTATAATTTTGTGGGATGCTGGGTCCCCCTGGGCTGACCGGGATGACCAGATTGCCTGGCAATGCAAATCTGGAGTAGAGATTTTAACTTGTCCCCCCACATCCGGCCGAGGGTCCCCAGTTTTCTCCACAGGCCTGAATCCTCTTCTGTAAAGTTAGTGAATTAGCTTCATACAGCGGTACAGTTGGGGAGGATGACTTTAAACATGAAGGATTTGTAGCAGTGGAGGTTGGTTTTATTGGTGTACATTGTTATTGTACATTGTTCTATTGTATTTGTATTAGATTGACGAATGTTGATGAGGCCATTGCACAAAGAAAGCACATACTTCTCCCAGCCCACCCCCACATCCTTGTAAATGACATAGGGAATCTTTTCCCACTCACTTCCATGTTGGTGGTTTTGATACTAGCAACCACTCACGTGTCCTCTGGGCACTTGGTCTTGCATCTCTAATAAATCTGCTTTGATGAACTACCTGATGCTATGTGATCTGAGGCATGTCCTTTACTCCATCTTTTCAACCGATATAGCCATCTTCAGAGAGGAGAAATCAGGCACTTAAGACTTGTTAAAAAAAAAAAAAGATCAAGTTCGTCGTCTGCCTGCAGTAGCCTCAGTTGTATGGCTAGCACAAGGAAAGAACTAAAATAACCCAAATGCACTATCCAGTCTGAATGGCATGCCCTTCTTTGCCTGAGCCTCCGACGGAGAGTCTTTCCCGGTGTTTAGAGCTGATATACAAGATTGAGGGGTCTGTATGGACTCACCTGACTGCATACAGAGATGTGGTAGTATCTTTTCCATGCTCTTTTTGGATTAGCTCCTATAAAAACCACCATCACTTGGGTGCATCCTGAGCCTGTGTCTGAACCTACTTGCACACTTTGGTGTTTGCTCTGGTTTTCCACTGAGTGACCCTGAATTTAAGTGGTTTATAAATTGGTTGTTACACTCTCTGGCATTGGAATCAGAACAAAGGACATATCTATCAGATGGCATTTGATACCTTTACCATTTTTCAACTTCTTCTTTTTTTTAAATATTTATTTGGCTCTGCTGGGTCTTAGTTGCAGCATGTGGGATCTAGTTCTCTGATCAGGGATCGAACTGCATTAGGAACACAGAGTCTTAGCCACTGGACCACCAGGGAAATCCTGGTTTTTCAGTTTCTGGAGCTAAAATGCTTTCTGTGAGCAAGATCAAGTGTGGTGCATTCTGGGGGTGTTGTCAGTATGTTTCCCCCCAGTTTGATTTCTGTTTTGTGGTACATTAGCTAGGACGGAGGAGCCTGGTAGACTGCAGTCCATGAGGTCGCTAAGAGTCGGACACAACTGAGTGACTTCACTTTCACTTTTCACTTTCATGCATTGGAGAAGGAAATGGCACCCCACTCCAGTGTTCTTGCCTGGAGAATCCCAGGGACGGGGGAGCCTGATGGGCTGCCATCTATGGGGTCGCACAGAGTCGGACACGACTAAAGTGACTTAGCAGCAACAGCAGCAGCTACTCCTTTGCCACAGACACTGAGAACCTCTCTGGGTTAAAGTTTATAGGCACAATATAGAGGTCAGATGCCCCTCATCCACTTTGGGGTTGGTCAGTGGCTTCCTGGTTGGCTTTACCCTTTCCCTTGCTTTTTGGGTTTAGTCCTTTCTCAGTATGAATCCTGACTCACCTTTAAGTCTGTTTCTCCTTGCAGGCCCCCCTTCCTTGGTGCGTTGTGGGAGGTGGTTTGGGGGTATTTTCTGTCCAGGGGCATGGGCAGCAGATGGTCTTTCTCTGGACAGGCAGAGGCTTTGGAGTTTTCCAAGGAGTGGGTGATCATCGAAGTGACAACTGGACAGTTAGGAGAGGAACAACAACTAAGCAGGCCACCAGATCTTCCCGCATCCTTGTTTCTTTAACTGTCTTCTCCAGTTACGGCCTCTTGAGGGTCCTTTTTCCTTATGACAGTTGCCCCAAGGCCCCAGCTCTAGGATTTCTGCCCTAAACTTCATTCTTTCGATTTAACTGCAAGTCGATTGTGTTGTCCTCACTTCCACACAGAGGGCCCCACGCACAGCAGCCCTGTCTTTGACCCACAGTCTTTTCCGTGTTAATCCTGAATGCAAAATGCAAGTGCAGCAAATATATTTCTCTTCTGCAATGATCCCATAATTTGAACTTAAATGCAAATAAGAAGAGGGGTGATATCAGCTCCCAGGTGTCTTATCTGGGCAACGAGACTGAAGGAGACCCAACTTCCCCAAACTGTGCACCCCAAAGAAAGGGTTTCTGATCTGTAATATTTATATCACCCATTGAACCGCAAAACTGGATATTCCCAAAAAGACTGTGATGCATGTGCCTGGTTCTGGGAAGGTAGAGGAAACTGGGGCCTCTTGTGAGGTGTGTTAGCAGCAGATGTTTTATGAGAGGAAAACAACCCTTGTTTGCATGTGTCTGGCTTGTGTTTAAGATGGCATTACCTTGTCCCTGCTCTGTGTTGATTGGTCTTTGAGGGCAAAGCAGATGAACCAGTTTTCTTCTGGTCATCTGGCAGGTGACCAGAGCTCAGGGCAGTTTTCTCCTGAGCAGTGTGATAGTGACAAGGTCGGGGAAAGAATCACCTGTGGGCTTTGCCGCACAACACATCCCCCTAAGGGTTCATTGGCCCCATTCCCTACCTGCTTCCCCCTTGCTGCAGTGGACAGCTGTCACAGTGGACATGGGCTGTGACAGGTATGCGGGAACTGCCAGATCACGAGCTGCCAGGACCACACTTGTCCTGTTGACTCAGGGTGGCCCTGCGGCGGGGTCATGGCACAGAACAGTGAATGGGAGGAGTCTGGGCAGAGCCTCTCTCCGACTGGCTCCAGGCAGCCCTGTTCCTTTCATCTTCTTAGAAAGGTTCAGGAGGTGTTTGCACCTTTGCTTTATTTGTTTTCCATTTGAGAATTGATGCAGCCTCTTACACCAGCATGGGGGCTTCCCTGGTGGCTCAGCGGTAAAGAACCTGCCGGCAATGCAGGAGAGGCATTGAGTTGGGAAGATACCCCTGGAGAAGGAAATGGCAACCCACTCCAATATTCTTGCCTGGGAAATCCCATGAACAGAGGAGCCTTGGGGGCTACAGTCCATGGGGTTGCAAAAGGGTTGGACACGATTTAGTGACTAAACCACCACCACCACCATAAGCAGCACCGGAATCAAGGCTCTGGCACTTGTCTGTGCACAGTTTTCCTCTGTCCTGTCCAGCTGGCACAGAGGCTGGGTCTCCCCTCTGCAACGTCTAGGCCCAGGTTCTCATCATATTGCTTAAAGGCTAGTTGCTCTGAATGGAAGTTTGATGGACAGTGGAGATGGAAAGCCCCCTGGAGAGTTAGAAGTCAGCTCTTTACAGTGTCCTTGGTGTGATGTGGTTGGCAGAAGAGCAGTCCCCAGATGTCCAGATGTTACTTCCTAGTTCTGGGAACTTGTGACTGTATTGGGTCACGTGGCAAAGGGGATTCAAGTTGCAGATGGAATTAAGGATGCCTATTGGCTGACTGTGATGTGGAGAGATTGTCCTGGATTATCCAGTGAGGCCGTGTCATCTCAGGGTTCTTGAAAGTGGAAGACGGGGCCAGAGTCAATGTCAGAGCGATGCGCTATGAGAAAGACTGCACCTGCACTGCTGGCTTTGAAGGAGGAGGAAGGGGCCACAAGCCAAGGGATGTACATGGATTCTACCTGGAAAAGACAGGAGAATGGATTGTCCCCTGGAGCCTCGGGAAGGAACCCAGCCCTGCTGACACCTGAGGTTAGCCCAGTGAGACCTGGGTTGACCTCTGGCCTCTGGAACTGCAAGATAATACACTGTATTGTTGTAAGTCTCTATTTTAGTTACAGTTGCCACGGAAAGCCAATGCATTGGGGATAGAAGTGCTTCATGAAGGAAGCAGGAGGGGAGACTTGTGTCTTTTCTAAAGGATGTCATTTCTGCATCTGTGTTTTGCTCATTTCTGTCTTTTTTGGTGACTTTACCTCACTATCTAGGAGGACTCTCGCTGGGTCTAAATCACTAAATCTTGGGGAATGAATTTGGGGTATAGTTTCTTTTTTAAAAAAGAATTCTTCAGGTTTATTTTGGCTGTGCTGGGTCCTCATTGCTGTGCTTGGGCTTTCTCCAGTTGTGGCAAGTGGGGGCTACTCTTTGTTGCGATGCACGGGTTTCTCATTGCAACGACTTCTCTTATTGCGGAGCACGGGCTCTAGACACATGGGCTTCAGTAGTTGTGGTTCATGGGCTTAGTTGCTCTGGGTCATGTGGGATTTTCCCAGACCAGGGATCAAACCCATGTCCCCTGCATTGGCAGGCAGATTCTTAACCACTGGGCCACCAGGGAAGGTAATAGATTCTTAACTTTACCCCTGTAAATATTAACTAGAGGAGAGCCCCACCCCACCAGTGCCACGTGGAGTTACAAAAGCCTCGGTTCCTCTGGGCCAAGTGTCAGTGGCCACGTGGTTCCTGGGGAGGGAGGTGGGAACATGTGTGGTTGACAGCAGGCCTGCTGCTGCCCACTGGCTACAACCCAGCGTAGCGGGGCCAGTTCTGAACAGGGCTGGGAGAGAAGAAATCTGCTATCCTTCCCGGGCCCCACCCTACTTCTCTTGGGGCTGCTGCAGTTTCTGACATCTTTCTTCTATAGGCACCCTCTCCCCACTCTCCAACCACCTCAAAACCTCTTTCCTCCTGGAAGCAAACTTGAGTTACCTTCATCACCAGTGTGACTTATTCCTGCAAGTCACAGAGAACCAAGAATAGTTCTCAAAGATGTTCTAATTCTTAAAGAGTTGCAGATTAATAGGAGAGAATGACTCCCTAGTCGAGGAGTTTTTGCAGAGTCTTTTGTTTCATATGTGTGTGTGTGTGTATGTGTGTGTGTGTTTTCTGAGGAGAGGTCAAGTGGATCTTTCCTTTCAAATTATACAATAGCCTATTTTGTAAAAAATGTGGTCCTACCCAGTGGTTTCTGATGGCTCAGAGCAGCACAGAATTCAACGTGTATTCATAACATTATCAGAGATGGTTAAAAGCCAGCACTGGCATTTTTATTTTATATCTTTTAAAATCATTGCCTTTTTTTTTTTTTTTTTTTTTTGCACACTCAAGCTAATGCACATTCCAGATCTTGGCCTGACTCCATTTCTGTATTCCTTGTGCCAACTGCCAGGTTGGCATCGCTCTCCTTTCCATCAACAAAAACATGGCATTTGGAACTCTACTGAAGATGGCCCTTCATAAAAGGAACTTCTCAGAGATGTCATGGACACAGGAGCTTATAAGCTAAGATCAAGAAAACTGATAAGAACATAACCATTTTAAAAGTAAAAATATTAAATGAATGCATTCAAGGAGGATGAGGTTTTGTTTTGTTTTGTTTTTTTAAATCATTGTCACGGTTCTACCTGGAGCTGTTTCTCTATCCACCCTTCATCTCTCGGGATTTGGGGAGAGGATTTACAGTATTGGTACAAAGTGCTTTGAGCATCTCAAGCTGCTTTTTTATTTCAATTAACACTCAATCCTTAGTAGAGATGCAGAAAGTCAGATAGCTGTTTCTGACTATGGGCGTCACTGGTTTTGTGTGTCTCAGGATCCTGCTGGTGGCGTTTTTAGATTGTATGAGAGGGTCCCCTTGTACAGGTCCTCTCTGTACACCCTCTCCAGGTCCCCACTTCTGTCTGGATAAGGAGGAGAGTCAGTCTGGCCCATAGAAAGACCCCAGATCTGTGAAGGGGACCTGGGTGTTCTGCTTGCTCCAGGTTCTGTACCTGGCAACCTTTCCGGAGCACAGTTTTCTGGTCTCCCAGTGGGGTGGGAATCTTTGTTCCCTGCAGGACTCTAGGTCCAAAAGATCCCAGGTGTAAACTGCTCTGCACATCTGCTCAAGAACTGTTCAAGGTCATGCATCTTGTGGATTCAGGGACATTAGAAGATCTGTCATCGGGTTGCTTGGTCTTTGCCAGGCCCTTGCATTGCTCCTGGCAGCCTGCCCTCAATGCGGGGACCTGAGCTCCCTTTGTCACTGGCCTCAAGCTCCCTGTCCTTTTCCTTGCCTCCATCCACGCCATTCCACTTCAGCCTGGCCTCTTTGGCTGCAAGCTTCCTGGTCCCAGATGTCTTTTTAAAAAATTAATATATGTTATTTTTTTTTAGGGTGGTACGGAGAATCCGTGCACCCTCTGCAGGTTCAACTATCATTACTATTTTTTCATTGTGATAAAGTGCACACAGCAGATTTTGAATACTGAACACTTGGAAGCACATAGTTCTGCAGCATTAAACGCATTCCCATCCTTGTGCGGCCGTCAGCCCCATCCATCCGCAGGACTGGCCCCTCCCCTCCCCCCGGGCCACTCCTCTGGAGAGCTTTCCTGCATTCCTGCTCCTGCTCCTCCCAGCGGCTCCTTCCAAACAGCCCCTGTCATCCCAGCCTGCGGTGCAGGGGTCAGGCCCTTGATTAGCTCTGTCTCCCTCCCTACCAGTCTCCTCCGTTTTATGGGTCCCTTGGAGGCATCAGCCCCCCTCTGGCCTGGCCGTGACCCTCTTCCTTGGCCTGAGCTCCAGCCCTGATGTCTTTGAAGGATCGCCTCCACTCTCTCCTTCAGAGCCGTGACCCTTGTGTAGTGCACCCCAGAAAAGTTGCAGCTGCCCCTCCTGTTGGCTGTGATGTGGACCCTGCTGTAGAGCAGTCATGTACCCTGGAGGAGACAGGGGGTCCCTCCCAGGCTGCCCCCCTGTCCTGGCTTGGCCCCAACCCCTGCCCCCCCGCCCCGGCCTGTTGAACCCTCTGGGGGCTCCCAGTTAGGACATAGCCTCAGGGTCAGGAGAGGATGGCAAGTGTTCAGAGGGTGCCCATGGGAGCTGTAGGTGTGGCCTGAAGGTGGGATTGGTCCCAAGGCCATGACCTTTCCTCTCTAAGGCCAATCGCTGAAGTCTGAGAGCCTGTGAGCAAAGGGGCTGGGAGAGGGATGTGATGTGGGCTCCACCGGGAGACAGCTGGTCAGGGAAAGGAGGGGAACAGGTGCTGGGGCAGGCCCTCCTCATCCCCACCCTGCCACCGAACCCTCTTCCCAGTGCTCCCCCAGCCTCTGGCTTTCTAAGTCCCCACCAAGCCTGTCAGAAGCCCAGGCCTGTACTCCGCTCCGGATACAGCTTCCCCTTCAATGGTCGACACAGAGGAAATGATTCCGGCAGTGAGCGCTGAAAGGCCAGGACGGCCCGACCTTAGAAATCTAGGCGGGGGACTTAACACTAGTACAGAGGGGCCCGCTGCTTCCCAGGGGTCTGGTCGGGTGGCTTTAAGGACCCTGAGGGAGCTGGATGCTGCTGTGCACACATGTGGCTTATCTGTGAAGCAAGAGCCACAAGACTCTGACCATAAACCTTTCCACCATCCTGGGTTCATAGGGACACCCCCGAGGGACAGGCCGGGACTCCAGGAGCTGCTCCCAGCCAGCCCACTGTTCGTCAGGTCTCGTTGCCAGAACAGTGGGCACTGAAGCCCAGGAGGCTCCTCTCAGGAGGTCTCTGAAGGCCGTTCTCCAGGCCGGCTCCTTCCAGTTCGCATCCCTGGACACAGAGCTGCACGTTCCTCTAGTCTGGGTGACACATGGGCCCAAAGCCACGTTTACTAACCCAGTGACAGGTGCTGGGCTGCAGGCAGGGGAGAGGCCTTCTGCAGTCTTGGATCCACCCAACACTCAACATCCAACTGGTGACAGACCAGAGGAGGCGGTGGGGGAAGGCTCCGGGCAGCCACTGACGTGTCATTAATTTGTGCTGATAACAGCACAGCCTGAGCGGCAGAGGGGCTGGTCTGCCTCCTTTCAGAGCCTGATTCTCTGCCTTCCTTGGGGGTTCAGGGGAGCAGTGAGTGAATGGTTCCCAGTCTCACATGGTGATGGTGGCACCTGGGCGCCCCCTCCCCCAGACCCGCGGGGTCAGAGTGTAGGGATTTGCCCTCTGAGTTTCTTAAAGCCCCCTGGTTTGGAGAAGCACTGCATCAGGTCACCTTAGAGCCTCTGGACATCAGTGCTGTTCTGGCCGAGCCCTGCTTTTAGTGGCTCCGCTCGATTTGGGGCAACTGCACCCCAAGGGCGCTGTCCTGAGCTTTGGGCGGGGAGGGCCTCCATTCTCATCTGGGAGGTGGAGGCCTTTCAGCAACTGTGCTCTCTGGGATTCTTTTCCTTCCCTCTCTTCCGACAGGGTAGGGGTAAACTCAGATTTATGTTCACCAGCTGGAAGCCTCCGATAGCACTGCCAAATTAGGATGCTGCCAACTCAGATGGTGGGAGCAGAATAGAAATTCACACCAAGCAAGAAACCCAACCTCTGCGGACTTGTGTGTTGCCTGGCTTCCCCACGGTGGTCGGCCACCAGACACAAGCTGTGACTGTGGAGCTGGGGGCCCTATGTGATAGGCAATTGTCACTCTTGGCCTGGGCGCAGGTGAGGGGCCCCTGGCAGGCCCCGCTGGGTGTGAGGCATTCTGGATACATAGGCCTTGCCTTCTAAATAGCAACAAGCCATCTCTTTCAACAGAAGCAAAATAAGGCAGTAAGGGGGATTCCAGGGGAAAGGACTGCAGGGGGTGGGGATGTGGGCAGGGAGGGCGTGTTTGGAGAGCTTGCTCTGGACTCCGTGCTTTGGCCCAAATGAGGAAGCTGTGGCTGGCAGATCCTGAGAAGGACTGCACTGGCTAGGTGCAGTCACCATGTCAGTTGCCTATGAGCAGAGCCTGGTTTTCTGTACACCCGGGGGGGCTGCCAGTCCCCACAGAGGAGAGGGGCTTCCATGATGGTTGGTGTGAAAGGCAGGCCATCAAGTTTCTGAAATTTACTGCAACAGTGGTGCTGCAGTGGAGTGGGGGTGGTTGCTGGGGAAAGAGGTTAACATGACCCTCCCCTTCCCCCATTTTTAAAAATTTCTCATAAGATTGTATATGACAAGTATCCAAGTTTTATTAAGCTGTAATTGATCTCCCTATTTCTTAAAATCAAACAATAGTATACAAAAAAAAATAAAGGGAAATAGTGATAAAAACAATACAAACACTCATTCAGTGAGTTGGTGAATGCGTGGCTTTTTCAGGTAAATGTATACTTTGAATTAGACTTTTTGAAATATCAGTAGTAGTTCATTGAAAATGGAACCACAAGAAAATTAGATGAAAATATAAGCCAACATTAATGGATTTTTGGCTTGGGAAGAATGATATAAAGTGTAAAATGGATAAAAAGGAAATCACTAAGGGAAAGTTACCATCAGTTTGCCTAGACGTTTAAAACGTCTGTATTTCTGATGCTGAAGCTGAAACTCCAATACTTTGGCCGCCTGATGCGAAGAGCTGACTCATTTGAAAAGACTCTGATGCTGGGAAAGATTGAGGGCAGGAGGAGAAGGGGATGACAGAGGATAAGATGGTTGGATGGCATCACCGACTCAATGGACATGGGTTGGGGTGGACTCTGGGAGTTGGTGATGGACAGAGAGGCCTGGCGTGCTGTGGTTCATGGGGTCGCAAAGAGTCGGACACGACTGAGCAACTGAACTGAACTGAATGCGATTTAAAGGCAAACTAGGGAAAATATACATACAGCAAAAGATTCAGATTAAGATCTTTGCCATATAAACATTTCTTTCCTATTAATAAGGATTCTGACACCCCGGCAGAAATATTAGCAAAGTACACCAACAGACATTTCACAGGAATAACACAAATGTTTAATACAAATAAGGCAACCCACTCAAGCAAACGGATTATCAGAAAACCATTTTGCAATGACCAAATTAGCAAAACGTCAAATCCCTTAAAGCTCTGATTTTTAGAAATCAATGGATTTTTAGAAATCCACTGGACATTCTGTCAGTTTGGCCTCCCAAGGAAATAGGAATTCCAGAAATTAACCTAGGAAAACAGGATACAGATGAAGATTTCTGCATAAAAATGTGAAGTTTATTATTTAGGTAGCCACTATTTGGAAAACATATCTAGTGATGTGGCTAGTTCAAGAATGGTGCATTCTTGTAATATATTTATAGATGTTAAGATGGAGGGTTGACATTTTGGATTTTTTAATTAATTAATAATGTGGTGTATTAGTTTTCTGTGACTGCCATAAAAAGTACCACAAACTGGGTGTCTTAAGCAACAGAAATCAATTTTCTTACAGTTTTAGAGTCAGGAAACCTGAGATTTTGAAGGGTTGGTTCCTTCTGAGGTCTCTCTCCTTGGCTTGTAGAGAGTTGTCTTCATGTTCACACTACATTCTCCTTGTATACCTGTATCTATCTCCAAATTTTCTTTTTTTAAATGACACCAGGGACTTCCCTGGTGAACCAATGGTGAAGATTTTTCAAGATCCCAATGCAGGAAGCCTGGATTTGATCTCTGATCAAGGAACTAGATCCCACGTGCTGCAACTGAAGACCTTGCGTGCGACAACCACGACCTGGTGCAGCCAAGTAAATAAATATTTTTCAAAATAATAATAAAATAAAGGACACCAATCACTGGATTAAGGCCTTCCCTTCATGACCTAATTCTGACTTGATTATCTCTATATAGAAGCTACTTTCTTTTCTTTTTTTTTAAAGCTGAAAATTTTTTAATATTTCTGTCATTTCACAAAACATCTTTTGTTGACATTCTACAAATTATACCATCCAATAATGCTCCAATACTTTCTTCTTGTGAAGATAGTTTATATACCTTTTTGACTTCTGTAATATTTGTTATTTCGGGGAGATTTTTCAGAGGAACCTGATGACCTTCTTTCTACCTGAGATATTAGGTATTCTTGATTTATTTATTTTTCACCTTCTTCAATATAAGCAATCAAAACTGAAGTATCATTTGCTGAGATAACAAATTTTTTCAAGGCCTCTGAAGTATTGTTATTTGGGGAAAGATTGAAAATAACTTCAGTAGATAGAGTTCTTGTCTTCATTTTCCCCAGTTTGTAGAGGTGAACTGCTTTGTTTGCGGCCACAATTATCTGAAATGGATCAACAATCACTGTAGGGTTTATTAATGAGCCATCAATGGCACCTTCCATGGCCTTTTTTCTCAAGCCCGCAGCATTTTTTTACATCTTTAAATAACAGAAGGGTCACCCTGTATTCAGGGAATAGGTCCAGCTGATGTGTTAACTGCATTTCATAGATAAGCAGGATGCTACGTCGCGTCCCCGTCCTTAGAAGCTACTTTCAAATAATGTTGAATTATGAAGTGTAGGGGCTTCCCTTGTGGCTCAGATGGTAAAGAATCTGCCTGCAATGCAGGAGACCTGGGTTCGATCCCAGGGGTCTGGAGAAGGGAATGGCATTGCACACCAGTATTCTTGCCTGTAGAATTCCAAAGACAGAGGAGCCTGGCGGGCTACAGTCCCTGGGGGTGCAAAGAGTTGGATACGACTGAGCAACTGGCACACACACACACACATGAAGTGTGGGGGTGAGAACTTTAACGTGAATTTTGAGGGGACACATTTTAGCTTATAACACGTGGAAAAATACATTATAACAAAAAGCAAGATATGATACAATTCCAGTAGGTGATTTTGTTTTGTTAAGATAGACACAGAAGATAGTAGAAAATACACAGATATTTTTGGGTTGTGTGAGTTCAGGGACACGTGTTCTTTATATTGACACTTCTCTGAACACATTTCATAATTAAAAAAAGAAAAAGCTTTAAAAAAATAGGTCAAGGAGTCTCCGCTTCTAGTTTGAAAGAGAGCAGAGATTGGGAACCAGTTTTAATTGAGGCAAAATAGGTTCATGAAGGAGCAAATACATTGAAAAAAATAAGTGAACATTGAAGAGAGTAAATATTCATGGCTAATGTTTAACAGACGTTTGGGATCTACCAAGAAGCAGATTATCTCCCACCCTTGAACAGCCTTGGGGGTGGAGCTGGGGGATTGTCCTTGCTTACCCAGGTTGGGTGGGGGCGCCTAGGCGCCAGAACTCCAAGCACGGAGGACAAAGTTCTCACGTTTAGGTGTGTCCACTCACTGGGGTGTGCGGACTTGGGGTGTGCAGTACCCGTTTTCTCGTTTGCAAAACTGTGCTGCTAGGACTTGCTTTCCAGGGCTGCAGTGGGATTTCACAGCCGACGTGGGGAAAATGCTATATTGTGAACACTTGTATTTTGGAATCCCCTTCAGAGCTTTCAGCACATTCTTTTGATTACCCTCAACAGTGGCAAACCATCTTCACTTAAAGATGGTGTGGTTTTTAGAATCATCTGAGTGTTGTTTGCAGCTCATTCTGGCAGTTAGTGCAATTAAACTAAGTATTAGTAATACCATTTGAGGCTCAGATGGAGGTGGGGCCCCAGCCCCGCCCTAGTCTTGCCCACCCAGAGGCCACGGGCCCCAGGAGGCCACTAAGCACCTGGACCACGGCTGATCTGAACTAAGGTGTGCTTATGTTCAAAATATAAACTGGACTCTGGAGATGTAAAGAATGTAAAATAGCTCATCAGTAATTTTTTCATGTTGATTACATGCTGAAGTAATACTGTTGGGGATATAGTGGCTTAACTAAAAACATATTGTTAAAATGAATTTCCCTCATTTCTTTCTTTTTACTTTTTAAAAGTACAGCTACTTGGAAATTTAAAGTTGCATATGAGGCCTCACATTGTATGTCTCCTGGGCAGTGCTGATCTGGAGAGGGGAATTCATTTTCTTGTATGGCTCATTAACTGATCTTGTAATTCTGGAGTGATTCTTGAATTCTAAAAATATTCCAGATGAATGGAATGAAGTCATCATTAGAATTGAAATATAGCTTTATCAAGTGATTAATTGGAAAGAAAACACATATTCCGATGTGTAGGTTCCAGTGTGATTTAAGTTTCGAATCTTGGTCAGATGTCGTGTGTTCAGACAGGAGAACTCGGTGGTTAAGACGGGGGAGACGCCCCCTCGACCTGGGGAGGCCAGAAGGCTTCCCCAAAAGTCAGCCTGGAGGGGATTTGGGTAGCGAGGAACAGCCCTGCCCTGAGTCTCCAGAAAGTGGTCTGAGCCAGGGGTTGGCCACGTGTAGCGCATGAACCAAATCCCGCCTTCTGCCTGTTCTGTACAGTGCACAGGCTAAGGCTGGTTCTGACATTTGTTTTTCATCATTTTATTTACTGATTTTATTTTTGGCTCTGCTGGGTCTTTGTTGCTGCGAGGGCATTTCTCGAGCTGCAGTGAGCAGGGTCTGCTCTCTAGTTGTGGTGCATGGGCTTCTCATTGTAGTGGCTTCTTTTGCTGTGGGGCACGGGCTCTATCTAGGGTGCTCGGGCTCCAGTAGTTGCAGCCTGTGGGCTCAGTAATTGTGGCTCGCAGGCTCCACAGCACAGGCTCAGTAGTTGTGGCACACAGGCTTAGTTGCTCTGTGGCATTTTCCCAGATCAGGGATGGAACCCATGTCTCCTGCATTGGCAGGCAGACTCTACCACTGAGCCACCAGGGCAGCTTGGTTATGACATTTTAAATGATTGGAAAAAATTGAAGGGTTTTCCTGTGTGACATCAGAATTATATGGAACTGGCATGAGTGAAGTGAAAGTGTTAGTCTCTCAGTCATGTCTGACTCTTTGTGACCCCATGGACTGTAGCCAGCCAGGCTTTTCTGTCCATGGAATTCTCCAGGCAAGAATACTCGAGTGGGTAGCCATTCCCTTCTCCAGGAAATCTTCCAAACCCAGGAACTGAACCTGGGTCTCCTGTATTGCAGGCAGATTCCTTACCATCTGAACCACCAGGTAAGCAAACAGTCTGGTGGGAACAGTCACACCTGCCTGAGTGCTGCCTACTTTCGCACAACAGGGAAGAGCTGAGTAGTCTCCACAGTGACCTTTGGGCCCACAGAGCCAAAAATATTTCCTGTCTGGTCCTTTACAGAGCCTGCTTACCATCGCTGGGGCTGAGGGGTCAACTTAATTCTGTAACCCACATTGAAAGTGGGGTCTCAGCCTTGGTGGGTGCCCAAGAAGGGGTGGATTCGGGACCCTGGACATGGCCGAGATGGAGGGGCTTCTGTGGCTCAGGGATGAGAAGGCAAGGACCCCAGCTGGTCCTGGGTCCCCAGGGCTGGTGATTGTCAAAGTCATCCTGCCCTTAGGAACCTCAGCAATGACAGAGAAGAGAGTGGTGGATTTCTCTAGGTAAAGGTGCAGGGATGGGAAATGTGGCTCCGGGGGGCCCCCATGGAACT
Organism: Odocoileus virginianus; assembly: GCF_023699985.2. Lineage (NCBI taxonomy): Eukaryota > Metazoa > Chordata > Mammalia > Artiodactyla > Cervidae > Odocoileus > Odocoileus virginianus. The sequence goes on from NC_069690.1 coordinate 49,779,373, forward strand.
GTGTTTGGGAGAGTTAGTAGCCCCGGACACAACTGGAAATATGCAGGTAGAGGGGAGATCGGAGCAAGGGGGCTCAGAGGGGCAACCAGAGAGCCATAAGGTGCTGAGGATCCAGCCTTCAGCCACCCGGTCCCAAGACATTGAAGGAAATTAGCGCCGAGACCACCCCTCCCCTGCTGAGCCAGATGGCCCCCTAGTCCCTGCCCTCTGCCCCAAGAAACTGTGCAAGCACTGGACACAAAGAGAACTCCATTTAGGGAACATCCTAAATCAGCCCTGGATTTAGGGGTAAGTGAACAAAATGCAGAAAGTACGAAGAACAATATAATTTACCCTGAGAACCTCCTCCAGTTGACAATTAAAAAAAAATTTATTATGGTAAAATATACATGACATAGGGAATTCCCTGGTGGTTAGGACTCTGTGGTCTTAACCATTTTCAAGTGATAGTTCAGTGGCACTGGGGACATTTGGGTCCATGTTGTGCAGCCATTACCAGCATCCATTTCCATAGCTTCTTCATCTTCCCAAACAGTAACTCTCCCCATTAAACACTAACTCCCCAGCCCTCACCCAGCCCTGGGCACCCACCCTTCTATTCTCTTGTCTCTATGAGTTTGACTGTCCCGGGTACCTAATGTCAATGCAAATTTGTCCTTCTGTGACTGGCTGGTTTCACTGAGTATGTCCTCAAGTTCCATTTACATTGTAGCAGGTGTCAGAATTTCTCTCCTGAAAACTCAGTAATACCCCATCATATGGACAGACTCTGTTTGGTTTATCTATTCCCAGTCAATGACTTTATCATATTGGCTTCGAGTCTTTTCTGTTTCTTTCTCCGAGAGTTGGAATTGCAGCCCATCTGTGACATTCCCATTCCAGCCACCTCACCCTTCAAGGCTGGCCTGCACCCTGCCCAATGTGGCCTGGGTCTCAGACATCTATGATCTCTGACCAGGAACCAGCTTTCCACACATCTGCTCATTTATACAGGCGACATCATGCCCATGGTAGGCACTCCCAGCTTGGTAGGCAGCCCTCATGAGCCCCATGGACAGGAATATTTGGTTGGTCCAAGTAGCTGTTGCCTGGGCTTCTGTTTCATTTTTGCTGGAATTAGCATTGCTTTTTGCCAGTGTATCAGGTGTTGGGTTTTCTTTTTATGTTCTCAGTCCTTCCGTTTCCTCTTCTGTGAATCGCCTGCTTTTTCTGTTGGGATATTGCTCCTTTTTGTGGGGAGTCTTTAGGAGTAGGAGTTCTATATATATTCTCAAGCTGATTGTTTGATTCCTAGTTTATTTTTTTTAAAGAATGAGTTGGGTGTTAACTCGAGTCCTTCACCTATCCCTTGTGACTCCTTCCCAGCAGAGGTGGCCAGCATGTGTTAGGACAAGAGGCTGGGCTTTGGGATGATGACACACGGGTCAGGTGAGGATGGTGAAGACCTGGAGGGGTGGGAAGGAAGACAGAGAACCAGGACATTCCCTGGGAAGCAGAGGGCTGAGAACCTCAGGAAGGAAGGGACACAGTGGTGAACCCTAAGCAAAGAGAAAGCCTGGAGGCTTCCCTGGTGGCTCAGATGGTAAAGAATCCACCTGCAATGCAGGAGACCTGGGTTTGATCCCTGGGTTAGGAAGATCTCCTGGAGGAGGGCCTGGCAACCCACTCCAGTATTCTTGCTTGAACTGTGGTGTTGGAGAAGACTCTTGAGGGTCCCTTGGACAGCAAGGAGATCAAACCAGTCAATCCTAAAGGAAATCAGTCCTGAATATTCATTGGAAGGGCTAAGGCTGAAGCTGAAACTCCAATACTTTTGGCCGCCTGATGCGAAGAACTGACTCATTAGAAAAGACCCTGATGCTGGGAAAAATTGAAGGCAGGAGGAGAAGGGGATGACAGAGGATGAGATGGTTGAATGGCATCACCAACTCAACGAATATGAGTTTGAGCAAGCTCCGGGAGTTGGTGATGGACAGGGAAGCCTGGTGTGCTGCAGTCCATGGGGTCACAAAGAGTCAGACATGACTGAGCGACTGAACTGAACTGAACTGCTGTGGAAACAGGTTCCTCTAGACTGGTCCTTTTGTAGGAGGTGCACACTTTGGGCTTGTGGGATCTTAGTTCTCAACCAGAGATTGAACCTGGGCCTACAGCAGTGAAAGTGCCCATTTCTAACCACTTCACTGCCAGGGAATTCCCTAGACTGGTTCTTAACAGGGTGATTTTGCCTTCGAAGGATATTTGCAATGCTGGAGACATTTTTGGTTGTCATAGTGGAAAGGGGTGCTAGTGGAATCTGGTGAGTTGAGGCCACGGATACTGTAAAACAACCTAAAAGGCACAGGACAGCCACCACCACCAGGAATGGCCCAGCCCTGAGTGTCCGTAGGGCCACAGTTGAGAACCCACTTCCTCTGTATGGCCTTGTGCTAGCAGGACCCCTTCTGTGGTTGCACAGCTTCCGTTTGCAGCTTACCTATGTGGGACACAATGTGCCCCAGGGATGCCCTGTCCAAGTTGATGACCCTGATGTCCTCTCTCTTCCTCCCCTAGGCAGGTCTGGAAGAGCCCCACCTGGGCCCAAGTGTGCGGAGGATGGAAACATTGCCCCGACAATGTCTCTGGGCCGCCTCCTTCGCCGGGCCTCCTCCAAAGCCTCGGACTTCCTGACCCTCACCCCGGGTGGTGGCGGCGGCGGCGGCGGGCCCCCCACCGTCCTGGATGGGGAGATCATCTACTCCAAGAACAATGTCTGCGTGCACCCACCAGAGGGGCTGCAGGGGCTGGGGGAACACCACCCAGGTGAGCCCGGCACAGGGAACCTGGGGTCACGGGCTGGGAGAAGAAAGCTTGGGGTGACAGGTCCAGAGAGAGCTGGCTGATCTCTCTGAAGTTAGCAAGCTTCTGTGTCACTTTCCCATTTGCCCTAATTTCCCCATCTGGGAAGCACATCACTGACCTTTGACTCACAGAGAGGAGGCAGGACGGTTGAAGGGGAATTAGCTGTGTTTGCGATGGAAGAGGCCATTCGTGCATACAGGGCTGCTGAGAGAGGATTGCTAGGAGGCGGGAGCGCCCGACTGCAGGGAGGGAAGCGGGGCATCATCTTCTTCAGGAAGCTGCCTGGTGGGGGGATTTCCCCCAGGCCCCCTTGAGTGTGTGCAGGAACACAGCCCTCAGGTCAGGCTTGGTGGTTTCATCCCTTCCCGCAGCCCAGAGGGTGGGATGAGGACCTAGCAGGTTGTGAAGTGGGCCTGGGATGCTGAGGACATGGAAATCATTGATCCTGCGCACCCTTTGTGCTTAAATCCACTGTTTTGAAATGGGGGAAGGAAGCTCTCAGCCTCTGCACAAATGGAGATGGAGGGTCCTTTCCTGGCCCTCCACACCAGAGCCTGGAGTTGCCCTGGGCAGTTCGAGGGACACTACAGCCTGTGGCTCTCCTGAGTCCCAGGAGTGGGTAACTTTTCCTGTGGTGACAGTGACTTTGCTATCTTTTGCCAAGCTGCAGAGAAAGAGACTGCGTTTTTTCCAGGGCTCCAGTTGTATTCTGAGCCCCCAAACAGCAAGCTCTCCTGTGCACGAAGGGAGTGGGCACAGATTCTCTTTGCAGGAGTGTCACTAATTGTGACTCTTCTTGGGCAGGGAGCTTAACTCTCCGGAAGTATTCTTGTCCTTCTGCCTTGATAAGCATATCTTTACAGTGGACAGTTAGCTACAGATTTAGAGTCACCAGACCCTCCAGGTTCCAAAGCAGGAGAGCCGACTTCCAGTCCCAGCTCTTTCCTGGGTTTTAAGGACCCTGAGCCTTCTCCAGGGGACATCACAGCCCCGTCCAAAGCCCCCACAGATAGGTCAGGTGGGAAGCCCTGAACAGGTCTTGGAAGCAGATTCTGAACTGTCAGGGTGGGGGATTCCAGGGTCCTGGCTCCTGAACTGTGCTCTTGAAGGCTGAGTGGCGTGTTGCCTTGCCCCTGTGGATGCCTGACCATGGGCCCAAATTCCAAGGACTCAGGGGGCCAGGAGCAGAGGTCCTAGGCCTGAGTCTGAGGGTGTTGCATGTTCTGGGCATAAAGCAAAAATAAAAGCTGCAGCCTTTGAAGGGCTTCTGGTATCATCCTTGCCTGATGGGAGGCAAGGGAGAGGGGGCCAGAGGTCTCAGGTTCCCTTCCAACCCAAAGCCATGTGGAGACACTTGACCTCACCTGAATGTTATGCTTCTGGACAACTGGTTGACAACCCCCGAGTTCCCCACTGTTTTGGAAGTGGGAGCTGGGCTAAGGATTCTGGGTTGAGTCAGAGCCCTGGGGCATGACAGGGACCCCAGCTCCTGCCCCAGGGGCTTCTCAGAGACCCAGAGGCCTGGGAACCTGGGTGCCATAGGCCTAAGAGTTAGGACATCCCCAAATGGCAGGTGTCTCAGGAGGAAAGGCCACCTTCCTCCCAAACTGAGCATTCAGGGGCCCTAAGAGCCCACCCATGTGCTGCTGGCCTCAGAGAACTGCTCTTCTCTTCTTTGTCAGCAATCCGGGACATGACATTGAAGATGGCCCTCCTTCCGACAAGCAGTTTTAAAGAAGAGATGCTGAGAAGCCTCAGCCAACAGGGAAAGGCCCAAATGCCACTCATCTTGGATTTATCTTTTGTGTGACGTAGTGATAAAGTCTGCAGCCTGAGTCCCTCCTAAGATTGCGATGAAGCTGGTGGCACTTCTGGGTCCCTGGGCGCCTCCCCAGCCACCTGGGCTCATCCAGACTGGGAGGCTGATGGAGGCAGGGGAGCCCTGGGGCCCCTAGAGCCGTGGACAGGGTGGGGCTCTGAACAAGAGGAGGAGGGAAGGCACAGGGTATCCTGCTGCTTGAGGGCTCGCCCCCAGATCTGCTCAGTGTGTGTGCTTAGAAAATGCCCTCGACTCTCATTCATCCTGAGTTCAACTGTATCCCTCGGGGTGCCTTCTTAGGGCCGGGCTGCACAGCCCCACGGTTTTCTCGCCTGGGTGTGGTTCTGGGAAGAAAGCAGCTAGAGGCACTTGGTGCACGGCCCTGCCTAACCATCTGTGCTCCTGACCCCTCATAGGCTACCTGTGCTTGTACATGGAGAAGGATGAACTGCTGGGGGCCACCCTCATCCTCGCGTGGGTCCCCAACTCCCGGATCCAGAAGCAGGACGAGGAGGCGCTGCGCTATATCACCCCCGAGAGTTCCCCCGTGCGCAAGGCACCCCGCCCTCGGGGCCGGCGCACCCAGAGCTCAGGGGCCCCCCACCAGCCATCCCCCACGGAGCCCAGGTCCACCCTGATCCCCAGAGACGAGGACATCCTGGTGGTGGCCCAGAGCATCCGAGACACCGAGTGCGTCAGCCCTTCGCCTGAGGATGGGGAGAAGCTGGCCCCGGGCTTGGGGACAGACGGCCCCCTCCCAGCCTTGCCACCGGCCCATAGCGACTCAGGAATCTTGTCAGCGGTCAGTTCGCAAGATGGGACAGAAGAGGGCCGGGAGCCCCGACCCGAGGTGGGTGAGGAGGAGGGTTCCTTGGAGCTGTCGGCCGAGGGTGTGAGCAGGGCCAGTTCCTTCGACTCGGACTCAGAGGCCTTCTCTTCACCCTTCTGCCTCTCGCCCATCAGCGCCGCCCTTGCTGAGAGCAGCAGCTCCGTGTTCTTGGAGAGTGAGAGCGGGTGAGTTCCCCACTGCCCACTGCGTCTCTGGGGCCAAGAGCAAGGGCCTGTGTCCCCGCTCTGCTCACTGAGCACGGAGGACGCCTGCATCCCATTGCGCGGGCACCAGAGTGCCTTCACTTCATGCCACCCCAGGGGGTTGTGAAGGACACACAGCCCGGGCTGGGGGGCTGGGAGTTCCCTCCCCCGTCTCTCCCCTTCCCTAGGACTAAACCTTCCCAGCCAAGTCTGACCAGCCCTGTACACCAGTCCAGACCCCCTGGGGCCAGGCCTCAGCATCCTGGCGCCTTCTGTGCTCATCACTGGAGGGACTGAGATGGTCCGTCAGGCAAATTCAGGGAGGTTGGGGTGGCGGCAGAAGGCTTGTGGGAGAGGCCTGGTCCCCAGCCAGGCTCTGTGCTCTGCCTGGGGCCAAGCCAGGCACAGGGCCCGGCCTGCCAGAGGGGCCCTTAGCCTTTCTACTTCTCACACCCTCAAGCTGTAAGAGGCTGGAACGCAGCCCCAGGGGGAAGTTGGCAGCATTTACTGTACAGCCGAGAGCCCAAGGGGACCAGATGCCTGGGCACATTAGCGGGCTCACTTTCCTTGCCACACACACAGGGCTGGGAGGGGCAGCCCTGAGATGTTGTCTGAAGGGGGAGGGTTATCATAGTGTCACATGGCGTCGTTAGGGGGCCTCGGGGCCTCCCAGAGGTGGGCGTGCACAAGGCTCGTGAACCACAGGCTTGGGCTAACTCAGAGCAACTGGGGCAGGCGTGGGATGGGCAGGCGTGGGACTTGTACACCCCCTTCTCATGCTTGGCTGTGGTCCGTGTTCTCATTAATTTCCAGGCGAATGATGGTGATGACAGTAAGTGCTGACGTTAGTCAGTCAGCATGTAATTCCTGAGCTCACGATGTGAGCTGGGCATGTGATCAGTGTGGATGTCTGAGTTTTGCCTGGGTGCAGGGCATGTGGGCCATGGATTAATTCTTTTTAGGCCCACAAGAACCCCAAACCCTGTGAGGTAGGTGCTCACATCACCCTCTGTGTATCGAAGGGAGAAGCGAGACCCAGAGAGGTTAAGGAACTTGCTGGAGGTCACCCAGCCAGTTCAGGAGCTGAGCCAGATTTGAACCCTGCTGGGTTTACAACAGACCTAGAGCAATAAGGTCACAGGAACTGATGTGAGAAAAGGAACAGGATGGGGAATGTGGAGCGCTTTGCTGCTTTCAGAGGGAAGGAATTTGGGATGAATTCTTTCCTGTTTTCTTCCCCAGTAAGATGCGGTCCATTAAAGCCCAAGGGTGAACTGATGACATTCTTCTCACGTACTGAAGGGTGCATGTAAGGGTGAGGTCAGCTGCAGCCAAGGACTCCAGTGCCCCATGAGGTTCCCTGAGCCATGCGTCTTTTCCCCACTAGGGAACCAGGCTCAGAAGGAAACTTGAAGCCCTGCCTGAGTCCCGCTGCCAGTGGGGCTCTGTCAGAGCTCCCCCTGCTGGTGCCATGCTGCCACTCTTTCCCCATCAGCCCTTCTCAGCCACTTTCTGTCTCTATGGATTGCCTGTTCTGGACATTTCACATCAGTGGGATCATGCAACTTGTGTCCTTTCGTGCTTGCCTCCTTTCACTGAGCACAGTGTTCTCAAGGTCCATCCAAGCGTGTCAGGACTCCATTCATTTTTATGACTGGCTAATACTCCACTCCAGTATTCTTGCCTGGAAAATCCCATGGACAGAGGAGCCTGGCAGGCTACAGTCCATGGGGTCGCAAAGAGTTGGACACAACTGAGCCACTTCACTTCACTTAAATACTCCCAGCAATTTTCACCTCCTGTTGGATTTGGGAACTGCTTGCAGACTCCTAACCTGAAGCTGGATGCCATCTGTCAGGTGTGGGAGTTTGGCTGTCCCGTCATGAGTCCTTTTTGTGGTCATGCTTTGGAAACCCAAGTTACATCTTCCAGACCCCTGTTCCACCCAATTTAGTTTAAGTTCATGTTTCTGCTTAGAGCTGCAGGGCATGCTCGGAAGGAAGACTGTAGTGTCGTGAGGGAGATCCCTCCCTCGCCGTGGAGCCTCAACAATTCCATATTGCTTGCTTTTCTGGCTCAGTCTGTCCAATTCTGCCAAGGCTTTGGGCTGGGGCAGGATCGCCATGAATGAGGTCCCCCTCCTTGCCTCCCAGGAGCATGTGCTTCAGTCAGGGGCTGATGTGAAAACAGGCTGTTTTTGAGATGCAGTGTGAGAGGTATTACATGGAGGCATCCTGGTTCCTGACCCACTCATGCTTGACAGGTTGCTGGAAGTTTAAAAAAAAGAAAAAAGCAGCTATGGATTTCAAGAGGGACTGGGTGGGCCCTGGGCTCTGCATTTTCTGCCAGGCTGCTCCTGCTTCTTTGCTCCTGGAGTTGAGCTGCAATTTTGTCTCCCCACAACATTCGAGACCTGAAAGCAAAGCTGGTGTGTCTCCACTCCCTCCTGCCCCCCACCCCACTACAGCTCCCACCCAGTGATGGGCCTGGAAATCTGGACTAAATGGTCAGTAGCGCTGGGTGCTATAGAGCAAGGCTTCCCAGCCCAGCGAAAAATGAGAATGCCCCAGGCAGCTTTGAAGGCCCCTGATTCCCAGGCCTACCGAGACTGACTGAAGCAGAATGACTGGGGTGGTCCCTGGATATGGGCAGATTTTTTCCTCTCTGCGCATGGGTCTCCAAAGTGCTGCTGGGCTTGAGAACCACAGTTGTGATGTGGGGAGCTTCCCTCATAGCTCAGTTGGTAAAGAATCTGCCTGCAATGCAGGAGACCCTGGTTCAATTCCTGGGTTGGGAGGTCTGCTGGAGAAGGGATAGGCTACCCACCCCAGTATTCTTGGGCTTCCCTTGTGGCTCAGCTGGTAAAGAATGCGCCTGCATTGCAGGAGACCTGGGTTCGATCCCTGGGTTGGGAAAATCCCCTGGAGAAGGGAAAGGCTACCCACTCCAGTATTCTGGCCTGGAGAATTCCATGGACAAAGGAACATGACAGGCTACAGTCCAAGGAGCACAGAGGCATGGACCTTGTAGAGAGGGCATCTGGAGTGAGGTCTTGGAGCACCAGCATCTGCTGGACCAGACTCCCCACAGGGAGCTTGTCTTTGAAGATTTGAACGCGCCGGTAGTGGCTCCAGGAGCAGAGGCTCTTCATTTAACTGGGAATTGGGTCCCCTCGGGGGAGCAGACAGGCTGGCTCACGGGATCCCTCTAGTGGCAGAACCGAAGAACTACACGTGGAGACGGCGTGTGGCTGGGCAAGGGTTGGAGGAGCAGCCCCCCATCTGAGAGCCACTTAAACGTTTTGTGACGTGGCAAGTAGTTTACGGAAAGGTTGAGTGGTTAAAATCACAGTGTCCATTTGTGTGCTACCTGTGGGGTTTAACCAGGCACAGCCTCATCCCTAGATGAGGCCACCTGCCATGTCACCCCAGCATAGTGATGGCTGGAAATTCTTGACCACATGAGTATCCAAAGACTGTTGGGAAGTGGGTGGACAAGGAAGGCTTTGTGGCTGACTTGCCATCACGGGCCCTTCTCCCACTGAGGACTGAGTTCTACAAACAGGGATTAGAGTCTGTGGCTGTCTCAGTCCTGTACCTTCCACAGTGTCAGAAATCAAGGCTTTGGGTTGGGATGAAGGTGAGAATAACCACCAGACAAGATCAGTGGCCAGCCTGTCATTCGTTTATGTCCTGAGAGGTGCCTGGTCCAGTCTCTAGGGCTAGTTGGATGAGGATGTCATATAACAGGACCCCCATGTGGACCCCTATGTGGCGTCTCAACTGCCCCCCTGCCTGGGGAAGTATGTGGTGACATTTACTAGCTGAAAACACAGCTCCCACTCCCTAAATCAAAAGGTATCTTCTGGAACTCATCCCAAGAACCAATCTAAATTACAGAAATAAAGCATATTTGCATGAAGATGTCCATCTTACTCTTCTTTATAATGGAGGGGAAAAGGGAAGAATCTACAGAAAGAGTTGCATCCATTACGGTTCATCTTCCAGGTTAAGGAGTTTTAATGGGGGCCTGTGAGCCCCCTGAGGTCTTCCACCACTTCTTGTATGTGTGCTCATGGGTGTCCGTTTACCTGAGGAGGGGGCACTTCTGGCTCCCCCAAGGGTGCAGAACCTTAGTACTACTAGAAGATTGTGCAGTATTAGTAAAGGTTATACAGCAGTGTGGAAATTTATGGTGTATCAGAAACAAAGCAGGTAGCAAATGATGTACACGTTTTGACTGAAATCCACGGGAAGACCTGATGCATGAATGAGACCATCCAAGCAGCACTGTGCCATCGCGACAGCGTCACTGCCTTGCTCACCTGGGAGCACGTGAAAGGCGGCTAGTGTGACTGACAAGCTGAGTTTCTAATTTTACGTGATATTGATTGAGATAAATTTAAGTGACACATGTGAATGCCCTATTGGACAGCACCAGCTGAGAGGAAGCTGTGCCAATATGTTAGGGCAGGGTGGTCATGAGTCATTTTTTTTCTTTCTCATGTTTCAAAGATGTTACAGTGTGACTGTATTAATCATATGATGAAAAAAAGCTTTAAAACTAGATAGCCAGGGACTTCCCTGGGGGTCCAGTGGTTAAGAATCCGCCTTCCAATGTAGGGGATGTGGGTTCAATCCCTGGTTGGGGAACTGAGATCCCACATGCTGCAGCTAAGGGTTCTCATGCTGCAACTAAAATATCCCACATGCCCCAACTAAAGAACCTACACGCCGAAATTCGAAGATCCCATGTGCTGCAACTAAGACCTGATGCAGTCAGATAAATATTTAAAAAAAATAGATCACATAGCTGATAGCCGCTGCATAGCTCAGACCAGCTCACCCCCGTCTGCTGTCTTGCATGCTTGTTAATGAGAAGGCCCCTTAGGACCCCGTGACCCTCCTCCCCAGAGTTGTCATTGGTGCCCCCACCCCCAGGGTAAATGCGTGCCTCATTTCCTCTCTCATCCCCTCCTCTTGTCATTCTTGGTGAGTGTTCTGGGGACGGCTGTCCTGAGTGAAGGGTGGTGTTCAGCTTACAGAATGAGCTGGGTGGCCTTGCACTTTGAGGCTCTCACCTTGGCATCACTGGGGCGGTGGTCCAGCCAGCGCAGACTCGGGTCCAGGAGAGTTGGGTGCAGCCATGAGGGGTGACAGCTGCCTGTCCCCGGGGTCCTACCTGGATGCTCCCCTGCCTGCCGACCTCTCCTCCTCTTTTCCCACACATGCTGTGGTTTGGCCAGCCATTCCCCACAGCCTCACCCTTCCCCAGCCTCCTTCCAGCTGGAATGTGCTCCCCTCCCCTGGTGAAACCCCAGCCAGACTGTGGCCTCCTCCATGACCCCGGCTGGCTCCCCAGAGCTCCTGCCGCTTTCCCCAGGCATCCTGTTTATGTGGCATTTAACATGTGCTGCCTCCTGCTGTTGCTTTTCCTTGAGCTGTACGGTCTTCTGGACCAGTGCCGTCCTATAGGACTTTCCATGGTGGTGAACGCTGTCCAGCGCAGTAACCACTGGCCATGTGTGGCTGTGGGCTCCTGGCAATGTGGCTCTGGAAACCGAGCAAGTGGATTTTTAATGTTTTCATCTTTAATGAACTTAAAGTCCAGTAGCCACAGGCGCTGAGGGCTTCCATGTTGGACACTGCAGGCCCAGAAGAAACTGTGCTTCTGGGGGGTGGGAGGGGGAGAGTCGTAGTCACCATCCTTGCAAAGAGGAGCCCCTCAGACTGCTCTGTCAAGAGAGAAAGGGGGAAAGGCCAGAAAAGTGAACAGGTGTCCCCACCCCCCAACCCAGGGGCTGGTTTCCTAGGGGGTGGATGGCAGGAGGGGTCACAAGCAGAAGCCAGTGAGGAGGGAGGGTAACGATGGAGCCAGCCCCGAGGGCAGTGACTGCGACAGCATGACGGCTCCCACCCCGCAGAGGGAGCCAGGCTGAAATAAATGGCATCTTAAGTGCTTTTTGCCTTTAGGAGGAAAAGGCTCTATGACACCAGAGTATCAGCCGTAAAGGCTGAATTATTCATACCGTCTCGATGTCGCTGGTGTAACTGGCCGTGCTTTTCCTGCCCTGCTCAGGGGAGAATCCAGCCTCAGAAGGACATGAAGCCTGTGAGCTGGGTGGGTCAGGGCCAGGTGCTGTCACTGATGGGGGTGCTGCCAGGAGGGACCCAGAGGGTGTCATGCTGGTCACCCGAAGCCTGGTGAGGGGGCAGGCTGTGCGATGCCATGAGATTCTTCGTTGCTTTGGGTGGTTTTCATAAATAACCTTGCCGTTCCTTTTCTGTCCAACCATCTTGGTGCAGGCAGGCAAGCCTGCAGGAGAAACTGCAAGGGGTCGGGGGTGATATAAGCAAGGAAGACACTTTTCACCCCTTCCCACCCAGAGTAGCTAAAGCAAATAAGAACCCTCTCCCAGAGGTGGGAGATGAAGAAAGAAGAGGAGGAGGGGCCAGGAGGAGGGGCCAGAAGGTTGGGACCCTAAAGAGATGAAGAGGGGGAGCAACAGAGAAGGGCCAGTGGCTGAGCCAGCGGATGTCCTTGGAGGCCATTCCAGCAGTGGGACTGGGGATGAGGTGAGGGAAGCTTCCAGGGCTGTGCCACCCAGGAGAGGAGGGTAATGGTCAGAGAGCATGAATGTGGGTCCTGGAGAGATTTAAGAGGCGGAATGGCCAAGAGTTGGTGAGAGGTGGGATGGCCAGGTGCTAGGGGGGCACACCCCCCAAATTTCTGGAAGATATCTCTGGGCTAGCTCAGTACTGGGCCAGCCCGGGTGTCCCGGACGCCCCAAGGATGCTCCTGAAACACCCACCCTCACCCCCTGGGGGCCCCCAGCAGCAGCCTGGCAGCCGAGAAGCTGGCAGCTTCCAAAGATCTGTTGTTTGGGTTTGTTTGTGCTTCTGTAACCGGGAGCTGAGATTTATTTCTTTAAAACATCCCATCTCCCGACACCCTGCAATCTGTTCTGTGCGTCGTTAAGACTAATCTTGTCTTATGTTTCTGTAGCACTCGGCAGGCTCTGTGCCGCATCTCTCCCTCTACACCCCCCCCACATCCCTGCTCCATGTGCGGCCCCCCAGCCAAGGTGGCAGTCACTCACCACTCCCCTGCTCCATGCCTAGGGCTAGCTGATAGCAGGGCTCCAAAGGAAGCCCATTTGAGAAGGGCAGCTGGTGGGACTGAGCCCTTGGACCAGCCTGGGAGCCTCGCTGCCAGGCAGGGAAGCCAGGCCCTGCCTGGGGCAGAGGATGGCCCTTCAGTGTCTATTCCACAGTTCTGGAAGCGCGCTGGCAGCCAGCTGCCACTGGCTCCAGGAGCTCGGAGAGGCTGCCAGGGAATTCAGGCTGGGTCTTGACGGTGCCCAGTCATTTGATGTGAAACTTAGGGCGGCTGTTTGGCTCAGACATGCTGTCTGGGGAGGGAAGGGGCAGGCCATCTGGGCTGGGCCAGGTCTGCCATCAAACGTAAACCAAGCCCTGTGTGATCCCCGGGGCATGAGCTTGTCAAGGTGTTTTAATGTCTCTGTCTCAGTTTCCTCATCTGCGCGGTGGGGCCACTGTGAACACAAAGGTGATGAGGAAAAGCGGTTCCAAGAGGCTCAGCACAGAGTAGGCAAATGGCAGTCATTTACCAGGACACTAAAAATAAAAGTGGCATTTTTATGGCACCTATCAGAGTGCCAGCCCGATCCTAAGAGCTTTGTGTTAGTTTCTTGGGGCTGCCGTAAGGAAGGACCGTAAACCGGGTGGCTTAGAAAAGTAGAGAGGTTCTCATGGTTTTGGAGGCTGGGAGTCTGAAATCAAGGTGTTTGAAGGTCCAGAGAGGTCCTCCCTGCCCTTGCCAGCTCCTGGGGCTCCAGCTGTCCCTTGTGGCCATGCCCCTCCAGTCTCTGCCTGCGTCGTCACGTGGTTTCTCTTCTTGGGAGGACAGCAGTCCTTGGATTTAGGGCTCACTCTCAATCCAGGATGCGCTCATCTTGGGATCTTTAACTATTTACATCTGTAACTTGTTTCCAAATAGGGTGGCATTGGGAGATGAATTTTGGGAGACCCTATTCAATCCATCTTAGGCTTTGTGGGCACTGACTGTTTAACCCTTGAAACAATGCCCAAGGTTGGGGTGTTCTTCTCCCATGGTAGAGAAGGTTGGGGCACAGGGTCACAGAGCGAGGCTCCCAGCAGAGGTACCAGCTATGATGTTAAAAACAGAAAAACAAAACAAAATCCAGCCCTGTTTCCATCATTACTTGGCACATGAGTCGCCCTTACCGGCCTAGTCTTAGTCCTGTTGGCCCCTTGGGTCTGTTTGGGTCCCCTCCCCCCCCCCCCCCCCGATAGGCTTGTGGGGCTAGAGCAAAGATGCTGTGAAAATCTACCTGTGACATAAGTAATATATGTCCACTTTGGAAATTTGGGAGGAAAGGCATAAAGAAAATATTTATGGTTATCAATCCTTCCAGCATTGCTATTATTTTGGTTTACTTCTCTCTGGCCTTTCAAAGATGGGGATTGTAATTGTCCATCTGAAGAGTCAACAGATCTTCTCTGTAAAGGGCCACTTAATGAGTGTTTTTGGTTTTTTGAATGGCACAGCCTCTGTGTAGCTTTTTAACTCTGTCCATAGAAAACAGCCACTAACAATATGAAAGTGATTGGGTGTGGCTGGGTTCCAGTAAAATTTGATTTATGGATTCTTTGTATTTCATATAATTTTAATGTGCCATGAAACAGTTCCCTCCTTTTGTCTTTTTCAACATTGAAAAATGTTCAAACCCATTCTTCGCACAAAAACCTGCAAGTGGATGTTTGTAGCAGTTTCCTTCATAAATGCCAAAACTTGGAAGCAACCAAGATATTCATTCTTCCATAGGTTAAGGGAGAGATAAGCTGGTCTATCTAGACAAGGGAATTCTATTCAGCACTAAAAAGAAATGAGCTATCAAGACAGGAAAAGACATGGAGGAAACTTAAATGCATGTTGCTAAGTGAGAGAAGCCAATCTGAAAAGACTACGGACTGTGTGATTCCAACTATATGACTTTCTGGAAGAGTCAAAGCTATGGATACACTAAAAAAAGATCAGTGATTGCCAGGCATTAGGGTTGAATAGAGCACAGAGGATTTTTAGGGAAGTGAAACTATTCTGGGTGGTGCTGTGATGCTGATACATGTCTTTATGCATTTGTTAAAACCTAAAGAATGTACAGGGCTTCCCTGGTGGCTCAGCAGTAAAGAATCCACCTGCAAAGCAGGAGACACAGGTTCGATCCCTGGTTTGGGAACATCCCCTGGAGAAGGAAATGGCAACCCACTCCAGAATTCTTGCCTGAGAAATCCCATGGGCAAAGAAGCCTGGCGGGCTACAATTCATGGGGTCACAAAAGAGTCAGACACAACTTAGCAACTAAACAACAATAACAATATAGAATGTACAGCATCAAGAATGAACCATAATGTAAACTATGGGCTTTAGTTATTAATAATAATGTATTGATATTGTTCATCAATCATAACAAATGTATCACACTAGTGCAAGATGTTAGGGGAACATCTGTGTGAGTGGAGAGGTATCTAGGAACTCTCTGTACCTTCTGCTCAGTTTTTCTGTAAACCTAAAACTGCTCTTAAAAAAAAAGTAGGCTATTAAAAAATTCTTAGCTCATGGATTGTACAGATAGCAGGCCATTAGGTGCTGACTCCTGGTCTAAGAAATGTAGCAGGTCTACTCCTGCTCAGCAGAAATGTAGTGAGCTGCATGTGTGATTTAAAATTTTCTAGTAGTCTTGCTTTTAAAAAACTCCATCTTGAAATAACTATAGAGTCACAGGAAGTTGCAAAATATATACAGGGAAGTCCCATGCATCCTTCACTCATCCTCCCCTGATTGCAGTATCCTGTGTAAAACCATAATACACATTCCAGACCAGGAAATGAAGTTGGGTACAACGCACAGATCTTGCTGGTCTTTCAAACTCCATTTGCGTGTACCTGCATATAGAATCCTGTGCAATTGTGTCCCACGTGTAGCTTTGTGTAACCACCACCGCAATCAAGGTACAGAACAGTTCCATCGCTGCATGGCTATCATATGCTCCCCCTCAGAGTTGCAGCCACGACTGTATTCTCTGTCTCTAGAAGACTTCCATATAAATGAAATCACATGCCCTGTCTCCTTAAGATGGGCCTTTTTCACTCAGCATAACTCCCTTGTCCCATCCAAGACACTGTATCTACTTGTAGTGCTTTCCTTTTTATTGCTAAGTAGGATTCCAAGGTGTGCATGAACCAGTTTAACTATCCACCCTTTGAAGGAAGGATGTTAACGGGTTGTTTCCAGTTCGGGGCATTTACGAATAAACCTGTTGTGAACATTTCTATATGGGTTTTTGTCTGAATGTGGCTTTCATTTTTCTGGGAGAAGCTCCCAAGAGTGTAATTGCTGGTTCATATGTATGATGGTTGCATGTTTTGTCTTAAAGAAATTGCCCCAATTTTTTTCCAGAGTAGCTGTGCCATCTTATATTTTCACCAGCAATATAGGTGAGTGGTACAGTTTCTCTGCATCCTTGCCAGCATTTGGTGTGCTCAATGCAAGGAGATCCAACCAGTCCATCCTAAAGGAAATCAGTCCTGAATATTCATTGGAAGGACTGATGCTGAAGCTGAAACTCCAATACTTTGGCCACCTGATGTGAAGAACTGACTCATTTGAAAAGACACTGATGCTGGGGAAAATTGAAGGCGGGAGGAGAAGGGGATGACAGAGGATGAGATGGTTGGATGGAATCACCGACTCAATGGACATGAGTTTGAGTAAACTCTCGGAGTTGGTGATGGACAGGGAGGCCTGGCATGCTGCAGTCCGCGGGGTTGCAAAGAGTAGGACACAACTGAGTGACTGAAATGACTGACTGACTGACTGTTTCATATTTTGGCCATTTTGGTATGTGTGTGGTATCCCACTGTGGTTTAATTTGCATTTCCCTAATGATTAGCAATGTTGAGCATTTTTACATGTGTTTCTTTGCCATCTTCTTATTCTCTTTGGTGAAATGTCTCTTCATGTCTTTTGCCTGTATTCTAATCTTCCTGCTGGTCTTTCCTGGTGGGTTATCCTGGTGGCTCAGATGGTAAAGAATCTGCCTGCAATTCAGGAGACCTGGGTTCAATCCCTGGGTTGGGAAGATCTCCTGGAGGAAGGCATGGTAATCCACTTCAGTATTCTTGCTTGGAGAATCCCCGTGGACAGAAGAGCCTGACAGGCTACAGTCCATGGGGTTGCAAAAAGTAGGATATGACTGAGTGACTAAGCATACAGCACACACAATCTTTTTGTTTAACTGTTATATGTTTGAGAGTTCTTGTTTTCCACATACTAGTCTTTTGTCAGATATGTAATGTACAAGTATATCTCTTAAGTTATCTTTTCATCCTCCTAGCAGAATCTTTCACAGGGTAAAATATTTTAATTCTGATGACACCCAATGTATCAATTTTCCTCTTGTGACTCTTGCCTCTGTTGTCAAGTCTAAGAACTCCTGGCCTAGTCCTGAATCCTAAAGATGATCTCCTATTATTATTTTTTTTTAAGATGATCTCCTATTATTTTCTAAAAATTTTGTCATTTTACATTCTATTTAAGTCCATGATCCATGTGGAGTTAATTTCAGTATAAGGAATGAAATTTAAGGTAAGGTTTATCTTTCAGCCTGGGGATGTTTTGTTGCCCCAGAATCATTGAAACGGGGTACCCTCCTCCATGGAATTACTTTTACACTTTTGCCAAAAATCAGTCGAGCATAAATGTATGTATCTAATAACTGCATTTTAATGAGTAAAAAAAGAGACATGTAAAATCAATTTGAATAATTACCCAGTATACCCAAAATATTACCATTTCAACGTGTGATCAGTATTAAAAGTTGATGGAAGATGTTCAGTGTTCTATCTTTGTATTTAGTCTTAGGGAATCTCGTGTGAACTTTAACCCTAGAGCACATCTAAGTTTTGTTTTGCTTTTTTAAAATTTACTTTTAGCTGTGCTGGTTCTGCGTTGCTGCACGGGCTTCTCTCTAGATGTGGAGAGCAGGGGCTACCCTCTAGTTGCAGTGTGCGGGCTTCTCGTTTTGGTGGCCTGTCTTGTGGAGCGTGGGGTCCAGGTGCACGGACTTAGGTCGCTGCGGCACGGAGGCTCAGTAGTCGCGGCTCCCAGGCTTCAGAGAACAGCTTCAGTGGCTGTGGCACATGGGCTCAGTTGCTCCTTGGCATGTGGGATCTTCCTGGATCAGGGATCGAACCTGTGTCTCCTGCATTGGCAGGCAGATTCTTTACCACTGAGCCACCACATCTCAGTCTTAATTTGCCACATTTCAAGTGCTTGATGCCACGGGTGGCACAGGACCATGGAGTTGGCCAGTTCTAACCTCTACTGGGTGGTGTCCTGATATGGTTTTATTGGTTTTTGTCTTTTCTTTTTTTTCCCTCGTGTTCTCTGGCCAGCCCTCTTCCTTTGTCCCTGATGGCTGGGCAGCTTCTGGGGGGAAGTCTGATGAACGTTCCGTTGCCCCTGCCTGGGGGAGGTTCTGTAGCCCTAGCCCCTCCTTGGCTTGGAGCAGAGATTCTGGAAGTCACCAGTGTTATCCAAGGAAGCAAGATTCCAAAAAGACAGATGCCTGGTGGAGCCCTTGCATGGGTCGATCTTCTTGAAATCATGATATTGTTGACTGTCCTCTCAAGGGCTGTCAGCTCTCTAGAAAGCCAGCCTCTTTCTACTAAAGCTGTCAAGACAGGGAGGAAATAAGTGCATCAACCCTCCCGAAGTGAAAAGAAAGAAGTTCAGCCTCCAGGGGAGGCCACACCCCCCAGGGAATTGACAGTCCCACTGCAGGATGACTGTCAAAGGACAAGGAAATGAAAGTTGTCAGCCTTTCCTCCTCAGCTCACAAACCACCACAGCCCCTCTGGGGGTCCTTGATGCAACCCTCACTGATTTGTTGCAGAGGGTAGTGGGGGTGCTCTCCAGGGGGCCGTGTTGCTCTGACTGCACAGAGCCCCGCATGGGAGCAGGAAGCCAGAGGCCCTGGGGACCCCGACTCTTGCATCAGCAGCCCTGGCAGAGCCTCTGCAGGGCCCACGTGAGCTTCTGAGAGCTTTAAGCATAAGGTCACAGAGTAATGACGTGGCAGTGTCTCCCAGGTGAGCCATCCTCTGACTTTGGGGAACGCCCCCCAACTTGGCTGTTGCAATGTAACCCAATACCTGATGAAATCCTCCCCCAAAGCAAGAGGGAAGTGACCAATGACCTTTGTCATTTGATGGGAACGTTCCTGTATCCTCTGCTGTTTGCCTTAATGTTCATTCCCAGCAAAGTAAACAAAGCATTTTTACTTGGATTTTCTGTTCAATTCAACCAGTGTTTCCTAAATGCCTGTGGTGTGCTGGGGAGAAGGGGCTCCTGGCGGCCCCTCCACCATATCCAGAATGTGCTTCCTTGCTTCAGGAAATCTGTTTCGGGAACCTAAGAGTATGGTTTCCCTGACGATCTAACAGCCGAAGCCCAGCTACACTGGTCATCGCAAAAACGCCTGCCCTTTGCAAGTCATGGGCCAGTGGAAGCAGGCCTGACCTCTGGTGCCAGCAGGTGGCCTCGAGTAAATTCCCGACCTTTCTTAGCAGCAGGCAGTGACACAGATGGTCCCTAAGTGTGGCCACCCTGGAGGCGAGCCCCTGGCCCCCTCCCAGCTCTGCCCAGCTCTGTGCCCTCACACGTGTCCATCCTCATTGCCCCACCTTTTACCCCACACAGTGACCATCCTTGCCCACCAGACCATCACAGGCGAGTGGCTCCTAAGTGCCCTGGAGGTCCCCAGGAGGAGGCGTGGAGACGAACCTTCAGGCTTAGATGGCCACATGCCTCTTCTGTTACATTTTATTTGATGGTTTCCAAGATGGAGGGCAAATCCTCTAAAGATGGGAAGGAGCTTTCCTGAGGGGCTTTGGGGCCAGCAAGGGTGCTTGCTAGGGTCAGGGTAACATGGAGCTAAGAAGCCAGAAGTGGAAATGTTCTGGAAGGAGGGAGGGTGGCTGTCTCATGGGTCACAGAAAGGGAGACCCGCACATGTCTGGAAAGGAGAGGGAGGGGAGGAGACCTGGGACCCAGCAAAGGGGCATAGATGTGGCCTCTCCCTGGAGCCCCCAGGCTGGCGGTTAGGGCCGGACCCTGTAGATGGTAAGACATCAGGATCTGTCTTGCTTCTGTAAATATTTAAACACTGGGAGGATTATTTTTGGTAGCTACGGTCTCTCTCTGAGCCTGGCGGGCTGCCGGGCTGCTGGGAAGGGTGTCGAGTGACAGCGGGCTCTCTGCACGCTCCCCCGCGCTCCGCGTGCTCACGGGCACAACGGCCACGACTTAAATGGGGTCACGGTTCTCCTTTCTGGGAGAGCCTGACCAGGCACGGGCTCACAGGCTTTCATGTTTGGGGTAAGACCGACGTGACCAACACGGATGTCAGGCCTCCAAAGTTTCCCTGACGGTAGTTGAAAATGACAGTGCCTTGAGCTTCCAAACCGCGAGCAGTGAAGTAGTAGGGCCAACCGCCCGGCCGGGCACCCCCTAGGGAGGTGGCCACGCTCCACCAGACCCACCTGGGGTGAAAGGACTCATTGTGTGCCCCCGCAGAGCACGAGGGGCTGTAGAGAGCCGTCTTTGTCAGATCCACGGGGCTGACGTGCAGAGGAGCCTGCTCCCGCGGCTGGCGTGGACGTGGGGTGCAGAGGACCACCGGGGCCCGGCTCTCTGGGAGCGGCGGCCGGTTTCCCCCGGCCCCAGCATCAAATCTGTCTGGGCATCATGGCCCTGCTTCTTCCCCATGGAACATGAGGCTGGCATACACCCTGCCTTGAAACTCCATTTTCCTGGAGGTGGCACTTCAGCTGAGGAGGGCTCTGTGTGTGCCCAGCAGATGGCAGGCTTCCCCCAGATCAGCCAGGGGTGTGCCCTGCCCGCTGAGCCCGCCCCGCCTCCCACCCAGAGAGGAAGTTCCATCTGCCCTTTGTTGCTCACCTGTCCCCCCTCCCTTCTCACTGCCTGTTCCAGAGGGGCTGCCTGGGGGTGTGCTGCTGAGGAGGGGGACACAAGCTCAGACCCAAGCCAGACTCCCTTGGCTGTGGGGCCACCAGACACGCCTTCCCTGGGTCCCATCTCTATTTTCAGCCAGCCTCTGTCTCCCCTGCCAACTTTCCATCTCCTCTTTTGGGGGTCTGATAGGTGGAGAGTTGCCAGCATGGTCCCCCACCACTACCCCCAGCCTTGTGCCATCCACTGCCTCCCCAGAGACCAGAAGGGCTAGACAGGCTTGGCCTCTGGCCCCAGATCAGAGGCACACGGCCAACATTAGACCTGGGATGCCAGGCAGTGGTCATCCCAGGATGCAGACTGCTTACTGTCCTTCTCACTGCTCCTGTGGACATGCTGACCCCTCCCACAGCCCAGCTGGGTCTCAAGGGTGGCCTTGTTTGGGATTTACTTTGTTGGACACTCTCTCTTTTAAAAAAAAAGTTAATGGTTTTTATATAAATAATATGTAGTTAATACAGACCTGTTAGATATAAAGGAGTAGTACCCCAAGGAATTGAAAGCAGGGACTCAAAGAGTTACTTACACACATCTTTCATGACTTTTGAGAACGAACTTTTTCAGATTAGCCATAAGGCTGTGTCGATTGTTCCTCACCCTAACATTGGTCTGGAACTCCAGTCACACTGCTGTGGCCCGGGACTGCTGGCTGCAGGCATCTCTGCACCAGCTTTGGTGCAGCAACCATGCATCTCTGTCTGGGTTGGACGCAGAGGCCGACAAAGCCAGCCATGGCACTATGGCCAGGGGGCTGACCGTGGCCTGGGCTCCCACCACCTGGTCTCCTCCTGGTGAACAGGGCCTGAGATTCATCACCACACACACCTCCCTGTAACAGGGACCTATGCCTTGCTGAACCCAGATCTAAGGTGGTTGAAAATAAAATCCAGTTCTAGGCCCTGAAAGCAGGTTCTTCAGAGACTCTGGTGGGTGGGGAAAACTGGAGGAAGTTCTGGGAGGCTTGTCAAGGTCAGATCAGGAGATACCTCTGCCCCAGCCTTTTTCAGAACTTAGAAAAATAGACTCTCTCTGTTGTCTTCTGGGAACTGGGAAAATGAACACACCCTTCTGAGTGCCTGTCACTGAAGGGAGGGCACCTAAACAGGACCCTGAGTCCCTGGCATCACCCCCGCCCTCTGCAGAAGATGGGAATTGACACTGGGAATCCAGGAGGGGGCATCAGGGAGGGACTCACTGGGCATGCCAGCCATGAGGGTCCCCCTGCCTGCCCCCAGGAACCTCTACCAGTAATCTGTGGTGAGATTGGCCAAGGCCAGAGTTTATACCCCTCCTCTTGGACCTCCCTGGTAGCTCAGACAGTAAGGAATCTTTCTGCAATGCAGGAGACTTGGGTTCAATCCCTGGATTGGGAAGATCCCTTGGAGAAGGGAATGGCTATCCACTCCAGTATTCTTGCCTGGAAAATTCCATGGACAGAGGAGCCTGGCGGGCTACAGTCCATGCAGTCGAAAAGAATCGGACACGACTGAGCGACTAATATCATTTTCTTATAACAAGAGCACTGGTTTTTCTATTAATGAAGCTTTTAGAGTCCTCCCAGCCTGCAGCAAAGCAAAGGGCAGCTCAGGTCACAGGCCAAATGAGCAAGGGTTACTGGGGAGGAAGGCCTGGCTTGTGGGAACTGGGCTGGTAAAGCTGGCCTGCTTTCCTCCCCCTGCCCCCCTTTAGCCTGCTGGGCCCTGCGGGCCGGCCACTGTAGAAGCCCAGAGCCCTCTCCTTCTTGCCCTGGGCCCAGGTAGCAGGAGGTGGCATACCTGTAGGGGCCGGTCCCCAGGCCAATGCCGACTGGACTGCCGCAGAAGGCATGCCTGCCTTCTCAGAGGAACCATACACAAAGTCCAGACCTCCAGAAACAGCTAATACATGGAGTGACCTTTGAGTTTGGCAAGTGCTCAGCCAAAGCGCAGCATGAACTTGGCCCAAATGGCCAGCGTCCCTAATGGCACAGGTCAGGACCTCCAGGCTGCTCTGGGGCCCATGCCTGGGGTCATCACTCACAGGATGGCCTAGGCAGAGTCTGAGCCCTGATGACTCAGCATCCTTCACCTCTGCCAGGACAGGGCCACATGCAGGCAGTTCCTGTGCAGACTTGCCGGTCTGCCCAGGACGAGAACGGCCCCGCCTACTTGGGGATAAGCCTTTAAAACAATCCTGAACTCTGCACAGGCCCTTAGCCCTGGCGAGGGGAGGAGGACAGTGAAGATAGCTATACTTATTCAGACTTACTCTGCAACAGGCAAAAAGCCATGTCTTTTCATCCTTGAGAACACCCAGCGCCACATTTTGGAAGTGCCTCTGTCATTCAAACAAAGCTCAAAGCCGAAGGGTCACCTGCGCAGGGCCACACCGATGGAGATGACGGGACCCGGTTAAAAGGCTTTGGGCATTTTAACCGCATCCAGAGCAGTAGCCCCCAGCTCTGAGGACTCTACTTCTATTGTTTAAAGGGCAAAGTTCACTCCTTGCTCACAGCGCCTCTTCATCAGGGGAGAGCAGTGCTGCTTGTGGTGGGTCTTAATGGTCCCCCACATTTGGGGTGCCCTTGGGGCCACCTCGACTCCTGCCTGTGAGTGGGATTGTAGTTCACCACTCCCTGACTGCTCACACTGTGCTTTCACCCAGAGCTGGCGTTTGTGTAATGGACGAAAAACATTCCCACTCATCCCTATGCCTTTCCCTCGTTTTTAAAGAAAAGTCCTTTGGGGAAACTTTTTTCTTATTGACTGAAAGACATTTCCTTGGTGGAACTGAGGGTACCGGGTCCCCAGAAAGGGCCCGGCCTAGGGCCAGGTGTGGGCTAGGATTTGGTGATTACCGCCCAGCCTGGCAGGAGAGGGAGGCATGGCTATGCCCTGGCTTTTCCACGGGGCTGGCCAGGGCACACTTCATGGTGCTTGGCAGAACTGAGCTTTGATACCGAGAAGTTTTAACTGACAAAACAAGCAGGGACCACTAAGTTTTGCTTCGTGGCTGATTAATGATTAAAGGACCAACATTCCACGCATAAAACCTTCCAGGAAAGCTCTCTTCATCCCTCAAGTGAGTGGTTTGGGGCTTGTCCTCTTTGCAGTGGAATGGGTGTGTTGAGTTGCTGGCATGCGCTGACAGAACTCTTGGTTTGGAACACAGGGGAGCAGCCCCAGCTGGTGGAGCCGGGAGCAGGCGAGCTGTGCATGTCTGACTTTCCACCACCATCTAATGATTGAGCAGGCCCGGGGAGCCCCATCGGGTGGTTCTCACTGTACCCCTTGGTAGCTGACGGTGTACAGTTTGGATTTAACACACAGCTCTCTGTAGTTGACAAAGAAAAACTATTTCCAGTTTGCACTAACTGGCCACAGCCGTTGCTGAACCCTGGAGAGGGGCCGGCTGACTGGTGTGACTTCTCGGGTGGTAGTGTTTTGTGACTTTGGAAAGAACATGAAAGACTAGGCGGACGTCCACTTGCCAAGGAGCCCAGGGCTGGTGGCCAGGCCGGCACCTCCCTGGTAGGTGTCAGGGAAAACGTTCAAAGTAAATAAATACTGTGATTTCTGGGCCTGCATAATACCTTTCCCCTCTCTTTCCTAATCCCAACACCTGGGGCTGGAACCCCACAGGGGAAGCTCTTGTCCTTTCATAACTGAAGGTTGAGCTCAGCCTGGATGGTAACAGGGATCCTGACTTAAGACACACGTTCACACACACATAGTCACATGTATACAGACATACCATGTATATACAAACACACATACATATGCCACACACCCCACATACATACACATACAGTTTCAGGGAGAAGAACTTGAGAGTATTTTGTTGGAGTCAGAAGAAAATATTCAATGACCTCTCATTCTCCTCTCTGTGCTTAGTTTTTCCTTTTTTGAAAAAATCACTTTCAGAATTGCCGGGCTGGTTTTTCCAAATTTGAGATAGAGTCAGCCCTTTATATCCACCAGTTCAGCATCTGCTGATCAACCAACCTCAGACTGAAAAAGCTTGAGAAAAAAATTTCCAGAAAGTCCCAAAAAGCAGAACTTGTATTTGCCACATGTGAGCAATTAGTTGGGCTTCCCAGGTTGCCCAGTGGTAAAGAATTCATCTACCGATGCAGGAGACATGGATTGGATTCCTGGATCAGAAAAATCCCCTGGAGGAGGAAATGGCAACCCAATTCTTGACTGAAAAACCCCATGGTCAGAGGAACCTGGCAGGCCACAGTCCATGGGGTTGCAAAGAGTCAGACACGACTGATTGACTGAACACACACAGCAATTATTTACATGGCATTGACATTGTAGCCTTGCCATTGCATTAGACATTATAAGTCATTTAGATATTATAAGTCATGATTTAAAATTTATGGGAGAATACATACACCCCATTGTTCATGGCAGTACTATTTACAATAGCCAAGAATGGAAGCAACCTAAGTGTCCATAAAGAAGATGTGGTATATATACAAAGGAGTATTACTCAACCATAAAAAAGAATAAAGTAATGCCATTTGCAGCAACATGGATAGACCTAGAGATTATCATATTAAGTATAATAAGTCATATAATGAAAGGCAAATATCATGTGATATCACTTATATGTGGAATCTTAAAAATGATACAAATGAATTTATTTACAAAACTGAAATAGACTCACAGATGTAGAAAACAAATTAATAGTTACCAAAGGTGAAAAGAAGGGAGGGATAAATTAGAAATTTGAGATTAACAGATATACACTACTATATATAAAATAAGCAACAAGGACGTACTGTGTAGCACAGGGACCTGTGCTATATTCAGTCTCTTGCAATAATCTATAATGGTAAAAGGATCTATATATATGTATGCATGCATGCATATATGTATTTATGTATATAGGGCTTCCCAGGTGGCCCTAGTGGTAAAGAACCCACATGCTAATTCTGGAGGCGTAAGAGACACAGGTTCGATCCCTGAGTTGGGGAGATCCCCTGGAGAAGGGAATGGCAACCCATTTCTGTATTCTTGTCTGGAGAATCCCATGGACAGAGGAGCATGGTGGGCTATGATCCATAGGGTCGCAAAGAGTTGGACACAACTAAAGCAACTTAGCACAGATACACACATATGTATATAATTGAACTATTTTCCTATACACATAAAAATAACACAACATTGTTAATCAACTATACTTCAATATAAATAAATAAATAAATAACGTATCCGGGAGGATGTGCGTAGTTTATATGCAAATACTTGCCATTTTATACGAGGAACTTGAGCATCCTCGGAGTTTGGTATCCTCAGGGGGCCTGGAGCCCACCCCCCACAGGTACTGAGGAAGGACTGAATACCCCCTAGATCTCATACAGACATAACATCCAAGACCCTCAGAGGGTTCCAGACAAGTGGACCTCCAAACACGTGTGTTTGCCCCATACTGAAAGCTCCCCAAAGGAAAATCCCTCACCCGCCTGTAAGCCAGCCACTGTTGAAAGAGCCCCCAAGCCCCTCTGAACCCGAATCTCCTATTCCTACTTTACATCCTTTCTCCTGAACTGGCTTGCAGCAGTGCCGAAAGCCCTCCTTGTAAAGTGAGGCCACAGCCACAAAACTGGGAGAAAGTACTTCCCGGGGCACTCCCGACCCCAGCCTCCACCCTCGGAGACAGTGATGGCTCCTGCTCACCGGGCACATGCCTGCACCTGTTTGCTGTTTTTAAAATAACCATCCTTAAAGAAATGCTTGTTCATCACCACACCCAGACCAAGATGTTCTGGACAATTCCCTCCTGGTTGGGTGGGGCCTGCGATCCTGCTCCTGGCTGGAGACCCGATTCCTCCGTGGACAATGCTGCAGCCCCCAATCACTCCCAGTCCTGACTTTCTGCTGCCTACGGTGGAGGTGCCTATGTCCACCTCATGTCCAAAGGCCTCTGTGTAAACAAAATACCCCAGATGACTTTGCTCCAAGGCAGCTGTAGGAAGGGAGCCCTGGAAACACAGCAGCAGAGCCAATAGGATAAAGCGACAGCGACCTCAAGCCCAGCTCCTCCCAGCGGTCATGACAAAGGCAGCCCAGGTTCTACCTGGACAGCTCCCAGCCCAATCCTGCCCAGCTTGCCCAGGAAGGGCCTCGGACACTGGACCGGCTATAGGCTTCTCACTCAACCAAACCTTCCCATTGACCTAACAGGGGTGATGTGTCCCACTGAGGATGCAGGACACAGGGCTCAGTCACAGCCTCTTGCAGGGTCAGGTTTGCCAAGCCATTCCTTGTGAATGGGAAACCCGACTGGGATGCTGAGGTTAAACACACTGACTCACTGGAGGGGACCCACCCTTTTGTAAGATGCAAGGAATAGGGGATGGGGGACATCCTCATCCTTCGAAGCAGGAGTTGCCACCCGGAGCCCTGCTTTCTCAGGTGGTAGGGACAGCCTTTGTCCTCTCCTTTGTCCTCTGACACAGACCTCAGAGTGAGGATGTCCTGCAGGCAGAGGCCCCGGAAAATGTCCTGGGGGCTGTGAAGCCACGGGGTGATGTTGAAGACTTGGAGCAAAGGAGCCTGCTCTTTAGCTCTGATTCGAAACTCTGTGTATTTGTGATGATCAAAAACATCTGCTTGGGCTGGACGTCCATCTGGGAGGACGATCAGAGATCTCACATTCGAGACACGAACATGCCCTTGCAATGTGGAGCGCATGCGCAACGTGTCTTCCAAGTACAAGGTTTGAGACCCGTGTACACAGCTAGTGATGACTTTAGACCTGAAGTGGGTGGGAGCGAACCCAAAGGCATCATTGCTGCCTCTCCCCACCCCCACTCCCAGCACTGGGACCGTGCAGTAATTGGCACTGCGGTGATTTATGCAAGTGCTAATCAAAAGCTTTTATTTTCTGATTATCTCTCCGTTTGATGGATGGCAGATGCCAATGCAGTCAAAATATAAACACGTTCCAGTCGGAATGTTTCAAAGAAGAAACTAGCCGTTCCAGAGAGTAGAGGAAGGCACACCTTCTGCTGCCTGGCAAAGAGTTTCATTGGGGAAAATTATTTTTCATCCCCTTTTTGCTTTCTATTTAAATTAAGCTTCACCAAGCAAGTTTGGCAGCAGCGGAGGCTCCTAATTTGGTCCCCCTTGACCTCTGCTGCCTTGATTGGCAGTTTGTTGCTGGGCGGGAAGCTGTGCCCGCGAGGTAGGAACAGCAGAACAAATGCCCTAGGACAGCTCTGTGTCCCCCGAGGACCCCAGCGGAGCAGGGAGAGCGTGCAATTAGAGAGGTCTTCACACAGAAAGTTAATTAGCTACTAAATAGCATTTAGCACAGTTTACGATGGGAAATGCATGTCTGAGAAGCAAATGGAGACCAGTGAATAATGGTGGCCGCAAGATGGGGGGTCCTGGCCGCTGACGCTTTACTCCTCGGGCCTGACTCAACGCCAGGGTCTCAGGGCACGGGGCCTCTATTTCCTCAAGGGTGGAGAGAGGGAAGGAACCTAAGATGTCCTGGCCCATGTGCCCAGGAGTTGTGGCCCCAAGAATGAGGGCCAGGCACCCCAGGACCAGGCAGGGCAGGAGGCATGCCAAGAATCCGCCTGGCCTTGGAGTGGCTATCCTGCCTCGCACGAACTGTCCGGCTTCTCAGTTGTAGAAATGAGTTTAATATGCCTTCAGTTACTGGGAACTGTGTGTGTGCTGGATTGAAGGGCGTCCCCCAAATTCATGTTCCCCCAGAAGCTCAGAGTAGACCCTTATTGGGAAGGGTCTTTGCAGGTAGAATTAAGGCAAGGGTCAAGATGAGATCGTACTGGATTAGGGTGGACCCTACATCCCAATATGTGTCCTTATAAAAGATAGAAAAGGACACCCAGACAGGGGGCAGAGGCCGTGTGACACAGAGTCAGAGATGGCAGTGATGCAACTGTAAATCAAAGAATGGGAAGGGTTTCTGGGAGCCACCAGAAGCTGAGAGAGGCGGGCAGGATTCTATACTGGAGACTTCAGAGGGAGCACAGCTCTGTGGACACCTTCATTTTGGAATTCTGGCCTCCAGGACTGTGAGAGAAGAGATTCTGAGGTTTTAAGGCTTCCAGTTCACAGTGGTTTGTTACAGCAGCCCTGGGAAACCAGTAGTGTAGCAGCCACATGACAGCCCCTATCTTAGCCCCTGGGAGGCCCAGGGTGGGTGCTGGTGTCTGAAGTCAGATATGGGTTGGTGGCCAGGAGAAATCCAGGGACCCCCGGAGGGCTGGCAGGGAGCGGGGATGGGTCAGGGCCTTTGTGTTCTGTTACCGTTCCAGTACTGACTCTGGTGTGCTTGTTTGACCTACTTGATTCATTTGCCTGTTGAAACTGTGGGTTGATTGCTTGGGGCAATTTTTATTTTTGCCTTTTGTTTGTCTATTTGGGTTTTTTTTTTTTACCTTTGATGTTTTTAATGATTTGGAGGGTGTTTTCTTTTTTAATTATAAAAGTAATACCTGCATACCTGCTTACTAAAGAAATTTTGGAAAATAGGAAAAAGATAAAACAAGGGAGTGAAATCCTACCTACAGCCAACACAGCCATTGTCAGCATTTTAGGGTATTTCTTCTAGCCTTGCGATTATTTTTTTGTTTGTTTCTGATGCTTAGGTTATTTTACAGAGTTGCAGACACACTGTAAAATTTGGTTTCTTGGTTTTTAAAATAATAATTTAATATTTTTTATATATATTTTAACTTTTTAATTTATGTCAGAGTATAGCCAATTAATGCACTTCTCCGGTGGCTCAGCAGCAAATAATCTGTCTGCAATGCAGGAGACCTGGGTTTGATCCCTGGGTCAGGAAGATCCCCTGGAGGAAGGCATGGCAACCCACTCCAGTATTCTTGCCTGGAGAATCCCACGGACAGAAGAGCCTTTCGGACTACAGTCCACAGGGCTGCACAGAGTCAGACAGGACTGAAGTGACTGAACATGCACACACACATAGCTGATTACAATGTTGCCATAGTTTCAGGTGGACAGCAAAGGGACTCAGCCAAACATATACATGTATCCATCCTCCCCCAAACCCTCCTCCCATCCAGGCTGCCACATAACGCTGAGCAGCTGAGCAGAGTTCCTTCTGCTATACAGTAGGACCTTGCTGATCATCCATTTTAAATATAGCAATGTGCACGTGTCGATCCCAAACTCCCTAACTATTCCTTCCCCTCATAAATTCTGTTATATTTGATACATGCAAAAAAAATATATAACATGTAAATGATGCAGCATAATAATAAAATGCACCCATTTACCCGTTGCACAGTATCTGACTCAATTGATTCAGCTACTGGGCTTCCTCCCTCCCCTGGAATCCAGGCTCCAGAAGGGAATCACTTTCTGGAATGCTGTGGGCATCATTTCCCCCCTCTTTTAAGGCAGGCAGTCCACATTTGTATACCTTTCCCAAAAATACATGTTGGATTCAGTCGGATTTTGAGAAGTATTAAAATGGCAGCATCCTTTGCCACCTTCAGTGACCTAGGTCAGTGTCTAAGATCACATGGTTCATTTCTTATAACTGTGGTGAGGTGCCCCAAGCTACAACTACTCCGCAGTTTGTCTATCCACGTTCCTGGCAATCGCCACTTGGTATGTTTTCGGGAATTTTCTCTATGGCAATCCTCGTGCCCGTCTTTGGTACATGGAGAGAACCCCCTCTGGGATATGTATGCTCAACTCCACAAGACGCAAGTGTTGTTTCACACCAACGATGGGCTAGCTTATGTTACACTCACCCCCACCAGGATTGTGTGAGTTCTGTCTTGCTATTTTTCAATTCATGCCCTATTGTAAATTCTTCCCCTGTCTTCTTTTCTAAAAAATTTTATTTATTTATGGCTGTGCTGGGTCTTTGTTGTGTGGGCTTTCTCTAATTGCGGCAAACTCTACTCTGTAGTTGTGGTGTGTGGGCTTCTCATTGTGGTGGTTTCTCTTGTTGCAGAGCATGGGCTCTAGGCCCATGGGCTCAGTATCTGTGGCACATGGACTTAGTTGCCCTGCGGCATGTGGGATCTTAGTTCCTGAACCAGGGATCCAACCTGTGTCCCCAGCATTGGCAAGCAGATTCTTAACCACTGGACCACCAAGGAAGGCCCTTCCCATGTCTTCTTAATAGTGATCATTTTTAATGCCTACTAAATATCCTATTGGGTAGATATACAACTTTTCACTGGTCCATCTACCTTTCATGCGTATTGAGTTGTTTCCAATTTTCTGCTTGTCCTAAAGAAACCTCACTGGGCTTCTACTGTGCTGGTGTGCAAATAGGATTATTCCTCCAGTGGGCTCCCAGAAAGAGAATCAAAGAGGGGAATCTTTTCAATTCTTGAGACACGTCGCCAGTTGTTGCTTTAAAGATTTGAGCCTTGGTTGTGGAGAAATTGACAGATGTGCACAAAGGTATAAATATTTGTGTACATACACACAGAGATCCTGCATATACTTGTGTACAAAGGTCCGATGTGTAATTTTGTGCATGCACAAAGGTTTAATGCACACAATTGCACTGAAGTTTGGTGTGATATTATTTTACAAAATAATAAAAACAGGAACCATCCCAAGTTTTCATCTATAGGAAATGTTTAAATAAATACACAGAACCTGAAGCAACCCTTACAAAAAAGTGTGATTGACCTAATGTACTGCCAGGACAAAGGCCATGAGTAGGGTAACTAAGAAAGATCCAGCTGTAACAGTGTTGACAGCATGCTCCTATTTCTGCTTTACCACATGTGCATGTATGTGCATATGTGTGTGTGCACACACAGGACATCCCCACTGTTACCCGGAGTTACCATGGAGGAGCGGGATTGAGTCTGGGCTGAAGCTGGTGAAGGAACAAGAGACTTTGCAGTTTTGCTTTACACGCCTCTGAGTGCCTGAATTTGTATCAAGCACATTCCTCTTCCCATGAAAGAAGGGCTCGTGGAGAGGGTAGACATTTGACTGCTCACCCCACCTGGGGCAGGAGGAGGAGCTGACTTCATGGTACATCTCCCAACATTGGCTTCCACCCCTTTGGAAATAAATTATTGCTGATCCATGTGCTAAAAACCATGCTCATTTACATTTTTTTATGATTGAGGATTTTACATATATTTCTGTATGTTAATTCACATTGTTTCTTCTTTTGTGAAGTATGTGTAATTGGCTCATTTATCTCCTGGGGTCTTTGACTTTATGGAAAAGCGCATCAAGGAGAGAAGGCCCTCATGTGAAGGTCCCCAAAGCTTCCTGCCAGTACCACCATGTGGGGATTACATGGAGACCAAGGGGCAGGAGATATACCACCTCTCTTGGATCTGCCCCTCATGATGTTCAGTGTCTCTTGTACCCTGTAAACCAGCTCCAAGGAGGGACAGTTGCTCGGCAGTCAAGGCTGACAGCAAGCTTTGGGGTTGGGCTGAGCCAGACTGCTGGAAGATGGCTGTTTCACCACAAGAAGCAGAGTTTCCTAAGCCCTGTTGGTAAATAGCCATTTTGCTCTAAGAAAATTCTGTCAGTCAGCATCCCAACCATGGTTGGCCTTAAATGCCCTGAGCCAAGCAAGCAATGGCTTGGTGCCAAAGGATGCTCTGGGTCAACCTGGAACCAGGCCCAGGGGACAAAGAAACAGAATGATGTGTGAGGGGCGTCGTAGGAAGGGAGGAAAAGGATCCAAAGCAGTTCTGTTTTGACATCACTCATGGGATGTGGTGCTCTGAACAGAATTCAGGTTTGTGGGGTCCACCATGTGGATGGAATTTCAGTGAATGTAAATGAGTAGCCAACACCCCACCCAAGAATGCAAGGGATTTTTAATTAATTGTCATTATGATTTGTGGTTTGGGGTCAGGAGTGGTAGAGAGTGGCAACAAACATTTCCGCCAAGGCCCCTAGCACCCAGGGCCCAGTCATCGGCCCCTACCCTTGATACCAGCACCTGGTGTGGAGTCCCGAGTCACCCATGGCTCCCCTGCCATCCTGCAGAGACTGAGGGTGCCGGGCCAGACACAGGAGGGCACAGCAGGGCTATCCCTGGGCTGTCGTCAGTCTGAGTGTCCCAGACGGCATGTTGGGGAGAGTCTGTCAGGACAGGCTGTCTCTGCTTCTGGGGCTCCTGGATGGCTCATGGGACTGGCTGAAAAATGAGAAGGAGCCACATGGAGGGTGCAAAGCCCAGAGCTCAGAATCCAGAAGGTTCTGGCTCCCAACTCCTCACTCCCTCCCACCAGTTGTGCTTCTCAGCTGATCCCTCAGTGTCTTTATTAGGAAAATGAACCCACTGGCTTCCTGATCTTTGAGGTGCTTCTATGACCTCAAGCTCTTTCTCTGAAGAAACCTTACTCACCTTGACTCATGCCGCAACACTCCAACCCCCCATTGCCCTTCCCCCAGAAGCCTCTTTCTGCAAGGACAGTCCAGCCCAACAGGTAAGGCCACTGATTCATGTGATGGCCAAGCAGTCCTTGCCTGAAGCTGAGAGAGAAGGCGAGCTTGGGCTGAAAGCCTGAAAAAGAGTTCATGAAATTTAATCAGATGCCTAAGGGGAACACCTAAATTTAGTCAAATTATTATTAGTATTCATTCCATTTTTAAATTGCCTAGGGGAACGTCACTGAAAAGGTTGGGAACCACCAGCCTGAGTGGTGATGGTTTTGTTCTGCAGACCTGGGGGACCGGCCAAGGGACTGCAGGGGTCCCGACCTACCACACGGCTGCTGCCCCAGCACCCACACTGTGAGCCGCCTTTGGGGGCGCAGGGATACATGACCCAGAGGGTCCAAGTGGAGCAGGTGCCCAAGGTGGGGTCAGGCAAAGCTTCTGTATTTAACAGTGATAGACACATACAGACTCACAGGGACCTAAACTTCATCAGCCCTAGGCTCTGGCCAGCAAAGCCCCCCTACCCACCCATAGCAAGGTCCCTGGTCAACGAACCCCAGCCCCCAAGAGTCTGCTTCTTGTTACTGAGTCTCTGGCCTCAACCTCTACTGGTTCTGCAGGCTGGGCTGGATTTTTGGAGGAGGACCATAGAGTTCCTTCCCTGTGTGACTCGGGACCAATAGATGATAGGTGACTTTTGGAGGGTGATGGCTAGTTTCGGGAGTTTTTGCAAGAAAACCATGAAAGATTAACGTGATGCCTTTTTAAAATAAAAAAAATTAATTCAAGTATAATTGATTTACTATGTTGTGTTAGTTTCACATATACAGCATAGTAGTTCAGTATTTTGCAGATTATACTCCTTTATAGGTTATTATAAGACAATGGGTTATAATTCCTGTGCTGTACAGTATACCCTTGTTGCTTATGTATTTTATATATAGTAGTTTACATCTGTTAATTCCATACCCCTATGTGTCCCTTCCCCCTTCCCTTTCCTCTTTGGTAAACACAAGTCTGTTTTCTATACCTGTGAGTCTATTTCTGTTTTGCATATGCACTCCTTTGTATTATTTTTTTTGTATTATTTTTTAGATTCTACATATAAGTAATAACCTGCAGTACTTGTCTTTCCCTGATTTATTTCACTTGACATAATATTCTCTGAATCCATCCATATTGCTGCAAATGGCAGAATTTCATTTTTTATAGCTGAGTAATATTCCACTGTGTGTGTGTGTGTGTGTGTAGCTCACATCTTTTTAATCCAGTTGTCTGTTGATGGGCAGCTGGATTGCTTCATGTCTTGGCTATTGTAAATAGTGTTGCTATGAACATTGAGATGCGTGTATATTTTTGAATTAATATTTTTGTTTTTGTTTCTGGGTATATACCCAGGAGTAGAGTTGCTGGATCATATGACACTTCTATTTTTAGTTTTTTTTTTTTTTAATTGAAGGATAATTGCTTTACAGAATTTTATTGTTTTCTGTCAAATATCAGTGGAAACTCTGTACTGTTTTCCATAATGACTGCACCAATTTACAAGGTGGCTTTTTTTTTAGGCGCCTTTTTATGGCACTAAATTACCTGACCCTCGAGGTTCTTTCTACCCCCAGCCAGCACTTAGATTACAATTGAATGTTGGTCCCATAGAAACGACACAGGCGCATTTCTCACACCCAGGTGTTTGTGACCACCAATGTTTCCTCTCCTGTCCTCCCCGCTCCCCGCCATCTTCCTCTAGCATCACTTGGTTGGTTTGGGCTGGTGTTGTAGTTTCACTCTGAGAGGGTCACGTGACTGGCCGTGAGGACTGGGCTGGGCCTGACAGTGAGGAAGCCCCGGCCTGTGAACCTGTGTTCTCTGCCTGTCTCTGCAGCTCAGGGTGTTGTCTGGGTGGCCGCTGTGGGCCTTGCCTTGATCAGGTTCTAGGTCTTAACCGGAACTTGTGTCGCTCATAGTTTTCTACAAAACTTCCCAAGTGCAACCATCAGTGGGCTGAGCGTATGTGGCTAATAAGAGCACTTTGGTTTAGAAATACCTTCTTTTCTTAACCATGTGAAGTTCCTGTAAAATCTGGGGGAGATGTGTGACTCTGTTTCGTCCTTTTTGTGTTCAAAAAGCCATCTCTGATGTTGTCTTCTCAGTGAAGTCTGTCTCCAGGATGAAGTCAGTTGGGAATGAAACAGAACAATTGGTTCTCAGAAGCCTGGTTCGGGAGCAGCTAGGAATGGTCTCTAGGCTGCTTGGGCTATTAATTATTTTGTTTTATTTATTAGAGGTACCCAGCATCCCTTAGCCTCCAAGCATATTTGCAAAGTGCCTTAAGGGAAAAAGAAAAACAAATGATTCCTGCCATCAGAGTCTCCAGCCCATAATGAATGATACTGTATAATAACGTTAAGTGGGAAAAGCCCCACATAGAATCCCGTGTACGTCCTGAGTCTACCTGTGTAACCATCATAGATGCATATGATACATGGATGCTTAGAAACTCATGAAAGCAGTCGGCTTGGCTGAGTGAAATTTTTCTTAGTTTTACCTAGAAATCTGATGATGTCATGCTATTTGACTCAGAAAAAAAAAAATTTAGAAGAAAAACAGCACCCAGAGGACTAGTGGGTTTTCCCCTCCTACCTGCCAGCACCACTCCCCCTGGCTGGCCAAAGAAGAAGAGAGGCCTAGCTTGGTTATCTTTTCCTAAATTGTGTTGGTAATAAACCTGAATAACATGCCTGCTCTCCTCCTCCCCGTGATTTACACCTTTCATAATTAGCCCTGCGCAGCATCAGAGTCGCCCGGCAGAGTTAATGGCCTGAGCTCAGCCACTGCCCTCCCGGCACCCAGCAGGGAGCTGAGCTCTCTGCACCAATAACTGTGATCGAAGTTGGGTCGACCCATCCTTCCTGTGGCTCTTGAGCCCCTCGAGAGGGACGGGAAAGCTATGTTGGTCTCAAGTGTGGCTGATGACACCCCAAGCTCAGTCAGGGCAGGTCCTGGGGGCTTGAAATAGCAGGATCCAGGGCTTCTATTCTGATAACTCCCCATTTCCACTTATGTCAGAGATGACTCCTTGGGCCCAACAGAACTGAGTTCCTGGGGTGATCGTTAGCATCAAGGTCTCCTAAAATATTGGGAAGGGAAGTTGCCACAATCGCTAACGTTTAGTGCTCTGGCCTGCCGTTCCGGAAGCGACATTGATTGACTGTCTCTGGGTGCACAGCGAGTGGCGGGGGGGGATCTGCCAGCAAACCCCGGAGCAGGGCCCCACACTGTCCGGGGTCAGTGGAAACCAGGCAGACTCCATCCCAGAGGGTAGATTCAGCCGCCACTATGTGTGTGCGCGTGTGTGTTTGTGCGCACGTGTGTGTGATGTTAATTACAGCAGACGTGCCTACAGTTTTGCTTGCAACAGTCAGCTTAGAAACTGCCAGAATTTGAGAGCCTAGAAGGGTCTCAGAGATCAGAATCCAGCCACTGTCACCTCCATTTTACAGAGTGAGGAATTAAGGTGCAGAAAGTGAGACTTCCTTTGTCATCCATCTGCAGCCTCCCCCGTGCCAGGCCCTTGTGGGGTGAAGGTTACAAAGACGGTTAAGACAGCATCCCTGCTGGAGGGCAGGACACGTCAGGAGTGGCTCAGAGGCTGGGAAAGGGCTCAGGGCCAGGGGGATGAGGGGTCAGGGAAGGTGGGCTCCCTGTCAATGGTGGAGGGCAGCTGCCCCACACCCACCATTGCTGCCCCATCCCTCCTCCTGGTTAACAGAGTCCTAGTGAGGCTCCCAGAGACAGGCTACAGGGAACACAGATAAGACAATCTCTCCCTGAAGTCATCACTCACGGAGGACTCCACCAGACCCCAAAGAATGAGGAACAGAGAGGTGCAGGGGACATAAGGGTGCAGGGGAGGAGGGCGTGTATGTGTGTGCGTGTGTGCGTGTGTGTGTGTGTGTGTGTGTGTGTGCTTGCTCAGTCGTGTCCGACTCTTTGCAACCCCATGGAGTGTAGCCCACCAGGCTTCCCTGTCCATGAGATTTTCCAGGCAGGAAGACTGGAGTGGGTTTCCATTTCCTACTCCAGGGGATCTTCCTGACCCAGGGATCGAACCCACATCTCCTGCTTGGCATGCAGATTCTTTACCACGAGTACCACCTGGGAAGCCCATAGGGGAGGGGACATGAGTGCAAAAGCCAAGGACTCAGGTGTGGGACTGGATTTGGGAATGGCAAGCACTCTGGAGCCTGAATTTGCTAGGAGGGGACTGGGCTGGGGTGTTGGAAGGCAAAGGACATCCTGCCCAGTACTGACCTCCCAACAGCCACAGTTCGCTGGCAGAACGGCAGGCTGCACCTAACAAGCAGACAGAACAGCAATGTCCACTCCCTGTGTCTCGGGCCCTCAGCCCTGTCCCAGTGCTTTCCTCCCCCATCTCCCCACTTTATGGCTGAGAAGGCCAGGGCCCAGTAGAGGAGATAACTAGCCCAAGACCACATAGGCTGGCTGAGGAACCAAGCCAGGACTGGTCCCAGGTCTTCCAGGCTCCACGCTGAGTGAAGGGAGAATTTCCCATCCCGTTTGTCTTTGGCAGGAAAGATGTAGCCATGCCCCAAACATGCCTGATGCGGCCATTCATGTTTCAGTACTTAAACACACATGTGTGCGCGAGCTGCCGTGATGTGTGCTCCAGTATCCTCAGTCTCTTTAGAACTCTCCTTCCTGTATTTTTAGTTGGCTGCTTGTCAGTCAAGCAACATTTGGAAGCCCTATGTGAGTAAATGCTGTGTGATTGGTATATGATAGAGTATAAAGAGATGCTTTCTGGGGACTTCCCTGGTGGTCCAGTGGCTAAGCCTCTGCACTCCCAATGTAGGGGGCCCGGGTTTGATCCCTGGTCAGGGAATTAGATCTCACATGTCACAACCTGCACAGCCAAATAAGTAAATAAAAATAAATATTTTTTAAAAAGAGAGAGATACTTTCTACTGCTGCACAAGGGATAATTTAGTATAGTGGTCAGGGCACAACATGGCCTTGAGCAATGACTGGGTCTCTCTGGGTGTCAGCTGTCACATCTGAAAAGTGGGCATGCTAGCAGCGATGTAGTGGGGATACTGTATCTATCTTTAGGACCTAAACTGCTCTGTATGTGTTGGTTCTTACTTTGTCCTGTCCTCTAGGCTTTGTCTGGGCAAGGTACAGTTAGTAAGGTCAAGGTAACAGGTTGACCTATAGACTGGTTAGCTTTTCGGAAACAAAGCAGAACTCAGAAACACCCAGTGTAGTGAATCTGGCTTCGTGGACCAGCCTGCATGATGTCCCCCATGCCCTGGCTGGCTGCCTGGCCTAGGAATGGGCGGAGGCTGTGGGGGCACAGGACATTAGTCTTCGTGACCAAGCAAGCTGCCCCTGAGGCCACTGTTGCCCTGAGACCCAGAGGCTTAGCCAGCTCGCTGCAGAGCTCTGTCCAATCTAAAGTGGCTTTGAAACAGCCCCTCGCTCGCCATGGTCCAGAGTGGCACTCATCTCCCCATGTGTGGGCAGAGGCAGGCTTCGTCAGAAGCTGCATCTGTGCTGAGGGCTCTGTGGACAAGGCTCAGCTGCCAGTGGCAGGTTTGGGTGGTTAAGGGCCTGAAGCTGGTGACATGCAGGTGGAGTTGGTGGCAGACTAGGGTAAAAGTGATCTTTGTCTTCCCCAGTCACAGTGGACCTGTTGTGGCCATGGCTCTCTGAATGCCCCCTCCTACGTTATTCATTCTTTAAAATCAGGAGCCTGGGGCTCCCAGAACATCCTGGTTGCCCAGGTTTCCTTCTTTTAAGCAATCTTTCTGTCTGACAATCAAGGAGTCTTCACAAGGGCTTGAAGAGCACCTGGCAGCACTTTAAGTAGGCGCCACAGGACGTGAGAGTTCTGAGGAAACTTCTCTGCTAGCGGGGCCAAGCGTGTGACTGTGCGGGGCGAGTGCCACGGCTATGCCAGCTGGCCGACGCTCCCACCGGGTGGATTACACAAGATCGGCTTGTTTGTTCTTCCTCGAACCCCTCAGGCAGATTTCTGGACTTCAGCTTTACCAAGTAGGAAGACAAAAAAACAAAACAAAAACTTACTTCCCTGAAACCCGAAGCCCTGTTGGTGGGGAGGGAATGCTGCCCAGATGAAGGGGCCTTTCTCGGTCTTTTTGTTTTTTAAAAAAACAACGTTGGTTTCTTTTTTAAATATTTATCTATTTTTGGCTACTCTACTCAGCTTGCGGGATCTCAGTTCCCTGATCAGGGTTTGAACGAGGTCCACAGCAGTGAAAACCTGGAATCCTAACCACTAGGGCACCGGGGAACTCCCGTTGGGTCTTTGTGGGCTTTGCCTTCTCTCGGGGTCCCTGAAGACAGCATATCACGTCGTGAAGCAGTGGAACAGCCCAGCTTCTCCCAGGGGTCACTTTAATGAAGAGGCAGTAGATACGGGGAGGGAGGTTGCCCCAGGTACAGTACAGAGGTCATCCCCGCCAACCAGGTCAGAGATGGAAGTAGGACAGGAATTCCACAGGGAGACGTCACGCACAGTCATTTTGGAAGCAAAGTGGCCAGCCTTCTACCCACTCTATTGATGTTCTTAAACTTATTCCACAAACTCTTCATAATCCTCAATAATGCAGCCCCGTGGCAGGGTTTGCTTCCTTCCCACCTGTTGGTCTGCATGGCCTTTGCAGGGGCTGGCCAGTCCTACAGCTGATCCAGCATGGGCATCCTGCCTGATGTGAGCCAGGAAGATGAAGGAAAGATAAGAAAATATCATTTGGAGTGGGGGGAACTGAGAAATTCTAAGTCAGAAACCCATTGGGGTTTTTTTTTTTTAATATTATTACTGGGATAAAACACAATTTACTATCGCAATCATTTTTGGAGTTTTTAAAATTTTTTTAATTGGAGGAAAATTGCTTTACGATGTTGTGCTGGTTTCTACCACACAGCAATGTGAATCAGTCATAATTATATATATACATATATATCAGTCATGATTATATATATTATATATGTATGAATATTATATATATATGTTTGTATGTATATATATATATCCGCCCTCTTGAGCCTCCCTCCTCTCCCACATCCCACTCCTCTAGGTCATCACACAGCGTCAGGCTGGGGCTTCCCACGTTATATAGCAACTTCCCCCCATCTCAACCATTTTTAAGTGTACAGTTTGTAATATGAAGTACATTCACAATTTTGTGCCATCACCCATCTTTAGAACTCTTTCGTCTTGTAAAACTGAAGCTCTATTCATTAAACTCTTAACTCCACATTCTCTCTCTCCTCCAGCCTCCAGTAACCTTAATCTGCTCTCTGTCGCAATGAATTTGGCTCTTCCAGGCACCTCATTTAAGTGAAATCCTACAGTATGTGTCCTTTTGTGGCTGGCTTACCTCACTGAACATAAAGTCTTCATGGTTCATTCACACTGTAGCCTGTGTCAGGATTTTGTTCCTTTTTAAGATGGACTAATATTCCATTGTATGTGCTGACCACATTTTGCATATCCATTCATCTGTTGATGGGCATTTTTTTTTCATATATTTTAGAGACGTCGGTATTATGAATAATGCTGCTATGAACATTGCTTGACAAATATCTGTTTGAGTCTCTGCTTTCAATTCTTTGAGACGACCTGATTGAAATATCAATGAAAAAAGAAAAGTGTTGGTTGCTCAGTCGGGTCTGACTCTTTGCGACCCCCATGGACTATAGCCCGCCAGGCTCCTCTGTCCATGGATTTTCCAAACTATCAATGCCAGGGCCCTTCTTAGAACGGCTCCAGCCAGCCCTTCTGGCTTCCTTATTGTTCCTTCTGCTCGTGCCCAGGCTCTTCCTTCTACTCAGAGACACTGAGGACCAACCCCTGTGGCACTGTGCTGGGACTGAGCCTTTCCAGGGGCCACACCCCCTGCTCTTGGTGATGCCTTCCTCTGACACCCCCAATGCTTTCTGACTGAGAGCAGCACCTGGTCCATGTGGTGTTATCATCCACGTGCTCATGGTCCTCAGCTTAGCTTTCCTGAGATCCCCATCCTCTGGGGGGCAGGGGACTGGTTTCTTCATGTCCTCCTTGAATGAAGTCAAGTGTTGTAGAGAAGAGCGACTGATTGACCATAATGAAAGTGAAAGAAAGTGAAGTCGCACAGTCGTGTCCAACTCTTAGCGACCCCATGGACTGTAGCCTACCAGGCTCCTCTGTCCATGGGATTTTCCAGGCAAGAGTACGGGAGTGGGTTGCCATTTCCTTCTCCAGGGGATCTTCCCAACCCAGGGGTTGAACCTGGGTCTCCTGCGTTGTAGGCAGACGCTTTACCATTAATGACTTCCCTGGGAGGTCATTAATGAGTCCAGGTGAATAAACGATTACACTATTCTTTTGTAATTGTGCCTCAGTCATTCTAAAATGATGTCTGCAAACTGCTTTTTAAATACATGAACACATGAAGCAAGGTAAGAATCCCCAAGCTGTCAACAAAGACGGCTTCTTGGAGGGCACACTGGATGGGGTAGGGAGGTGTTGGGAGGGGTGTTTCCACTGCTGATTTTGCACACTAGTATTTTTTGAATTTTTAACCACAAAAATGAATTTATTACTTACAATATTAATTAATAAAAAAGCAAGGAGTATATTTTTAATGTAAACTTATTTATAATATGAGATCACTTCTATTCCTTCACTAGGAGGAAAGTTAAACTCAACAATGTAAGAGTAAAATGAATTTTTCTTCCCATGGTGGTGCCATTTTCTCCACAGTGATGGGTGCCTTTTCCCAGCATGTGTTGCTTACTTGACCTATTAATGCTCTCTGCACTCTTTACTGGCTTTTCTCCCCTCCTCAGGCCTCATCCAGGCTCCCCAAGACCACCCTCAAGAGTGTCTGCCCCCTCAGCCTCCCACCTCTGTGCCCACGTCCCATGACACAGTCACTCCCTGACGTGTCTGCCCCTCGTTCTCCACCAGAATGAAGGTCCAAATGTCTGGCAGCACTCAGCTGCTGTCCCTGTCCCCAGAACAGGGAGGCACTGAGAACTTTGTGTTGAATAAACAAATATTGGCTGAGGTCATGCTTTGTGCCTTTGCCAGGAGTTGTTCAGGCTGAATCAGACAGGGGAGAGGGGGGACACAGAGACTTCTTTTTATTGAGATATCATTCATGTGAAGTAAAACTCACCCTTTATTTATTAAAAAAAATATTTTATTGTACATTTTGCATGGATTGAAAAATAGAGATCTTTTTTCCTTTCTGGCCTTGCCACTTGGCATGAGGGATCTTAGTTCCCTGATCAGGGATCGAACCTGCCCCCCCTGCAGTGGAAGCACAAAGTCTTTACCACTGGGCCACTAGGGTAAATTTCCAAAATTCACCCTTTAAAACTGTACAAAGCAATGGCATTTAGTTCATTCACGAAGTTGTACAACCAGCCCCACAATCTAATTCCAGAATATTTTCATCACTCCAAAACAGAAACTCCAAACCCATCACAGTTAAAACTCACTCCTCCTCCCCTTGGCCTGTAGCAACCACTAATCTGCCTTCTTTCTATGGAGTTATCTGCTCTGGATATTTCATATGAAAAGTGAAAGTGAAACTTGCGTCCGACTCTTTGCAACCCTATGGACTATACAGTTCATGGAATTCTCCAGGCCAGAATACTGGAGTGGGTAGCCTTTTCCTTCTCCAGGGGATCTTCCCAACCCAAAAATCGAACCCAGGTCTCCCGCATTACAGGCAGATTCTTTACCAGCTGAGCTACCAGGGAAGCCTAGGTGTGTGGCCTTGTGTGACTTGTTTCTCTCACTTAGTATGTTTTCACTTAGTAAGTTTTCACGATTCCTCTATGTTGTAGCACATATCAGTATTTCACTAATTTTATGCCTAACTAATATTTCATTGTGTCATATTTATCATAATACTGCATTATGTTTATCCATTTTTCAGTTGATGGACATTTGTGTCATATCCTCTTTGGGGCTACTATGAATAATGCTGCTATGCACATTAATTCATATACAAGTTTTTGTGTGGATATATATTTTTAATTTTTTAGGAGTGGAACTGCTGGGTCATATATGGTAAATTTATATTTAACTTTTGAGAAACTTCCAAACTATTTTCCACAGTAGTTGCACTAATTTTTATTCTGATCAGCAATATATAAGGGTTCTAATTTCTCCACATCCTCACTGACGCTTATATTTTCCATCTTTGGTTTTTATAATAATCATCCTAGTATGTGAAATGGTACAATATTTCACTGTAGTTTTGACTTGCATTTCCCTCATGGCTAATGATGTTAGGCATCTCTTTATGTGCTTATTGGTCATTTGAATATTTT
This sequence comes from Odocoileus virginianus, assembly GCF_023699985.2. Classification (NCBI taxonomy): domain Eukaryota; kingdom Metazoa; phylum Chordata; class Mammalia; order Artiodactyla; family Cervidae; genus Odocoileus; species Odocoileus virginianus. The sequence continues at coordinate 49,822,948 of NC_069690.1, forward strand.
CACTGGAGAGACATCTATTCAGGTAGATTCATTGTTTAGTTGGGTCAGTTGTCTTTTTAGTGTTGTATTCTAAATTTTTCTTTTTTTAAATATAGTCCTTTATCACATATGTGATTTCAAATGTTTTCTCTCATTCTATGGGTTGTCTTTTCACTTTCTTGATAGTTTCCTTTGAGGCTCAAAAGCTTTTAATTTTGACGAAGTCCAATTTATCTTTTTTTCTTGGATTGCTTGTGCTTTTGACGTCTGAATAAACCACTGCCTAATCCAAGGTCATGAAGATTTATGCCTATGCTTTTTCTAAGAGTTTTATAGTTTTAGCTCTTCCATTTAGATCTTTGATCCATTCTGAGTTAATTTTTTGTAATGGCATGAGGTAAGGGTTCAAATTCAATGTTTTGCACATAGATATCCAGTTGTCCCAGCACCAGTTGTTGAAGACTATTCCTTCTCCCACTGAGTTGTTTTGGCAACCTTGGTCAACACCAATTGACCATCAATGTATGGGTTTATTTCTGGACCATCAGTTCTATTCCATTGATCAATATGTCTTGTCATTATGGCAGTACCTCTTTACAGTGAGTTTTGAAATTGGGAAGCGTGAGTCCTCCAACTTTGTTCTTCTTTTACAATATTGTTTTGGCTGTCCTGGGTCCCTTGCATTTCCATATTATGTTTAGACCAGCTTGTCAATAATTCCAAAAAAAGGCAAGTAGGATTTTGTTGGGGACTGTGTTGAATCTATGAATTAATTTGGGGAATACTGCCATCTTAACAATATGAAGTCTTCTAATTTGTAAGCGCGGGATGACTTTCCATTTGTTTCAGTTCAGTTCAGTCACTCAGATGTGTCTGACTCTTTGTGACCCCATGGACTGCAGCACGCCAGGCCTCCCTGTCCACCACCAACTCCTGGAGTTTACTCAAACTCATGTCCATTGAGTTGGTGATGCCATCCAACCATCTCATCCTCTGTCATCCCCTCTCCTTCTGCCTTCAATCTTTCCCACCATCAGGGTCTTTTCCAATGAGTCAGTGGCCAAAGTGTTAGAGCTTCAACTTCACCATCAGTCCTTCCAATGAATATTTAGGACTGATTTCCTTTAGAACTGATTGGTTGGATCTCCTTGCAGTCCAAGGGACTCTCAAGAGTCTTCTCCAACACCATAGTTCAAAAGCATCAATTCTTCAGCACCCAGCTTTCTTTATAGTCCAACTCTCACATCCATACATGACTACTGGAAAAACCATAGCTTTGACTAGATGAACCTTTGTTGGCAAAGTAATGTCTACTTTTTTAATATCCTGTCTAGGTTGATCATAGTTTTTCTTCCAAGGAGCAAGTGTCTTTTAATTTCATGGCTGCCGTCACCATCTGCAGTGATTTTAGAGCCCAAGAAAAAAAGTCTGTCACTGTTTCCATTGTTTCCCCATTTATTTGCTGTGAAGTGATGGGACCGGATGCCATGATCTTAGTTTTTTGAATGTTGAGTTTTAAGCCAACTTTTTCACTCTCCTCTTTCACTTTCATCAAGAGGCTCTTTAGTTCTTCACTTTCTGCCATAAGGGTGGTGTCCATTTGTTTAGGTCTTTTAAAATTTGCCTCAACAATGCTTTTGTAGTTACTGTGCCACGCTCTTACTTTGTGTGTGTGTGTGTGTGTGTGTTGTAAATGGAATTGTTTTCTTAATTTGGTTTTTAGATTGTTCATTGCTAGTGTATAGAAATGCAATTAATTTTTGTATATTGATCCTGTATCCTTAAACTTTGCTGAATTCGTGTATCAGTTATAACAGGTTTGTGTGTGTATGTAGATATGAATTCCTAAAGATATTCTATGTGCAAAATCATATTATCTGCAAATAGAGATAATTTTACTTCTTTCCTTCAGTCTGGATGCCTTTTTGCTTGTTTGCTTTTTCTTGTCTAGTTGCCCTGAATAGAACCTTCAATAGAATAGAAGGGGTGAGAGCAGACATCCGTGTCTTGTTCCTGATCTAAGGGGGAAAACTTTCAGTCTTTCACCATAGAGTATGATGTTAGCTGTGGGTTTTTATAGATGCCCTTATTAAGATTGAGGAAGTTCCTTTCTATTTTTAGTTTGGTAAGTGTTTTCATCATGAAAAGGAGTTGGATTTTTGTCAAATGTTTTTTCTGCTGCTATTTAGATGGTTGTGTGGTTTTTGTTCTTTGTTAATCTGATGTATTACATGACTTGATCTTCATATGTTAAACCACCCTTGCATTCCTGGCATAAATCGCACTTGGTCATGGTGTATAATCCTTTTTAGATGTTGTTGACTTTGGTTTGCTAGTATTTTGTTGAGAATTTTGTGTCTGTCATGAGGGATATTCACTAGGGCCTAGAATGCCATGTTCTTGTGATGCCTGTCTGGTTTGGGCATTAGAAACTGACTTAATGCAAAGTCCAAAGCAAAACACACCAAAGAGAATGATAAATTTCTAAGGATTTTTCAAGAAATAAAGGAAAATCAGCGTATTTTAGGTACCTGTGACACATCAGATACTCTCCTTAGCAGTTTCCCTAAAGTCAAGGGGAAACAGGGAAACTGGCTCTTGGAGAGTGAGAACAGAAATAGAGGCGAGAGAGCAGGTAACCCAGAGGGAGGAACTCAAGGAGGCAACTGCATGCAGAGAGGGCCTTATAAGGTAGAAAGGGTGTGAGTTGTCCAGTTTGCCTGAGATATAGTGGGAACATATAAAGGGGTATAACTTGATTGAATAATGTCCTCCTAAATCCATATCCACCTGGAACCTCAAAACTCAGCTTTGTTTATAAAGAACATCTTTGCAAATGTAATTAGTTATGATGAGATCATTCTGGATTAGAGTGAGCCCTAATCCAATGACTGGTGTCCTTATAAGAAAATAAAACAGAGACACAGAGATCCACACCCAGAGGGAAGAAGGCCATGTGAAGACAGAGGTAGAGACTGGAGTGATGTGTCACATGCCAACGAAAGCCAAAGACTCCATCAAAAGCTGGAAGAGGCAGGTAAGGATCATCCCCAAGACCTTCACAGGGAGCTTGGCCCTGCTGACACTTTGATTTCGGACTTCCCGTCTCCAGAACTGCGAGAGAGAGATTTCTGTTGCTTGAAGTCATACAGTGTGATGCAGTGATACAAGGAGGTGTGGGCAAAAATGAGCTGATATTACCTGGCACCAAGTTGAGGACTAGGGCTTCACTGGTGGACAAAACCTGATTGCTGGCAGTTTCAGATCCAGGAACATGGGGCAACAGGGGGCAGTAGGTATGTTTTCAGGGGCATTCTTTAAGAGATAGTTTTTAAAATAGAGTTTTGTTTTCCTCTATATCTTCCTTTATTTTCTTTTTAAGTCATTGTCTTTGTCTCTGGAAGTCACATACCATAGGAGTCAGGAATTTGAGCTTTGGATGAGCCATGCCTGGTCCATCCCTGCTCTGCCATTTACCACCTGTGAAATTTGAGGATGATGTTCCTGGTCTCAGTCTTCTTAGCTATAAAGTGGGGTTAATAATATCTCCTTCATAGTGTTAGTATGAGAAAATAAAGCAATCAGCAGAGCTCCTGGCACACAGGAAACCTCAAATAAATGGTAACCAAGATAATGATTGGTTATTGATACCTCACTTTTTCCTTTTTTTCTTTTCAAAATTATCTTTATTGGTTTTATAATGTAAAGGCTCATATGGACTTCTTGTGTAAAAAAAGATGGAAGATCAACTTATTATTTCTGAGTATCAAAGTGATACATTATTCTTTTTAGAAAATATGTAAGATAAAGAACAAGATGAAAACAAACTATAATGCCACCTAGAGATGATTTTTATTGTCATTTTGGTGTGGTTTTCTATTTATCTATGTAGATATAAAATATTTATAAATATACATTATATACAAAACTATGTTGTATCATATTTCATATAATTTTAACCCTACTTTCTTGATTCAACATAATAGCATTTTCTTTCATCATTAAATACTTTAATAAAATGTTTCATACTAACTTAATGGTATTGTATCATATGCATGTACCACAAGATATTAAAATATCCCTGGGACTTCCCTGGTGGTCCAGTGGCTAAGACTGCATACTCCCAATGCAGGGAACTAGATCCCAGATGCCACAACTGAGAGAGTTCACATGCTGCAGATAAAAAACCCCATAAATAAATAAATAAAATATTTTTAAAAGCTTAAAAAAATAAATACTCCTTATTGTTAGAAATCTGGTAATCATATTGAGTATTGGTATTTTTTACAAATTTATTGAAGTATAATTGAGTTATAATAGCTGCATGTATTTAAAGTGCACAATTTGCTGAGTTTTGACATATATGTACACATTGTGGTTTCCATTTCCATTTCTCTTGTGATCAATAATGTCTTATGCTTATTTGCCACCTTATTTGGCGAAGTGTCTTTTCAAATCTTTTGGCAATTTTATTTATTTATTTTTTTTTCCTTTTGGCAATTTTAAACTTGTGTTGTTTGTTTTCTTTTTACTGGGCTTTGAAGGATCTTTATATTTTCTGAATATAAATCCTTCATCAGTTATATATCTTACAAATATCTTTTCCCAGTCTCTGGCTTGACTCTTTATTTTTTTAACAATGTCTTTCAAAGAGCAGAAGTTTTTCATTTTAATGAAGTCCAATTTTCACTTTTTTCTTTTATAGATCATGCTTTTGGTATCACATCTAAGAAATTTATCTAACAACACTATTGAATTTTAAGAGTTCCTCATACATATTCTGAATACAAGTCTTTTATTGGATATGTGTGTCATTAATATTTTCTGCCAGGCTGTGGGATGCATTTTTGTTTTCTTTAATGATGTATTTTGAATAAAAGAGTTTTCAGTTATCTAATCTATTATTTATTTTATGTTTTGTGCTTTTTGTTTTTTAAGAAAACTTAGCCTATTCTAAGGTCACAAAAATATTCTTTTATAGATTCTTCTAGAAGTTTTACAGTCTTAAGTATTATATCTAGGTCTGTGATCTATTTTGAGTTAATTTTTGTTTATAACATGAAGAAAGTGTTGATGTTAATTTTTTCGTATATTCAGGTATCCAGTTGATCTAACAACAGTTGAAAAACTGTTCTTTTCTCCATTGAATTGTTTTTGCATTTTTGTCTAATTTTTTTTGTCGATTATATTTGCCTATTTCTGGGCTCTCTATTTTTTTCCATTAATTAAAATATTTGCTTTTTAACCAAGGCCAAACTAAACTGATTACTGTAGTTTTTAATAAGCCCTCCAACTTTCTCCTCTTTTTGTAGTTATTTTGCTTATTCTAGGACTTTTGTGTTTCCATATGAATTTTAGAGTCAGCTTGCCAATTTCTACCCAGAAAATTCTTCTGGAATTTTGATTGGAATTGTGTTGAATCTGTAGATCTATTTGGCAAGATTACCATCTTAACAATGTGACTGTTTCAATCTATGGACATGGTATATGTCTTCATTTATTTAGTTTTCCTTTAATTTCTCTCAGTAAGGTTTTGTGTTTTTCAGTGTAAAGGTCTTGAATGTCATTTGTTGCACTTATTTTAAATATTTTATATGGGCTTTTTGCTACTGTAAGTGGAATTTTTTATTTATTACATTTTCCAATTATGTGTTACTAGTCTTTAATAATGCAATTAATCTTTGTACAATAACCTTTTATTTTTTTAACTCTGTTAAATTCACTGATTAGTTCTGAGTTGTTTTGTAAATTCCGTGGGATTTTTTTCATGTAAACAATTATATCATCTGCAAATGGGGAGTTTTACTTCTTCTTTTCCAATATTTATGAGATTCAGTTTCTTTTCTGTCTCTTACAGAGCATCAGTTCAGTTCAGTTGCTCAGTCCTTTCTGACTCTTTGCAACCCCATGAATTGTAGCACGTCAGGCCCCCCTGTCCATCACCAACTCCCAGCGTTTACTCAAACTCATGTCCATCGAGTCGGTGATGCCATCCAGCCATCTCATCCTCTGTCGTCCCCTTCTCCTCCTGCCCCCAATCCCTCCCAGCATCAGGGTCTTTTCCAGTGAGTCAACTCTTCGCATGAGGTGGCCGAAATATTGGAGTTTCAGCTTCAGCATCAGTCCTTCCAATGAACACCCAGGACTGATCTCCTTTAGGACGGACTGGTTGGATCTCCTTGCAGTCCAAGGGACTCTCAAGAGCCTTCTCCAAGACCACAGTTCAAAAGCATCAATTCTTCGGCACTTAGCTTTCTTCACAGTCCAATACTCACATCCATACGTGACCACTGGAAAAACTATAGCCTTGACTAGATGGACCTTTGTTGGCAAAGTAATGTCTCTGCTTTTTAATATGATATCTAGGTTGATCATAACTTTCCTTCCAAGGAGTAAGCATCTTTTAATTTCATTGCTGCAATCACCATCTGCAGTGATTTTAGAGCCCCCCAAAATAAAGTCTGATACTGTTTGCACTGTTTCCCCATCTATTTCCCATGAAGTGATGGGACCAGATGCCATGATCTTAGTTTTCTGAATGTTGAGCTTTAAGCCAACTTTTTCACTCTCCTCTTTCACTTTCATCAAGAGGCTCTTTAGTTCTTCTTCACTTTCTGCCATAAGGGTGGTGTCATCTGCATATCTGAGGTTATTGATATTTCTCCCGGCAATCTTGATTCCAGCTTGTGCTTCTTCCAGCCCAGCGTTTCTCATGATGTACTCTTCATATAAGTTAAATAAGCAGGGTGTCCTTACAGAGCATAGAGCCTCCCAATCATAGGGGGAAAAAATTCAGTCTCCTACCACTGAGTGTGATGTGACCTGTAGAATGTCTGCAGGTGTCCCCTATCAGTTTGAGATGTCCTTCAATTCCTAGTTTGCTGACAGCTTTTCTTCTGAATGAGCACTGGACTTTCCTCAGAGGCTTTTTTGTGTCTATTCACATTAAGTGTTTTTTGTAGGTAACTATGGCTGTTTTCTTAGGATCAATACCTGGAAATGAAAGTAAAGGGTCAAAATACATAAACATTTTTAAGGCTTTTGCATTCGATTTCCAAATTGCCATTGAGAGAAATTTGGCCAGCGTACAGTGCCCCCAGCCATGCAAGAGTACTTCCCCAAATCCTTACCTACACTATATTTTATAACCTTTTAATTATTGCCAACGTCATAGACCTCCCCCTAAATTGTATCTTGCTTCCATTTGCATTTATTTCATTACTCTGAGTATGAAAATGTTATTGGTTATTTATATTTATTCTCTAGTGATTGTTTTTCATGTCCTTTTGCCATTTTTTTTCCTGTTGGGCACTTATTTTTTAAATTTTTACATATCTTTTTTCATACTAAGGATTTTAACCCTTATCATATGTATGTCTCAGTTTGTTCTTTGGCTTTTCATTTTTTTAAATCAGATTTTATTTTTTAGAGCAGTTTTAGATTCATAACAAAATTACGAGGAAAGTACAAAGATTTCCATACGCCTCCTGCCCCAACAACATGCAAAGCCTCCCCATCACCAACAACCCCACCAGAGTGTTAGGTTTGTTACATTTATAACAGTGACACTTCATTATCCCCCATAGTTTATATTAGGATTCATTTGGTGTTGTACATTCCATGGGTTTTAACAAATGTATAATGACATATATCCACCACTATAATATCATACAAAGTAGTTCCACTGCCTTAAAATTTTTCTGTGCTCCACCTATTCACTCCTTCACAGTCCCAATCTCTGACAACCACTGATCCTTTTACTACTATCTACATAGTTTTGCCTTTTCCAGAATGTCATAGACTTGGAATCATATAGTGTGTACCCTTTTCAGATTGACTTATTTCACTTTTCTCCATATCTTTTTCATGGCTTGATAGCTCATTTCTTTTTCTTGCTGAATAATATTCCATCATCTGGATGTACTGGTTTGTTTATCCATTTATCTGCCAAAGGACATCTTGGTTGCTTCCAAGTTCTGGCAATTATGAGGGGCCACCAAAGGGCAGCGTTAATTTCAACCTCCCTCCCCCAGTCCTCCCCACCTCTACTCCACATGCACACAGCAGGATTTCTAAAATCACACAGCACCCTTCCCAAGGCGCTGTGTCCTGTGCACCCCATGGGACAGGCTAAGGTTTACAGAAACCAGATCCAGGATGGACACTCACTCTGGCAGAGTCCAGGGCGAAGGCTTCTGCTCCCCTGCTGTGGTGGAAGGACTGGGGCCCTAAGGGGGAGAACCCTGGAAAGAGGGCCCCACACATACCTTCTGGCAGCAACTTGCCTCTAGGCAAAAGTCTGCTTAAACCCTTTTACAACTCCTGCGGGGAAAATTATTTGCATTAATTAATTGACTAATTAATTCCAGGCACTATACTTGGAACCTACAGCTGGGGTTCCATTGACATACTGTTCAACTGACTCAAAAGGCTTAGAAGGAACAAAAGCAAGAGCCAACTTAGAAGTTTGGATATTTAAAAATGTTAGAGTCTGGCCGCACTGTCTCTTTGACCTAGAGAACCACAATTCAATAATTTTGGAGGAAGGGAATTCCCATGCAGTGGTTAGGACTATGCTTCCACTGCAGGGAGCCTGGGTTGGATCTCTGGCTGGGGAACTAAGATCCCACATGCCTTGAGGTACAGCCAAAAAAAAAACCCAAAAATAATAATTTTGGAGGTTTCTTCCCTCCTGCTTGAGCTTTTTCTGAAAACAGACACTTCCAGTATGTATCAGTTATCTATAGCCCTATAATGGAGGACTCCAACAAAACTTAGCAACTTAAAACCCACTGCGTTTAATTTGTTCGCAGTTCTTCTGGCTGGACTGGGCCAAGTCTAACCATTCTGCTGGGCACTCTGGGGCCTTCTCAGGCAGCTGTCACCAACTGGGGGATCAGCCAGGTACAGGGTCTGACATGGACTTGGTCCATGAGGTTAGGAGACTGTGGTGCGTCAGCTGGATCTCTCTCTCCTTGTGGTCACTCATTTGTACCTGCGCTTCCTTACATGGTGGTTCAGTTCAGTCGCTCAGTCGTGTCCGACTCTTTGCAACCCCATGAATCGCAGCACGCCAGGCCTCCCTGTCCATCACCAACTCCTGGAGTTTACTCAAACTCATGTCCATCGAGTCGGTGATGCCATCCAGCCATCTCATCCTCTGTCGTCCCCTTCTCCTGCCCCCAATCCCTCCCAGCATCAGGGTCTTTTCCAATGAGTCAACTCTTTGCATGAGGTGGCCAAAGTATTGGAGTTTCAGCTTCAGCATCAGTCCTTCCAATGAACACCCAGGACTGATCTCCTTTAGGATGGACTGGTTGGATCTCATTGCAGTCCAAGGGACTCTCAAGAGTCTTCTCCAACACCATAGTTCAAAAGCATCAATTTTTTGGCACTCAGCTTTCTTCACAGTCCAATTCTCACATCCATACATGACCACTGGAAAAACCATAGCCTTGACCAGACGGACCTTTGTTTGGTGGTAGGAGTGTGCCAAGTGGGAGAATGCAGAAGCCTCTTGAGGCCAGGCTTCGGAGCTCACAGGATGTCACTCACACCATATCCTATGGATTAAAGCCACTCAAAAGACCAGCTCAGACTCAGGGGTGGAGGAATGGACATCACCCTAGGAATCTGAGGCCATATTTAAACTCCCAACTCTGTGCCTGACATTGCTGTGATTATTAGGTAGACAACACATGTGCTATGCTTTGTGATGACAGAGTTGACTTTTCTTATTCATTTCTGTTTTTGCATGTCGGTGATCCTCAGAAAGAAAATGCTGTATTTCTTAGAGTTTAGCATCTTCTTTGTACCTATAAAACAGTTTTAACTTCTAGCATATTGAGTTATTGCCCTAAATAAACCTTCCTTATAATTTTAATGTACCACACATAATAATTTTATGAACAAGCCAGGTTATATGCATCACATATGAATATTCTTAAAACCAAAGTGCTTTGCATGTGTAAAAAGATAAAAAAAATAAAAATTATACATATTTCAAATTTCCCAAGATTTTATTTCCATTTTTTTTTTCTATGACTTTAAAATTCCCAGACATTTAAAATTTTCATCCCAGGTACGGGTATTAAATCTCTGTGTCCTGTGCCAGGCCTGTGCTGGGAGCTGGAGATGCAGAAGAGCAAATGAGATACAGCCCTTAACCCCATGGCAATGGATCTTGAGACAGAAACAGATGTGGCCCTTTGTGACCTAGATGACTGTACAGACATCTGCTACTTCAGGCCCGAAATAGCGAGAACCAAGGCTTCCATCAACTTTGCTCCAGTTTGAATGGTGGAACCCCAGCTGCAGGTCCCAACACAAGGTCTTGAATTAATCAATCAATCAATTAATTAATGCAAATAATTTCCCCCACAGGAGTTGTAAAAGGGTTCAGGCAGACTTCTGCCTGGGGGCAAGTTGCTACAGGAAGGTGTTGTGGTCAGGCAGCCCTCTCTCTGGGGCTCCTTCCCCTCAGGGCCTCAGTCCTTCCACCACAGCAGGGGAGCAGTAGCTTCAGCCAGGGACTCTGCCCAGAGCCGGTGTCCATCCTGGATCTGGCTTCTGCAAACCATGGTCTGCCCCGTGGGGTGAGCAGCACATAGCATGTTGGGAAGAGCATGCAGATTTTAGAGGATAGTGCTGTGTGTGTGTGTGTGTGTGTGTGTGTGTGTGTGTGTGTGTGTAGTGGCGGTGGGGAAGGGCTGAGGGAGGGGGCCTGGAAATAATGCCACCCTTTAGTGGCCCCTCTCCGGCTAGGCTTGGAGGTGAGCCCGGATGGGCCGGCCCAGTCGGGAAGCATGCCAAGCACATGCTCTCTGGCCACTGCGGCCTCATTGTTCAATAAGCAGATTATGAAATGCTGCGAGAAGCTGCGTGGTGGGGGGCTGTCTTCAGCCCTGCGGCCTGCCTTGTTTTGCAAACAATCATTGCACAGTGCAGCCCGGTCAGGGTCCCCTCGGGAGGACAGGGAATCCGTCAGCCTTTTTGGGGCTGAGTTTGTCGTGTGGCCGCTTGCTTCAGCTTGTCTGCCTTCCTCCCGGTCCGGCTGTCTGTCTTCACCCGAGTCTGTTTCCTGGGAGACCCCAGGTGCCCCTCAGAAATGGGAGGACTTGGCTCCACCCACCTCCTTAGGCAGGTAGGGAAGAACAGCACACCAGTCCCAGTGCTGTTCTAGAAACAGCAAAGGGTCTAAGGCCAGTCTTCCTCTTTGAGGAGTTTCCGAATTAGACAGATGGTGCATGAACAATCCCGAGTAGCTTCCTTTGGAGACCTGGTGCCCATCTGAGGAAGAGGTGCCTTCAGATTAATTGCCTCCGACACTTTTATGTTCTTGGCTTAAACAGGAAAAGCGGGATAAAGTGACTACAGTCTTAGCTCTGCAGGATGTTGGGGTTGGACCGATGTTTGCCTTTACTGTGACTATATTTTAGCAGTTATCTGCTAGAGTTTACTATGAAATCTCAAGAGACAGCATTTTACCTGAAGTGTAGCTGATTCCATGAAATAAAATATTTTGCAGCCGAGGGTCCAAATAAAACAATGAATTTCTTAAAGAGGCAGAATAAAAGAATGGGGTGGTATTGCTGAACTTTGAACTGAGACGCCATCGAATACACTGGTAACAATGTGCGCCACAAAGCTTGGGTTCAAATCCCAGCTCTACCACCTGCTAACTGTGAGACCTTGGACAAGTTACTTAACCTTTCTGAGCCTTAGTTCCTGTTCTGTACAATGGGGATAATAACCGCTCATTTCCTAGGATTATTGTGAAGATTATATGTGATAAAAAGCACGGGGCAAGTGGTTAGCACAGAGCCAGGCTCAACTAAGTGTTTACTGTTAGTATTAATAGCATTACAGCCGAAATGTTTCCTTATGGAACCAATATTTTTTCAGGGAAATACTGAACCAGTGTGAACCCAAGTGGAAGCCCAATGCTGTCTAAAACGGTCATGAAACAGGCTTCTTTTAGCAAGACTTGAAAACCAGGGTGCCCAGCACCAAGCACTGTTCATTCTACTAGAAGGCCTGTTATTATCTTCACTTTGCAAAGGAGGAAACGAAGGTTCAGAGAGGCTTGCTAACTTCCCCCAGGGTCACACAGCAAGGGCTCAAACCCAGTCATTAGGACCTCAACTGTCATTATGACAGCCTAGTGCCTTTACAGAGGTAGACAGAATTTGGTCACAAAAAGTGCTGTGATGGGATTCATTAATTCATTCATGGCTGTTCATGGAGAACCTCTCTGTGCACGATGTGCTCCGGTTTGTCTCTGAGCAGACACACATGTTTAAACGGTTTCCCCAAGCCTTCCCTGCCCTTCCCCCCATGACTGCACGACTGACACTTTGGCCCTCACATGACTTGCTCCACCAGCTCCCCCTCCAGCATGGATGCCCACCTGCAGTTCCCGGACGGCAGCGGCCTCCTGCAGCCCCCGCGCTGGGATGAGCCGCAGAGGGCCAGCGCCCTGGAGCAGATCTGTGGCGTGTTCCGAGTGGATTTGGGCCAGATGCGCTCCCTCCGCCTCTTCTTCAGGTGAGGCCCTCTTGGCCATGTCCTGGAAGCTGCCTGTGTGCCGGCCGTGTTCCCGGGGGGGGGGGGGGGGGGGGGGGGCGTGCTTGGGTCTAGGAGCCTGACGTTCCCAACCGTCTGCTTCCCAGCATCATTAGTGCCCTCTCGGCAGTGCCCCATGGTGGCTGCCCTGCGGGAGCCGGGTCTGGGTAGCTCCCAAACTCTTTCCTCTGCCTTCAGCGTGATGGTAGCAGCTGTTGCTTGCAGCTCTGGTTTGGGGGAAGATGACAAACCGGGGCTACACAGACAGCAGTGGCTGCAGGCAGTTCCCGGTCACCCAATCAGAGGCCCAACCGCTCCATGCATGTTCAGGACAGGCTATGGCTTTCTAGAGGGAGGCACCATTTCCTTCATGATGGGGGACCATCCTTTTCAGTCCCCCGCCTAACGGCCACCTCATGTCTCTCTTCCTGAAAGCTGCAGGACAGCACCAGCCAAAGACCAGTGCTTCAAAGAAGCAGTTGTGTCTCTGTGGGGGTTCCCAGACCCAGAGCCCCATCCCGCCTTTCAGGGAAGGGCAGTCAAGGTCCCGAGGCATGTATAGTGGATTTCCCTGGAGGATTTTCCCAGAGTGACTTCTGTGCTCGATGGAAAGCCCACTGGAGGGGAGTCCCTTAGTGCCCACCCATCTGGGTTCTAAATCTGATTCCATGTCAGGGCATCCACCCCTAGGAGATGGATGATATGATATCATGATATCTCCATGATATCTGCATGATACCCAGGACAGAAGGGAGGATGTGGCCTGGCCAGCAGGGGCGGGGACTGAAGGCTGCTCTGGCAGATCTCCCGGGCGAGGACAGTCCCACCTGGGGCCTCCCCAGGAGGGAGCTGCTTCGCCTTCTTCAGCAGAGGGTGATGGCTTCTGTGGGGACATAATTCTGTCTGCTTCCTGCCAGCAACCAAACTCCTGGGGGACTTTCTGTTTCCTGCCTCTGAGGTCGGGTGATAGCGGCCTCGATTATACTTGGAAATAAAAACCCATGTTTACATATTCATGGGTCTGTTCTCTTCCCCCCCCATCCAATGGTCGCTCAGCGATGAGGCCTGCACCAGTGGCCAGCTGGTCGTCGCCAGTCGGGAAAGCCAGTACAAGGTGTTCCACTTCCACCACGGTGGCCTGGACAAGCTGCCTGACGTGCTTCAGCAGTGGAAATACTGCGCGGAGACGCACCTCAAAGACCAGGTAGCCAGGGAATGGGGAATGGGTGCTGACCTCCCCCCGTGAGGAGGCCCTGACGCCACCCCGGAGACATCTGGCTGCTGAGACCCACCCCTCCGCTCCCCTCCCTTCCTGCCTCACCTCCAACCAGGCCCAGAACACCCACTCTCTTCCTTGGAGTCCCAGGCCTCAAGGGTGTGACCTGTGGTCACTGGGGGCCAACAGAATAGCAACTTTGGGTTTAAAACATGTGCCCAGGCTTCTGGTAAAGGCAGTACTCCGCACTTGAAAAATCATGTTTTGACAAGGCTTCCTGCCATATTTTCCTCAATCTACATACAAATGTAATAAGAGCTCTTTAATTATCTGTTTAAGATAGTGTATGTGCTTATTAGAAACGGGCTGACTTTAAAATTCCTTTCCTTCCCACAGAGCCTCCTGCTGGCTTCCCTTATTACAGTAGCATGGCTTTTTTTTCCCCCTACATTGAACAACCTTTGATTTTTGAATTAAATGTCAGCTGCAGTTTTGCCCTGGATCCGTGACTGCCCGTGGAGACAACCTGACAGGCGGGCTCCCCGCTCGCAGAACAGCCATCCCTTTGTATGTGGCCAATCACATGTAATTTATTGCAGGCCCTCCCGGCAGAGGGAAGTTGGCCGTCCCAGGCATTAATTCCGTCTTTGCGGCGGGGCCGGAGGGAGAGTGGGGGGGAGAGAGGCGGTCGGTGGGAGTGGGCCGGGAGCCGGGAGCGCGAGGGGGGACCGTGGTAAGCGGACGGTATTTTCATTTTAATTGCGTCTAATTACACTTGCCATTTAGGGGTTTGTATGCGGGGGAGAGGCGTCCCTCTCCTTTCAGAAGAGGGGAGGGGGGAAGGCGTTGACATCCCGCGAAGAGCGCGGGCTGGCTTCGCAAGCCGAGCGTCTGAGCCACTGATACACACCCCCGACCCCCCGCCCCGACGGTCCTCGCGTCCAGCAGGTCGCCGACGAAAAGACGTGTATGCAGTTCTCCATCCGGCGTCCCAAGCTGCCGTCTTCCGAGACGCACCCCGAGGAGAGCATGTACCGACGGCTGGACGTGGCGGCCTGGCTCCGCCACCTGAATGCTCTGGGGCAAGTGGAAGAGGAGTACAAGCTCCGCAAGGTGAGGCCCGGCGCGCCCGCGGGCCCCGCGGCCCTGAGGCCAGCGGTCGGGGCCGCGCCCACGGGCCGCCGCCTCCGGCCGGGTTTCGGGGGCGGGAAGAGGTCCGTCCGCTGACGCCAGCGGCTGTGTGAACGCGCCGGATAGAGCGATCAAAGCCGCTGCGATGAAAAAGCAACCTCCGGAGCGGGTTCTGGGTACCCCGCGACAGCGTGTATAGAAGAGCTCGCAGCCCGCGCCCGCGATTCCAAAACCGGGATTAAGGCCCTGACGTGAGAACGACAGGTTAATCTGAGCGCCGCACCAGGGGGGGGCATTGACATTGAAATGAGCCTGGTTTGTGTCCTGTATGGGAATGGGGGGCCGGCACTTTCCCCTTCTAAACATGTGCAAATTGCAGCGATCTGAATCAAGGCATCAGTTGTCAAGAAGGCGCAGCAAAGCCACCAAAACAGATCTCCGGGGACTTGGGGGTGCTTTGAGCGGTCCTGCTTTGGCCCCTCCCCAACTTTTGCCGCTTCCTCCAGGCCATTTTCTTCGGCGGCATTGATGTGTCAATCCGAGGGGAGGTCTGGCCCTTCCTGCTGCGTTATTACAGCCACGAGTCTACGTCGGAGGAAAGGGAGGCGCTGCGGGTGCAGAAGAGAAAGGAATACGCCGAGATCCAGCAGAAAAGGTGACCGCGGCGCCCGACCAGGGCCCCCTCGAACCGCGGAGGGGAAACCCCCACCCCCCCTCCGGAGCCGCGGAGGGAAATGCCATTTGGAAAGGCAATTTGAGGTGCAATTCAGCATTGATAATATGTTCCGTGACCCATAGTTTCCTTGGAAAATGGGTCTCCCAGGACCGTGAGCGATGGGTCTGGATAAGTGCAGTCATTACCCCCGCTCCCGGCCCCAGGACTGGCTCTCTTTAGCTCGCATGTCAAGGTTTTAGAATTCTTTTTCAACATACTTAACGAGGCGCTGACATCCCACCACTGAACGCCGGGGTGGCAGCGGGGCGGGGGTCGAGGGGAGGGCAGCTGGGAACTGGGGTTGCTGAGGTCTCTTGGACCTTCCTGACCCTATAGTTTCGGTAGCTCTCCCCCAGACGCTGGGGCTGGTGAGGCCGAGTTAATTTGGGAAAGCCTTGTGCACAATGCCCCTACGCTGCCCGGTGTCAGGGGCAGCTGGAGGGTTGGCTAGCGACCCCAGTTCCCATCTTCGAGCAGGGCAGGGAGGGGCGCCTCTGGCGGCCTGGAGCGGGTGGGACGATTGCTGACCCCCCAGCTGGCTCTCTGGTCCATGCCAGGCTCTCCATGACCCCTGAAGAGCACAGAGCTTTCTGGCGGAACGTGCAGTTCACCGTGGACAAGGATGTGGTTCGGACAGATCGGAGCAACCAGTTCTTCCGAGGCGAAGGCAATCCCAACGTGGAGAGCATGAGGTACCGCCTACCCGGCCAGCAGGGTTCCTTCCCAACTGGGTTTCACTCCCATTTGCTGCCCCGGAGCCTCATCTCACCCCTCAAGTCTCAGCTGACCCTCTGGGAAGTAGACCAGCCGCAGAAGCTTCTGCAGGGGTCAAGGATCTTCCTTCTAGGTTCAGTGCCCCAGAATCAGAGAGTCCTTAGCTATTTCAGACAATGTCAATGGGCCCCTTATTGTCCTAGTGACGCAGGGGAAGGCCTGGAAGTCCCTCCCAAAGGTACCAGCAAAGGCCCCGCCCCCTAGGCATCCACCAAGCCTAACCTTTCTTGGCCCACACCAGCTGTGAACCCGCCTCTCCCGAGTGTCTCCCTCTCCCATTGGGTGGTCCTCTGGGAGATCAAGTCTCACAGGAGCTGAGGCTAGCATCTTTGACGTTCTGCTGCCTCCTGGCAAATAATTGCACAAAATTAGAAGCCCATAAAAAACGTCCCTGCCAGCCCGCCCTTTGTCACAGGCAGTCGACCATTAAGAAAATCAGATCCACATTTCTCCTTGCTCTGCTCTAGAGGATTGGGGCTGGTGAGTGCCTAAGTGCAGCCTCTTACCTTTCCCCAAGCTCTGGAGATGATGGTGGGAGCTGCTCTCCTTCCTCTAAGATCAAGGTGAAGGATGGGGTCCAGGAGAGCCCAGAGTCTCCAGCCTGGGGTTCTACTGGCCCGGACAACACACTGCTATGTTATGGCCACCCTCCACTGACCTCCCTGCTCTCTGCACTGCGTCTCCAGGAGGATCCTGCTGAACTATGCGGTGTACAACCCAGCCATCGGCTACTCCCAGGGCATGTCGGACCTGGTGGCCCCCATCCTGGCCGAGGTCCTGGACGAGTCAGACACCTTCTGGTGCTTTGTGGGTCTGATGCAGAACACAATCTTTGTCAGCTCTCCTCGGGACGAGGACATGGAGAAACAGCTGGTGAGGCTTTCAGATGTGTGTGGCTCGGCTGCTGTGGGTCACCAAGCAGCAGGAAAGCCAAGGTGGGCCTTGCTGGTGGACTCTGGGGGGCTTAGCCCTGGGCCCATGGACTAGGGCCAGCTCCCCCAGGAGGGACACACGCTGTTCCCAGGTCCCAGGACACATGCTGCCATCCCCACCTCACACTCCTGCAGTCCAGAAGCTCCTCATGTGGCCTCCCCGCTCCCTGCATGTGGCATCCTAACCCAGGTTCCCAGGGGGGAAGGGGTCACTATCACACCTGGCCCTGTGCTTTATAAAACATGTTCTCAGGTGCATCTGGGTCCCCCACAGGGGACATAACCAGGGTTCCGAGGGATGGGAATGGGAGGGGCTCTTGAAACTACCCTGAGCCCACTGGATAGTCATCACAGCCCCGCCTCGAGGGCAGCAGGCCTGTTGTGCCCAGGCAGTACTCCTCCCACCATGGCCCCTGCTAACCTACACAGACCAGGCAGCACTGAAAATTGGGAGTGAGGAGGCAAAACTGGGAGAGGTGGGGCCAGGAGTGCCCACTCTTCCCTTCCTTGTGCCCTCCAATCACCTGTCAGATGCTGCTGGCACTAGGATGTGGTCTCGGGTCCCCAGTCTGAGAGATTCTCAGCCTGGAAGCTGATAATGCAAGGGCTGGATGCTGGGCATGCTAGGGAGTGATACAGAAAGAGCTCTGGTGATAGAGAGGGAACCAAGACAGGAGTCCCAGTGTCCCCTTGGGCCAGGCTGACTCCACGGCACACGGGGTCTGGCCCTGAGCATTGCCAGGCCTGCCAAGACTTGGCTGAGCAGGGCTTTTTGGGCAGCGACACTGGGTGGCCCGCTCAGGTTGGTGGCTCACATGCAATGAGGCTGGAGCTGAATGGAGGGCCTCGAATGCCAGACCAAGGAACACTCCTGTCGACTAGCCATTGGGAAGCTGATGAGGGCTGTGGATGGGAAAGCAGGACACAGCAGGGGGATTGGAGGAGAGGGAGCCAGGAGCAGGGAGATGGGGACGAAAGGGGAAGGTAAGGGGCACCAAAGTAGGGGTGGGTTGCATCCATGAGGGAGGGAGGAAGGGGGTCAGCTGCTTGTGTGGACTTTTTGACCCTGCTGTGGGCCAGTGGGTGAAGAAACTGGCCAGTCTGGAAGGATCTTCAGAATCAGTTTCTGTGCCACCCCAATGGCAGTCTCAGTAGGAACAATGGGCTGTTTGTGTGGGAAGGGGCCTGTGAGTCACCAAGACACCCCCACCCCCCCACAGGATCCCCCGGCTGCGATCTCAGCCGAGCCTGCTCACTCCCCGCTCTCTGTGTCGGCCCTGTGATGTCAGGTTTCCACGGTACCTGGGGAGGCAATTACGGGCTCTGACGTGATTCGCCACTGACGGCTCCGCAGCACATGGCCCCGTGACTCGTTAGCTGCTGGAGATCGATTTTACAACAGTGCTGGTGAAGTCAGCAGCCCAAGCCAGGCGCTGCCAGAAATAGCCTTAATCTGGTCCCACGTCACTGGGTGGTGACCTGAAGCACAGGAATTGAGCCTCTCAGGGTTCAGAAACGCCCCCACTCTCTGCTCTGAATCAGCTCTGGGAGATGATGAATCTAGGTGATCGGAGCGGAAGGTGGTTGAGTGGGTGAGGGGGAGGGGGCGTTGTCAAAAGGGTGCTTTGCTCGATATCTCAGGGAGGAGGGGGCATCAGAAACGGTCCATGTGGTGCCTGAGAGCCAGAGGTCTTCCTAGCCTCAGACCTGCCACCCACCTCCTGGGCCACAGCAGGCTGCTCTCGCTGTCCCTTGCTACAGCCTCCGGAACAGTCTGAAATCTGGGCTAAACTGACCAAGACAGATGTGAGTCGGACTTCCAGGGACAGAACAGAATAAGTGGGTGTAGACCCATGAAGCAGATAGAGACCTCATGTGTGGCACACCTGCTCTGAGGGGTGGGGGGGCCCCAACGGGGAAGGGCCTCGGCGGGAGGGGGCTTCTGGGGCCAGGCAGGCAGGCCCGCTCGGGGCTGGGGGGCTCATTCCTCTTGGCCTCGCCCCCAGCTGTACCTGCGGGAGCTGCTGCGGCTGACCCACACACGCTTCTACCAGCATCTGGTCTCGCTGGGCGAGGACGGCTTGCAAATGCTCTTCTGCCACCGCTGGCTCCTGCTGTGCTTCAAGCGGGAGTTTCCCGAGGCCGAGGCGCTGCGCATCTGGGAGGCCTGCTGGGCCCACTACCAGGTGAGCCAGGCAGGGTGCCCAGGGCTGGGGGCTGGGATAGCGGTCCCACACCTGGCGTAGGAGGAGGGCAGGGTGCCCGCATAACCAGTCACCTCCTCTGGGGTCCCCTTGTTCCACCATCCCTGGCCCCTCACAGGCCACATTCAGCCCCTCACACGGCGACTGCCTTCTAGTCCCACGTGGCCAGCCTCCGACCCCGCATCTCGCCTCCCAAGTAACTGAAATCGATGCAAATTGCCCACTGACCGCGCTCATTACCACGTTCTGGGGCTGAGCACACTCCTGTCATAACCAATCAGCATGAAAGACTTTGCGGGACCAAGCAGGACGCTGGTGCCCACATGCCAGGCCCAGCACCCACCCTGCCCACCTCGGGATGGCTCAGGGAAAGGGCCCCGAGATCCTGCTTCCCTGCCAGCCCCTCTGAGAGCCCAGGCCCCACCCACTGTCGCCTTGCAGGGACGTGATTTCCCCTTGTCGTCCTTCGTTATCAGCATCTCCTCAACAAATTCCCCTGAGAGGGCCTCACGCTGGCCCTGTCACACGGCTTTAACGCCCAAATTAGCAACAAGCAGGCCATGTTAAAGGATAGGCAAGTCTCTCTGAATCCATCAGCCTTAAGGAAAAAAAAAAAAATAGTACTGACGCATCCAAGAGGTGGCCAGGACCATTTCTGCAAGAGCGGCCTCCATCCTTCATTCGGCAGCTGGCGCAGCTTGGATTAGACAAACCTTGCTGATAGATGCGCACGCCCACCAGCCCTCAGAAATGTGCATCAGCGTCTGCCTTCCTTACTAGTGTCGAAGAAGGATTATGTCTGATAGAAGTGAGTCTGAAGAAGCCTGCTGCTGGTGCCATGGGCTGTTTTGTATTCATCCATCCTCGCCCACCTCCTCTCCTGTTCCCTCCCGGCCCAGGTCTGAGCTGTGTTTCCTGTGTGGATCAGCCTGCTCTGTGTGTACTGCAGAGTGGAATCTAGGAAGCACTGGCAAGGATGGTCCAAAACACTGGATCATATTTTTTAAAAAAATTGTGTCCGCTTCGCACAAAGCCTCATTGCGTTTTTTTCTAGCAGCAAATTTGCCACCTTCGGGACATCACATTTAGGCTAATGTTACATGTGAACCCAGAGCATCACCCAACAGATGGGGCCATTTCTTAGGCTAAATTTAGCCTCATTTGGCCACACCCCTTGATCAAATTAGTGGCAGGAGGTTGAGGCGGGGGACAGTAGGATGATGGTAGTGGGGGTAGGCTAATTCATTAGAGTGAGCTCTGGCTGGGGGTGAGGGGTGGTCACTACCAGCTGGTTTAACTTTAAAGTGTCCCCAGAGTGTGAAGGGCTCTGTTTTATTCATTCTTATACTTCCAGTTTGCCCTTGGGGGACGGGCTGCCCTGGGCCTGGTCCAGTGAACTGGGGTTAGTCTGGTACTGCCGTCCAGCCCCGTTTAGAATGTGCTCCACCTTTTCTTCCCCGTAGTCCTCTCCCAGAGGAGCTGGACATGAACCTTCCTGGAACTCCTCCGCTGTCCCCCCCACCCCACCCCACCAGCCCCAGCTGCAATTCAAATAGCTGCAGAAGGATCGTTCTGAGCCACAGCAAGACCATTCCAGATTAATTCAGAGGAAGGGGCTGGGCAGTCTGGGAATGGCCTTTCCAGAGTGGGTGGGATGTGGGGTGTTTGCTGCCCGTAACCTCTGCCTGCGCATCCAAGGCTCTGCCTGGCCCTGTTTGGGAAGGAACAGGGTTCTGTCTGGCTGGGTGGCCGACGTCAGGAGACTAAACACAGGCTTCCTGGTGGTCCTTGTCCTTCCTCTGCCCCCGGGAGCTAGTGTGACTCAAAGGCGGTGTGCCCTCAGAGCATCCGGGCTGGAGAGCACACAGGATGTACCCCGTGAGGACCAAGCGCCAGCATCCTGCTGCAGGCCCGGCCTTGCTGGGTAGCAAAATGTGAGGCAGCCTCCAGGGAAGGCAGCGGAGTCCTCAATGGGCCTGAAATCTGGTTAAAGAGGGTGGGCTCATTGTCGGGAACTATGGGGAGCTGCTGTGCTTGGCTCTGAGGCTCTCCGCCCCACTTTTCTTACCAACAAACCTAAGAGTCATCTCTGGGGCACAAGCTGGGACATTTGGCCTTGAGGCAGGAGCACAATGACCAGTGGGTGGCTGCCGGAAAGTTCTTCCTCCTTGATAGCATGTTCCACCACCCACTAGAGCATGTTCTGACTCATCATCTCTCAAGACCCCAGAATGGGTAGTAGCCAGGCTTCAGAGGAGCATGTTCTTTGCCCGTATGCTGGAGCAGCTCCTAGAGGGCTCCCCAAAGGGGACCAGCAGCCTGTTGGTGACTGGCCCCAGCATTGCCCTTTTGTGCATCACAGCAGTCTTTGGATGTAGGTGCTGACACTGGCCCATTTGCAGTTGGGGAAACTGAGGAGGCTGCTAGGCTTGCCTAGGGCCACACTAACCCAGACGGCCTCACCTGGGAGCCCTTGACCCCACAGCTCTGCTTGTGGCCTCTACCAGCAGTCAGGACCCAGGGCTGGGTCAGGGGCCTTATCTGAACCCACTCTCTACCCCCAGACAGATTACTTCCACCTTTTCATCTGCGTGGCCATCGTGGCCATCTACGGGGATGATGTCATAGAGCAGCAGCTGGCCACTGACCAGATGCTTCTGCACTTTGGAAACCTGGCCATGCACATGAATGGGGAGCTTGTTCTCAGGAAGGTGAGTGTGGCCCCCAACATGCAGCCCTGCCCTCCCTTATATAGAACCCCATGTCTACTTCCAGAGCTCCACCCCTACAGGGCCCCCTACAAGCTCCACACCCCACATTTGTAGACTCCTGCCCACATGCAGAGCCCTGCCTCAACTCTCCATCCTGGGAGCTCCCCACCAAGGTCAGCATGTATGGCATCTGCTCAGGGCACCCATCAGGCTGACAAAAGAGGCCCCTCTCCTCGTGGAAGGAACAGATTACCCATTTTGACAGACAGGTCCTCCACCGTGAGGCACCTCACTCATAGCCCAGAGCTGAGAAAACTAAGCAGGAGGCTTAGGGAGGGGAGGTGGCCAACCCTTCATCCAAGGTTAGTGGGATAAAGAGGGCCTTTGCCACCTCCCTACTTCCCAGGCTCCTGCTTCTTAAAGCTTTCTGGTGTTTTCCAGGGGCAGCGAGGAGGGCCTGGGGTCAGGGGTGGAGTGGGCATGAAGAGGGCTTGAAGAAGTCCTGCAGGGCAGAGAGGTGGAGCCATGGGGCCAGGCTAAGCCAGGGAGGGACAGGGTGGGCCCTGTTCCCCTTTCATATGAAGGCCATTAGGGGAGCCATCTTTGGGTCTAGCTGCATGGGAGCGCGGCTTGTGAAACTTTATAGCCCCTGCCTTCAGCTGGATCAGGGTGTTGAAAGGGGTGAGGCAGGCAGAGCCCTCGCCCTGACCTGGCGTAAGGCGCACCTTCGGGTGCTGACTGTTGTTGCTCTTGGATCGCTAGCTGCCCGCTGTCCCTCATCATCACTGTCCTCTCTGTTTGCAGGCGAGGAGTTTGCTGTACCAGTTTCGCCTCTTGCCGCGGATCCCCTGTAGCCTGCATGACTTGTGCAAGCTGTGTGGGACTGGCATGTGGGACAGCGGTTACATGCCTGCCGTGGAGTGTACGGGCCAGCACCCAGGGTCGGAAAGCTGCCCGTACGGGGGTACCGTGGAGACACCTTCCCCCAAGCCCCCCAGAGAAGGCAGGAAGGGTCCAAAGACGCCCCGAGAAGGCTTTAGTTTCCGCAGATAGGCTGGGCTCCCTGCGCTGGACGAGGGGTGCGGGGACCTCTGCCAGGTCCCAAGCATGAGGGAGGGGGTGGGGATGGGCGTGGAGGGGACAGGATGGTAGAAACGGAAGGAAAATGCCCTTGAGCAACATGAAGGGAAACTTTTTGTATTAAGGACAAAATTGGAGTCCGGAAGTGCCAGAAATAAAACCTGCCAGCTGCCCAGAGAAAAGTCGGCTCCCCAAACAGCAGGACCAGGATGCACAACCACCCTACCTGGAGATGCAGGCTGGCTGGGTTCTCGTGTTGCCCACCTTTGATGGATCTCAACACAACCCAGGAGTTCCTCCAGCTTCGTCAGCCACCAAGGGTCTTATTGCCAGGCATTGGGAAAGGCAGAGACAGTAGGAGAGAGACAGCACTGGGGAGCCCAGAACAAGAGGGTCCCATCCAGGCCCAGAAACATCTTTGCAAACTGGGCACACCCCCTCATTAGGCTTCATTCTTTGAATGAATCAAACAGACTCCACAGCTTCTCCAGCCACAACTGCAAAGCTGATGTGAAGACATCTGCCAAAAAAAAAAAAGGCCCCACTGATTTCAGGGTAGAAAGGTTTAAGAGCAGAAGGCTGGGGGCTTTCATACTGTCCATTTCAACATCTGATCCTCTTGGTATGTGAAGAAATATGCTGCCCATGAGCCTGAGTACGGGCTGTTGAAGTGTTGAATTCTTCTCCCTTAGTTGAAGAATCGTCTACATTCGGCAGTGTTGAAGGCCATTTTCACCAAATACTGCGACCAACTTGGGGTTGGATGGGTCGAGGTGTGTATGTGTGTGTGTGCACGCAAAATTCTCTGAAGGGAACCTGCAGTGTTTGAGGGAAGGGACACAATGTGAACTGACCAACCGAGACAAAGGCAGCTGAAAGTGCCAGAAACACTCCCACTTCCCTGCGGGGTCTGCGTTCTGCCGTGACTGCAGACCTTCTGTAAGTCAGCGTCGCAGGTGGTCAGATGCGCGAGCAACCACTGTACAGCAGCCGTCACTCAGGGCACCCCTGCTTTCTGTGTGGGAACCAGGTCTTCCCAGCACATTCTCCCTGCTCCCAGAGCCTCCCCAGCTGCTCCTTCTGGGGTTTAGAGGACAGACAAGGACACAGGAAGACTCCCAGCCAGCATAGAGGACTGGAGCTATTTGCACGGGAAGCCGCCCTCTTGAACTGACAGGAACAAGGAGCCTGGAATCGATGTTCCTTGAATCTTCCTGAACATCCTTCTAGGGAGAAAAATCCTTGAAGTGCTGAGAGTCATCACAAAGACACAGCCCAACCAAGGCTTCTTCCTGCCCTCAGCTTTTCTCACAGAGTGGACGCTGCTGGATGGCGCCACTTTAAAAAGTTGTTTATCAACAGGAAGGAGGGAGTTATCAGCCTCTTTCCTTCTCAGCTTCTCTATGAACCCATGTCCTCCAGTGGGCAGAAGACTGACACTGGTACTTCCAGGTTCCTGACACCTCTGTCCAAGAGCCTTTTGGGGAGACTATCCTGGAGCCCCATCAATGCCCAGATCTTGGGGTACCAACCATTATAGTCCAGCAACAGGGTCCAGGCTGGATAGACTTCTCATCTGCTCAGCTTCTGGGAAAAGAGGATTGCCTTTCCATCCAGAGGATGGCTCCTGATCCATTATGGAGGAGGCTTGAGTTACACAGGCACTGTGTTGACCCTCCTCTAGAGACCACATCTCCATGAACAGGCATATCAGTTACCCATTGCCACAGTAATGCTGCATAACAAATAGCCCCCAAACATGGCAGCCTCAAATAGCATGCACTTAGCTAGCCCTTGGGTCTGTGGGGCAGCAGCTCCAGCTGGGCAGTTCTGGTCTGGGTTGGGCTATTAAGTCCCAACAGGGTGCTCACACATGTAGAGGTGTGTAGAGGTCAGATGTGGCTCTGCTCCATGCCTCTTGCATCCTTCCCACAAACCAGTCCCGGCCAAGGCAAAGGTGCAGAATCAGAAGTGTGTAGGCACCTTCCCAAGCCTTGACAGATGCTACCCCTCCTCATCATCCCATTGGCCAAAACCAGTCACATGGCCAGACTCAGCATCTAAGGGTGGGGAAATGGACCCTTCTCTGCAGTAAAGAAGTCGCATGCCTAGGGGCTAGGGATTCAGGGAGGGGTGAGGAGCCAGGTAGGGAGCTAGAACAAAACATTACCGCCACAAAATCCTGGTCCAGATAACAGTTTTGGAACTCGCCTTTTACCAGGGGCATGACTTGCTCCTGAAGGGACTGGAGATGTCTAAGCGGGGAAAAGAGTGCTCCCCTCCCTTCTTCTGTAGCCAGAGTGCATCTGCA
Organism: Odocoileus virginianus; assembly: GCF_023699985.2. NCBI lineage: Eukaryota > Metazoa > Chordata > Mammalia > Artiodactyla > Cervidae > Odocoileus > Odocoileus virginianus. Next base: position 49,848,565 of record NC_069690.1, read on the forward strand.
CATTTTCTGATACCTTGTGCCTTTGGGCTGCTGTGTGGGGTGGAGGGAGAGGGGTCCCAGGTTCCCTCACTTTGAGGGTCCTGGGTGGAAAGCACTCATTCTGAACCTCCCAGCTCCCACAACCCCTCACCCTCACAGCTCCCCAAGACCTTGTACCAAGTGCCACCCCCGCCTTCACTGCTCCCACCTCGCATTCTGTGTGCTGGGCCAGGCCCCAGTGTGGTCTGGACTTCGTGGAGCAGCCAGGACCTCAAAAAGCCGAAGACCTGGGTATATGGGCTCTGTGAGGTCCCACTGCTCCGGAGGGATGGAGAAAGCCCGCCCTTATACGGCTCCCTTAATCTGGATGCAATTAGAGGAAACCAGCCAAAAACCCTGCGGCAGCTGTTGCCCCAGGATTATTGCCAGCCAGCAAAAGGCATTAGGGTGATAATTCAGTCATTAGACTTCTAGCCTTCCCACCACCAGAACGTGCAAATTCGGGATAATCAGCCCGGCACGGCCATCTTCCGCGATGCTGCTTATTTAACTCATTTTTTAAAAATGACACTTAATGTTATTGGCTGGTGTGCGTGTGCACGCATACTTACAAGTTTCCCCACTGCTAATGTCTGTGCTGATGTTACCTGGTGTCGTTGGGGCCTCTGGGAAGAGAGGGCACCTTTGATGTGCACGTGCTGGCCAGGAAAGGGCAGAGGGGCACAGACTCACCAGCCCAGTGTGGGGTTCACCCTCCCAAGGAAGGGGAGACAATGGCAGAATGAAGGTGGGTGATGCACAAGCTGGAGAAACAGTGGGATTGGGGTCTGATTAAGTGCAGAGGGGAACAGTGTGCTATTCCAGAAGGTTCTGACTTAAGTCCCAGCAGGGAAGACTTGGAACTCACAAATCAGGGAATTGGTGTTCTTGAGCCAATTAGAGAGGCAGGGATGGGCAGGCTGGGGAGGACCCGCCTCCAGCCCAGTCCATCTCTGCAGAGGAGGAGGGTCTGCAGTCCAGAAGGGCAGTTCCATTGGCAGCCATGGTCTGGACGCTATTAGCAGGCAGCACTGTGTTGTCTTGATTGGACAGGACAGTGTCAGGCAGGACAGAGGTTTTTGAATCCAGGACCTTTGAGTTTTCCGTCAAAGCCTGCTGGGGGCAGACAGCTAGACAGAATGAAGATGCTGGTCCTGAAATGAGGGCAGAAGTGGCTGGCAGAGGTCCCCCAGCTCTGACCTTTGATTCAGAAATGGGGCAAAATTTGTGAATGGTAGTTGGGGGCCTCTGTGGCTCTCCCTGGTGTTTTGTGAGGTCCCTCTGAGCTCTCTCGTCTGCGTCTTGTTTGGTAGGAATAGCTGGGAAGGGGCAGCTATAACAGAGGGAGACTGGGTGGTGGCAGGAGGACCTGGGCTCACCCTGCCGAGGGAAGGAAGCCTCTTCCAGTTTGTCTGCCCAGCAGAGGCCTCTAGAGCTGCCCTGCCTCAGAGGAAGGAGGCGGAGCGTTCCCGGGAAATCCCACACACACGTGCAGGGGTGTGGCCAGCCTGGGAGCTGTGCCATGAACCCACAGCAAGGGGAGGGAGCCTGTGGGTCTGGCCTGAGCCTGGGCACTTCCCCTGGAGATCCTGGGGAACCAGATGGCCTAGGATCTGATTAGCCTTGGATTTCTAAGCCAGGCTGCAAGGCCTTCCCTCCAAGTGAAAGCATTCTGTCCTCAGCCATCCCTGGCTCAGAAGAGGGAACTGCCCCCACAATTGTGAAGCCTAAGAACAGGGCTCCTCTACTGAGGGTGAGCAGTGCTGTATGGAAGGAAGACACTTACCTAGGGGTCAGGAACCTGGTTCCCATCCTGTCTCTGACCCTTTCCAGGTGCGTGACCTCCCCACCCTGAGCCTCGGTTCCCTCATCTGTAGAAAGGAAACACTGCCTCTGGCTTAGCCCACCTCACAGGACTAGTGCAAGGGACTCTCCAGGTGAAGGTGTCATGAAGATGGTTTCCCAGCCCCGGGGGCCTCATTTGCCACTCAGGGAAGAGACCACTGACCTTGGCCTTGCAGCCTTGGCCGAGAGGCAGCGTGCTTCAGGAGTCAGCAAACCCCCTCCCTTCCACACATCCGCCTGACTGCGCGTCCCCAGCTGGGGGGACTCCTCTGTGCCTCTTCTGTGGAATTCACCCCATGCCACCTCACTCCTGCCACGGGGAAGACCCACCGTGAGCCGTGACCTTGGTGACCCCGAGAGACGTGTCTGTGGGCAGCGTGACTAGCTCTGCTAGCCCTGCATCAGGACGTGGCCCAGGCCTCAGGGTCCTCCCCTGGGACTGTGAAACCCACTTGAGCCTGGGCGCGGGGACGGGGCTGTGGCCTTCTGAGACAGGCTGTAGATACTGGGGAGGGATGTCCCTGGGCCTCTGGGGGGCAGAGCGGGCATGCAGACAGGCTGCAGGCATCTGGTCGTTAAGCACATTGCGCTCAATTTCTAGGTAGGAAAGTACGTTTCCGGTTGAAAGATCAAGTCACTTGGTCATCTTCTCTCCAGAACTTTGGGTTAGTCAGAGGGCAGGGTTTCTGTTGGGAAAGTTTAAAGAAATTTCCACCATTACCAAGAGATCACTGATGTCTGTGGCAAGCAATTCGTTCTCTGTATTTTATTTTGTTTTTTAAATGTGATCACCCGCTGCCCCAGGCTCGGGACTGGCCACTCTGACTGCTGGGGCCCCAGCCCCCACAGTGCTTCCGGCTCTCGTGGATCCCACTGCAAAGTAAATAAAATCATACTGACAACAAACATATGCTCTGCGGCACCTCTAAGAGGTCTGACAAGGTTTGTTAGGTCCAAATGTGGCAGGTTCTGGTGCTGAGTGAAGAGGGCCCCCATGGAAGAGTAAGGAGGGCCAGAGGGCTGGCCAGTGGCAGGCCCTGCTGTGGGGAGCCTGGCCGGTGGCCCAGGGGTCCATCAGGCATCTGAAGGGGACAGGCGCTTGGCCTGCTAGAGGGGAGCAGCTGCTTGCCTCCCTGATGGAGAGTTAATGGGCAAGCGCCCATGAACCCCAGTAACTGGGAGCCCTGAGACCGGCCCCAGCACCTGGAAACACACAGCGTTTTATTGAGAAGTAGCTGCTAGGCCTCCAATTCCAGGAAAAGCCAGAGTCTTGCATTTGTAAACTTTTTGCGGAGGCAAAGAAGATGAATTTGACCTTGTTAAGGGTGGGATTCAGGCATGGGGCTTCTCTCATCTCCATGCCCTGGAGCTCTACTGCAGGGAACATGCCCCAGGGATTACAGGGAGGTGAGCAAGGGGGTGGGGGCCCATCTGGTTCTGGAGCATGCTTGTGGGTTGCGGGCTCTGGGCCCCAACACAGTGCCTAGGGAGTTGCGAACGTTTTCTGTGGTTTTCTATGTGCCTTTCTGTCCTTTTGCCTGAGAGGGGAGGAGGGCTTATGGGCCACCATCCTGAACGTTGGCACCACCAAGAGTCTCGTGTCTTCAGGGTCTGTCTCACCCTCCACCCCCCTGGCCTTGGCTGAGACCACAGAGAGCTTCATCACCCCTTCTCTGCAGGCATACCCCTGCCTGAGGCTCGCTGACCAAACAGCCAGGAGGGGCAGCAGGCCCAGGTGATGCTTCAGCTGCCGTGCATGGCTGGTGGCTCCACTTAGAAAAACCTTTACCTGTCCTTTGGGGGATGGGAGGTGCCACTTCTCCCTCATGTCCGGTTCTAACCTGGGATCTGAAGTCACAGCTGATGGCCGAGTGTAGACAGAGAGGGAGCTTGGAGTTCAGGGACAACGACAGTCCTACCATCACCACCCTCCAGGGCATGGCTGTGGGTCAGTTTGTCCTCAGAAAGGGATGGTCCCAAACCCACAGAGCAGCCCTGCAAGAGGTTCATTGTGGTCCCCACCCCCACCCACCGCCTTGGGCCATGGCCTTTCAAACCTGTCTGGCCGCTGATACCCTGGGTCTGCTCCAGCCAGGAGCTCCATCAGGTGTTTGTTCTGCTCTAATTATCCCTGAAATAACAGCCATGTAGTCATGGCCACAGAGATGTGCCACCCGAGAGCCAGACTCTTCAGGGCAGCCTCTGGAATGGCCTAGCCTCTGTTGCCCTGCGGTCCTGAGGATTGCATGTGCACCTGGGAGTAACTTGTCTGTTGCAGCACGGATGGGCAATCTGCATGACTGGCAGTCTTTACACTGCTGCTGGCGGCAGAAACTCCCCTGGGGTCCATTCACTTCAGAGATAGCATCCTGTGCACCCTCCAATCCCATCATGCCTCCATGCATCTGTTCAGCAAGTGTTCAGCGAACCCCACCAGAGAGACTGGTACCATTGTCCCAGGACCTGCTCCAGGGCCCCGAGGTCGAGCACACCAGGTCACTGGGGTTTCCAGGGCAGCAGTATGTACACTTCAAACCCTCCATGAGCATAACTGCCTTACCAGCCCTGGGAGAAGCCACTCAATGTCTGCACCTTTGGGACCCCCAGGGTAAACCCTGAACTCCCCAGGTCAGAGTGGCCTTTGGCTTCAGAGACCCAGAAATGTCACTGACATGATTTCCGTTCAGTCAAGTTGAATCCCATTATGAGCCCTATCAACCCAGTTCAGTCTCAGTTATTATTGATGTCTCTCCTTACCCCCAGCACCCACCTGAGGACGTTTCATGGCCAAGGGTGGGAGCAATCCCACACAAAACATGCAAGGGGCTGTCTGCTCTTGGCCTAACCTTGCCACTGAGACACCCTCTATCCAAACCCAGGGAGTCCGTGAGGTCTGGCTCTTTCCTTTAGTTGGACCCTAATGCTCAGGCACACTGCATTTCTATCCCCCCTGTCCCAGCGCTGGGAAGCCACCACCACCATACACACACATACACACATGCACACACAGCCAGGAGGTCTCAGCCAGCCCTCCTCCTCCCTGGTTCAGTTAAAGCACTGGCTCTTAACACCAAAAACATTTTGTATTGGGGTATAATCAATTAACAATGTTGTGATGGTTTCAGGTGAACAGTGAAGGGACTCAGCTCTACATATACATGGATCTATTCTCTACCAAACTCCCCTCCCATCCAGGCTGGCACATAACATTGAGCAGAGTTCCATGTGAAGGAGCACTAGCTTCTAGAACAGAACTCACAGGAGGCTGGCTGCAGGCTCCTTTCCACCACTCAGCAGAAACCTGGAGCACCAGGGCTTGACAAGCCTGGGAGACCCTTGGAAGAAAAATTACAGTGAGATCAGGGTTCCAATCATCTCTGCGAGTTATCAGGGTGCACAAGTGATCTCACCATTGAAGCGAATGTGTCTTCATTACCACCCCCAACCTCCTCACAGCCATCCGGGGGGTCCCACCCAGTCACTGTCATGCTCTCTGCAGACTGGAGGACATCTGCCAGTGGCCTCGTGGACCACATTCAGATGCTGGCCATAGGACACCCCTAAAGTCATCCCTCATCCTCAGTCTATCTCCTCCCTCACAGGTGAGGCCCTCCTCTCTCTGCTTCTCAGGAGAGCAACCAGATCTCTGGGCTCCTGGGGCATGTATGTGTGATTTAGACAAAGTAGTTTGAAAATATGCCATTATTCTCCTAATATGATAATATATCTGCCGTGATAGGTCAAATGCCACAAGCTCTTTCATCAGCAATTTGACAATGAACAAAAGAAAGCACTTTATATTTTGAGTTATTAGAGAGGATTGCTTAATGGTTTTCTAAATGGACCTTTGGATGCTGAAATTAAGATAGTGCAACAGTGGGATGGTGCCACAGGCTGGGTATAGCAGCCCCTTAGGAGGCAGAAGCAGGTTCAAAATCCCCTCAACCAACAGGAGACATGTGCAGTTCAACAAAGTGGGAAACCTTCACCAGGGACCAGACACACAGTTCACTGAGTTCATTGACTCCTGCCCATGAGTAAGCACAATAGAAAAAGACACTGAGGGTCCTAGTGGCCACGAGTTTATGATGAATGAGCACAACAGTCTGGCAATTTTAAAGCCTAAGAGTAGAATACAGCAATGGACAAGGGCCAGGAAGCCTTCTGGAATAAGATGTCAGAGCTTTGGATCAGTTCACTGGAGAACTATGGCCAATGCCTGTTAACACCAGCTACAGGGGGATGGGTAGAAGATTCTGAGAGGCACAACAAAAGACTAAACAGACCTCAAAGGGTAGAGCACGGGACACTGTCTAAAATAAAGACTGAAGGATAGTAAATGTTATCAAGAGTTTATGACTTAGTGACAAGAATGCCAACTAGCTACTCTCCACTTTTTTGGTGGGAAGAGCTGGGCAGAGCCACCTGTGGTCACAGGAGGCAGTGCTGAAGGGCTGGGCATCAGGAAAGTGAAAATGAAAGTCGCTCAGTTGTGTCCGACTCTTTGCGACCTAGTGGACTAAACAGTCCATGGAATTCTCCAGACCAGAATACTGGAGTGGGTAGCCTTTCCCTTCTCCTAAGGATCTTCCCAACCCAGGGGTCAAATCCAGGTCTCCCGCGTTGCAGGTGGATTCTTTACTAGCTGAGCCACAAGGGAAGCCAGGAGCTCACTCTCAAGTCGCCAACCTCTTGATGTCCCATCCACTCTGCCCTCCAGGATGCTTGGTGTGGACTCGCCCTTCGTGGGAGAAGCCCCTCACTCGCAGGGTTCCTCACTCTGTCCAAGGTGCATGAGTACAGGGACTGTGAATGAGTGGAGCATTCTGGCTTTTCGTATAAGCGCAACTGGGAGCCTGCTTTCTGTGGAGTCTTAGTGTCCTTCTGTAAAGGAAATCCAAGTGCACTTAAAGCAACCAGCTGGGACAAAGAACCAACGAAGAGCATACACATTGTGGGAGGGGGTGAGAGGCGGACGGCATTACCCTGTGATCACAGTCCTCCCGGGCCTCTCAGGTATCCAGACCCTGCCCTCTGTTATGCCCACCTCTCGTCCCTGTTGGAAAACTTTAGAGCTTTTAGAAGAAAAACAACCCGGGGACCCTCAGACCTCTGGGCCGATGTCCTCTGGGGGATTCCCACCCATCTACCCAAAAGGCAGGGTCCGTTCTATTTCCAGGAACATTCTGCCTTTCTCCAAAGCCCAAGCATCCTTTGGGCTTTCTGATAAATCCCCAGGTTCTGTCAAATGATTAATTTAGATGGGAGTTCCCCGCCCCGTTCTTGGTCTTACTGCTCCATGGGGCCACATGACTGCCTGAGCTGTGCTGATAAATAGCAGTGAACTTTTAGGGCTCAGAGTCAGCAGCCTGAAGCAGAGTGGCAAGGAGGAGGTGGGAGGTGTCCAGTGCTCAGGGACGTGGGGGTGAGGGCATTTCCAGTGGAGGTGAACTGCTGGATTCAAAATGGGGTGAGATAGAGCTCAGCTCTTCCCCAGTTTCCTGGAATGCAACTTCAGAGATATTGGTGGTGGGGGCGGGGGAGTGGTTCAGGAGGGTGAGATCCAGGAACTTGACTCAGGCTAGTTCAGGTAGGAAGAGGCACTGCCCTCACAGGTGTTTCTTCACGAGCTGGCAGGTGGGAGAGCACAGCAAGGCTGGGAGTTGGTCCCCTACTCCCTGACTTCTGGCCTGCAGCTTCTACCAACCACTCTGAAGCCCTCTGCATCTGCACCCTCCCCCATGCAGTGGCTGAAGGATGCTGGGGATGCTTACCAAAAAGACCACTGCCCCTCAACCCACTGGACCAGAGTGCAGTCACCAGGCCAGCCCCAAAGAGCTTACCGGGTCCCCAAAATAGGGTGAGGCCCCCAAGGGTCTGAAATGGTTCACCAAACCAGCCTGGTCTTCTGGATCCTTGCACAGACCTCAACTCCTATCACAAGCCTGAAACTGACTCAGAACACCACGGTCTGCTTGTAGAGTGAGGTGCTGAGCCCACAGAATGTGGCTTCTATTAGAGGGGACACCCCACCAGAAAATGTCCCACCAGTTGATGGGTACAACTCCTGTGGCTCCTGCCCTGGCTAATTTGGGCACCTAAGAGACTGCAAAAGCCTGGACAGGACTGAACTCCCCAGCAGGTTTTCCTTTCCAGAAAGCAGGTTCCAAAGTTTGGGTGGAGGCCTGCTGGGTATACCCTGCCCCCTAGGCCCGGGGGCACCAGGTAGGTTGCATGAGGCTGGAGGTGGGCTGCATGGGTTGGCTGCATGGGTCCCCACTCCTGTTCTCAGCTGTCCTGCTGGATCTCAGGCACAGACCTGGCTGACGGATTCAGCAGCACAATGGCGTCTCTGCAAACCCAGGGCTTCTCACCAGGAACTGGTCTTCCAGGAGGGAGGAAGGCTGGTGGATGCTCCCATCCCTGCCCTGCCCACAAGAGACCTGGGGAACGAGGGTTCCCACACCTGGGGCCCCACCACGGTCTGGTCAGAAGGTGGCGAGTGTGGGCACAGTCCCCGAATCCTCAAAAATAATCCTCAGCACTAATTCCCATTTCCCCAGGAAGAGGACCAGCATCGTTCAGATCCATTCAAAAAAGGCTTTTGATTTCACACCCAGCGGACCTTTTCTCCGAGTGGGAGTCCCACCCTATGCCTGGCACACGCCTCAGGGGCCACTGTGTGGATGGGTTTCTGCCTGTGCTGGGGACAGGGAGAGGCACCAAGGGAGAGAGGAACGCAGAACAGGATAGTAGCTGGGGCTTCGAGAGGGAGGGGACTCAGGGCATGGAGGGGGCACTGGGACAGGAGACTGGGGTAGAATGAGGGAGAGAGAAGATCAGGAGGGAAGGGAGAAGGGGGGCAGCCCCCTCCAGCCCTCCCGGGCCCACTTAACTAATCATATCAGGTGTGCTCCAGATAAATATTAATAACCCGGTGACAGAGGGAATTTGGGAAAATCTAATTAAAAGGGCACCATGCAAGCTGGCAGCTTTACTAAGGAATCACTCCCGGTGAAACACATGCGCCGGAAGAGGACACATGTGAGCTCCCGAGAGGACCCTAAGACGGAGATGAAATTCGCCCCCCTCCCCACAGCCGCCCACCCAGGGCAGCGCGGGCAGGACATGACCTTTGGCAGGGCTGGCGCCTGGCTCCTGTGCCCTCCGAGTGCCCCCGCCCACGCGGCCCCGGCCTGTCACTCCCAAGCACCAGCCCTGAGTGCCATCTTGAGGCTAGGGTACCTGGCCACCCCCTCATCCCAGCGCCTTCACCCTCAGCTCCTCAGCTCCCCGTCTCTCTGCGTCCAGCCGATGGTCTCTCTTGACAAAACCTGAACAAGTACCCCATGTCCCCCACCCTCCTCCAAAGGCCAAGAAAAGGCAACCTCAGGCCTCAGAAGGGCTCCCTGGGTACCTGGGTTTCCCTGATGGGGGCACGGGGACCTCTCAGTAATGCAGACCTGACCTCCCCAGCAGGGTCCTAACTCACCCCTGAGAGCTGCCTATTCTTACCTCAGACAAAGCCCTCACTCCAGGGCCAGAGGGGCTCCGTGCCACAACCCCAGAGCCCGGCCTGCTTGGCAATGTCTGTCTGCCTGGTGGGTCCCTTGTCATGGGATACACAAGCTCCCAGGGCCCATTTTCTCTGGAAATCAAGATTCATTAGGGCCCCCCGTGTGAGTTAATGGCTCGCTTCGCCCTTCATCAACTTGGGAGTTGAGATCCCTCCTGGGCCCTGCCATCCGGCAGCCCAACCCCCAGCCTCCCCGGCCCCTGGCCCCGTCCCTGACAGACAGATGGATGGCCTGTCCCGGCAGGTTGCACAGCTCTTGGACCTGAACGGCAGCATCGCTGGCGCTTTATTCTGTATTCACGGTAAACAGATCTCTCTTTCCAGGCCCCTTTTTCCCTCTAAGACTGTCTACAGGAGAAGCCCCTGGGAGGGGTGGGTCACCGCTGACTGTCCGCCTGGCTGGGAGGAGGCCACCTCGGGGAGGCCCAGGAAGAGAAGGGGTAGTTCATCCAGTACCACTCCAGACAGGAGCTCCATCCTCCCAGCCATGTCCTGTCATCTGGAATACCCCCCAAGGTGGAGAACTCACTACCTCCCCAAAGAAGCTGCTCTTTGGCCAGGAGCCTTGGGACCTCTATGCGGACTAGGCAGGCCTGAGGGGAAGGCCAGTGAATACCAGGGAGGGGGGTGTTTGGGATGCTGACCCTGCAGGGCCCTTTCCATCCACTATAGCACTCATTATTCCCCGCAGCCAGATGGGGCCAGTGCTGGGTTTACCCTATTTCCTAGAGGAGAAAACACAGGTTAAGTAATTGGCCCAAGGTCACCCAGCCAGTAGATGGCAGAGGCAGGACTGGTGCCCAGGCCTTTCTGATTCTCTTTTCCCTGTGCTTGAACAGTCTCTGGCCAAGGGCTTGGGGCCATCCTTCTCCAAGGGATGGGACATCTGAGCACTCAAGTGGGCACCTTGAGTCTCAGTTTACCTGACTCTGAACTGAGCTGCCCCTATTCTCTCTGGTTTTTCCCTCACTCCCACCCAGGGAATGACAGGTAGGACGTGTGAGCTGATATTGATGCATGACCCCAAGCATGATGCCTCCCCTCTCTGGGCCTCTGTCTGGGGGCAGAAGGTTGGTGTGTGATACCCGGCCAGAGAATGCAAGTCTTCACCCCCTCTAGGGGCTTACCGGCTTCACCTTGCCTCACCCCTTCCACTGGGACCCCAGCGCCCAGCAGGGAGGAGCCAAGGTCACCCAGACCCAGGCTGCCAGGAGATGCACCCAAGAGCCAGCTCCCGGAGCTCCACCCCCCGCAGGCTGGTGAGAAACGCAGATTGTGCTGCCTGCCCAGCTGGGAGCCCACAGGGTAGAATGACCTGGTCAGATGCAACCCTGGGCTTGGTGCTAAGGTAGAGGAGGATGTGGGGGCCGAATGGAGCAGCTCTGGGATGGAAGGAGGAGCCGCTAGTGTCTGAGTCTCCCTTGAGGCAGGGAAGGCGGTCCCTTAAAAAAAGGGGAAGCGAGGCCAGGTGGGAGCTTCTCCTCTGGGGGCAGAAATGGGGAAGGGCAGGGCTACAGGGCGTTGATTCTGAAGTAACAGAGGCCCTGCCTCTCCCCCACTGTGGGGTCCAGCCCAGACCTTTGCTCAAGGGGTGCAATGGGGAGTGGGGGAGAGTAAGCTTTGGGCTCTGTCCTAGTCTCCCCAGGTTGACAACTCAGCTGCAAAATGGGACTCTTTATTTGCCTTCCAATGCAGGGGATGTGGGTTTGACCTGGTTGAGGAACTAAGATCCCACGTGCCGTGGAGCAAGTAAGTCCATGCCCTGCAACTTGTTAGCCCATGAGCCACAACTGGAGGAGCCTGTGCACCAAAACAAAGACCCAGCACGGCCCCCAAAAATGGAGCTCTTAGTGCCCTCCTCCCGGGGAGAATAGTAGCAACAATGCATTGAGCATCTGTTGTATACCAGAACCCCGGTCCAGGTAGAGGATGGGCTTTCAGGGAGAAACAGGCTGAGGGAGGGGAGCTGCTGGAAGAGTCACGGGCAGATTCAGAGCAAGTGGGGTGGGCCCCACTGCACTCTGCACCCCTTTCCTCCTCCTGCCTACTTGTTCCACACTCATAGGGCTGCTTCAGGGGCCACTGGCCCCTGCCCATGTAGGACACTGTCAGGTCCGCTGTGTCCATTGTCTGGGGCCAGGAAGAAAGAGACCTGGGCCAGCCTGAGAGGTGGTCATCACAAAAATCACATAGAGAATGTTTAGGGAGCGTGACAAGCTCCACTGATGGCACAAGGGCCCAGGGAAAGTGATGTGTGAGACTGGGGGCCAGAGGGCCATGATGGAGGGTGCAGCTTCTGCACTCTGGAAGATGCCTGCATCCTGCATCCCTCCCACAAAGTGGCTCAGCTGCCTGGAGTCACCTCTTCCAGCCATCAGGGAACAGAGGCACACACACCTGCCTTTAAGGGATCCTGCATCCCGGGTACCAGGAGGTATTAATACCAGGGTTTCAGGATCAGAGCACAGGAAAGGTGATTGTGCTCCCTGGTCATGTCATTCTGCGGGGTCCTCACCTGGGCCAGACATGAGAATCACGTGGGGACTTAAAATCAAGGGGGCCTGGACCCCTCCCAGCTGCGCAGGGAAATGGGGGAAGCCCTATCTGTTTGTTTGAGGGGTTTCCCTGGTGGCTCAGCAGGTAAAGTCTGCCTGCAGTGCGGAAGAACTGTGTTCGATCCCTGGCTTGCGAAGATCCCCTGGAGAGGGAAATGGCAACGCACTCCAGTGTTTTTGCCTGGAGAATTTCATGGACAGAGCCTGGTGGGCTACAGTCCATGCGGTCACAAGGAGTCAGACACGACTGAGTGACTAACACTATCTGTTTGAAGGTCCCTTGGCGTCTCAGGGTGAATGCCCCACCCCTGCCCTCTAAGGGGGCTGCTCCCCACTAAAGCCTGGTGCTCCCTCACTGCCCCTCCCTCCTCCTCCCACCCACGCTGACCTTTGAGGCTGCATGGAAGTACCCACCCTTCTCCCCAGGGAGGTACAGGGAGGGAGTATCCGGCACCCAAGACTCCCTGGGGCTCTTTTCTTCTCACCCCACCCCTGCTTTTCTATCCTGGAAACAACAGAAGTAGAACCTCTCTACATCTGCAAGCTTAGATCTTAAATCCACAGACTTGCTGACTTTCCAAAGTGCTGAGCTGATGTGACCACACAATGCTTCACCCTTGTTAGACAAGAACCAGCCGCTAGTGAGTCCTTGGAGGCCCTCAGGCCAGGCCTGCCAAATCTGTCCTGTCCACCCCTGCCTCTTCTCTGGGGCCACTGATGCAGGGCTCCTGGATCAGAGCTTGCCTGGGGAGCCAAAGCTGGACCAGGTGATGCAAGAAGGCATTGAACTGCTCTCACCTCCTCCCAGTTGGGCATCAAGGCCTAGACTAACTGTCCCGCATGCCCCCAACAGCAGGGGCCACTTTTCTCAACCTCTGTGACCCCACAGCATCCCAGATCTTCAGGCCCTGGTCCCCGTGAAAACGAGAGCAAAGAGAGACTGGGTTTCCAGGGGTGCCAGCTTTGGCTCTGATGCCGTCTTTTGTGGGGGTTCCCAGGGCCCCATTTCTAGGCAACATGGGTCTCCCCTAATTTGGACTTTGAGTAAAAGAGTGGGTGGGATCCACATTCTTGCATCCAGCTGTGGGAATGTGGGCACATCACATGAACTCTCTGAACTTGAGTGCCAGCAACCAGGACATTGGTTCTACTTCCCAGAGCTGGCTCCTTCACCCCCACCCTCCAGGCCCTGGACTTCCCACTGGGACCCTCACCCTCAGCAGTGGGTCACTGGCATGGCCCCAAGGCCCCCACATTCAGCATGGAGCCTGGCCAACAGCAGCCTCGTGGTCTTTGAAGATAATAAATTAATAAACAAGGGCCCCTCCCTGACGCTCAGCAAATATTGCCAGAATGAAGGCACGTCACTACCAATATGGACACATGTCAGAGTACACAGACCATAAAAGAGGCCGTGACAAGTGCTGATGGAGCGATAAGATTAGATCCCAGACGTAGAGGCCAGCCCAGTAGGTCACTGAGGGGTGCACAGGGTGGAGTTTGAGAACATTCTCGCTGCTCTCTGGAATCCTCTGTGTACTGAGAGATCTTTGGTTCCAATCCAATATCTCTCGCTGTGTGACTTTGGGCAAATCGCTCAGTTTCTCTGAGCCTCATTCTGCTCACCTGTAGAATGTGGACAGTAACAATACCCACCTCTCACACTTGTTTCAAATTCCATGAAAAGCATGAAGTCCCATAGATCATGTCCCACGTGCCTGGCCTGCTAGAAGCCCTCAGAATGCAGCCATGTCATTATGTCTGCCTCACCTCACATGGAGAGCACAGCTGCAGGAGAGACTGAGTGGCTTGTTCCCATGTCCTCAGTTCTGCTGCCCTGCGCAAGCCCCCTGTTACCCATGACGCCATTTCTGGGCTTCACCCACCAAGGTCTCAAAGGTCTCAATGCCTGCCCTACGGCAAAGTCCAGCACACTGCCTTGTGGGCCCAGCTCTCTGTCTACTGTTTGTCCAGCCTTCATGGCATCCTACAGACAGGCAGGTCCCAGACCATTTCACAGATGAGTAGACAGGCCCGTAAAGCTGTGGAACATGCTAAAGTCACTTGGCCTGACTGGGGCCAGCCCAGAGGGAATGGGGTGGGGGTGGGGTGTGTGAACACAGAGGGGCAAAGGGGATGGCTGTCCCTAAGATGGGAAGGCCACCTGGACCTGACCACAGCGTGGGGTTGCTGAGACTCATGCTCAGCCCTGTTGGTTGGGGTGGACCACTGGGATGTTCAGGTCTCCTACTCCAAGGCAGCACTGGTGCCTGGACCCCCATGGGCCCTGCTCTGAGTGAAGGAGTGAGGGTCCCAGGAAGCAGAGACCATCTACAGCACAGATCAGCCTCTGCTGGCTGCAACCCAGGGCCGGGCAACTAGCAAAGGCTTCCCACAGTCTCATAGGATTTGTATCTTTCACAAGCTTTGATTTCACCTGAGGGACAGGTATGACAGAGCATTTTGACGGCGGTGGTTTGGCCTTACCATGCGGTGGCAGGGGAATGGGGGTTCCTGGAGCTCCACGGAAGGGTGAGATTGTCAGAGAGAAGCACCTCCTCAGGAAGGTCTCATATCCCTGGGGGAGGACCAGAGAAGCTGGGCCAAGGCCTCTGACCTGGGGGACGGACTCAGTGACACGGGGGGTGACAGGATTGCTGGTCAGGAGCTATCATGCTGGGGGAAAGGCACTGGGGTCCTAAATTTAGGAGGCTAGTATTGACCTAAAACAATAAAACAGCCGGGAATTTTAGCAGCAAAATGGGTTTCTTTGGGAATAGCAAAGAATTGCAATTTGGGACATGTTGTCCATGGCAAACCACAGGCAAATCAGGAGAACAAAGTAGGGGCACTTTCTTTTATAGAGGAAAAAGGGAGTTGGGAGGGGCTGTTATAACCAAAAGAGCTCATTGGAGGAAACTAGGAGTTGGAAGTGTTGTGGCTTTTCATTGGCTGAGTTGTGGCAACCTCTCAATGGTTGGATTGTTGCCAGGCTGAGAGAAATTCTTCCTTCTCTTGCTGGATAGAAAAGTAGTAACCTTCTTGATGGAGATGTAAGATATTCTCTTCCTGTTGGGTCTGCAACTGATACTGAATTGTAGACTATGAGAGCTCCTGCTCTGGCCTCCCAATTCCTTTTTTTTTTTTTTTTTTTTCAAATTTTTTTGGCCTCACCTTGCGGCTTGCGGGATCTTAGTTCCCTGACCAGGGACTGAACCTGTGCCCTTGACAGTGAAAGGCTGAGTCCTAACCCCTGGACTGCCAGGGAATTCCCCCAATTTCATTTTAAATGAAGCTTCTGTTTATTACATTTCACACCATAGAGCTGAGGAATGATGTCACAAGGCTTGACTGGAAGTGCTCTCTCTGCCCGTCTTCAACCTCTCTACGTGCAGTGGAGGCCTCCCACGCTGTGGCAGTTGTCCGGGGACCCCAGCTGCTTCCCACTTCCAGAGGGAGGCTTGTGCCTGCCAGGGGAGAGTCAAGAGCCTGGCATTATGTGATGGCAATAGCACAAGATTCAGAGTAAGGGAGGCCCTGAATTTCTGGGCTACACTGGTTAGTTAGTCTATATGATGACGGGCTTAGGCTGAAGTGAATGCTTTGGGAGCCCCCAGATGGAACAGGCATCAGCCAGGCACCTTCTGTTATTCCTCCTAGTGGTCATACAGGGTAGGGCTAATATTATCCCCATTTCTTCCATTAGGAAACTGAAGCACAGAGAGGTTCAGCGATCTGCCTGAGGTCACACAGCTGCTAGTGACCAGTGCTGGATCACTGCAATTCCTCTTGCCCTCATCTTCTGCCTCTAGGTTGCTAATGCCAATGGGAGGATGACAACTCAAGGACAGGTGTCCCAGGGAAAGACTGGCCAAAATCAGCTCCCGGAATGGGGGAGCGGTGGCTCTCACCAGAAAACAATGAGCAGGAAGGGAGCATGGCCCCCCTCTGTAACCTGGCCTGGGCCCCACGGATACCATTAGACAAAGTCCCGAGGGAGAGAATGCACAAATTGGAAATGACCTAGGACACTCAAGGAGGATTTGGTCCTCCCCACAAATCTGAAGGCACAGGCTTACGGGATAAACGAGAGGCAGTGTAGTGGGGTTCAGATCTCAATCTGTGTGCTTTGACTATCTGCCTATCCAAGTTAAGAGGGAGCTGCCACCTTCCACACAGCATGGGTGTGAGGGATGAGATGTGCCAAGACGTGTCCGACTCTGTGCAACTCCATTGACTGTAGCCTGCCAGGCTCCTCTGTCTATGGGATTCTTCAGTCAAGAATACTGGAATGGGTTGCCATTTCCTCCTCCAGGAAATCTTCCCGACCCAGGGATTGAACCCGCACCTCTTAGGTCTCCTGCATTGGCAGGTGGGTTCTTTACTACTAGCACCACCTGGGAAGCCCTGAGAAATGAGATAATGGAGGTAAATACAACAGGTGCCTGGCACCAGGCAGGCCCTCAATGGTCCAAAGCTGCTTTAGAGAATTTCTACAAAACCCTCAGAGAAGAAGCAAGCTTTCTGATGTCCTGGTCGCCCTGGGAATGGGGGGGGGAAAGGTGGAGGGGGATGATTGAACTAGGCCCCCCTTCCTGTTGTCAAGGGGCTGGCCAGCCTGAGGCCTGGGGGCCTCCTTGAGGGGCTGCTCCCTGTTCTCAGCTATCTCTCAGCCTTGAACTTTCTATTCTGTTTTGCAATCTGCTCAGAAAGCGGCATTTCTAAACTCCCTTCTTATCACCGGGAAACTTCTGACACAACAATAGCCGATTGTACTGCTCTCCTGGGTGCGGCTAAATTCCTGGACCCCACCATCCTCACTGTGCCCCCCCTCCAACACGCACACCTTTTTTTTTTTGGTAGCTTTGGAACTATAATGATGCCATTGTGATTGGTGTGTTCAGGTGACTGTGTGACCCTTGAGTTTAGAAGCATGAAAGAGGGGTGGGGGCTGGGGAGAAAGGAGCAGAGGAAGAGAGGGGACCTGGAGGCAACCAGTGAGACTCAAGGGAAATCTTCTTAGAGCCAGGAAAGGACATTATCTTGCATCAGTCACCTGGAGATAGCAGAGCCTGGACTGGCTGGATTCGAAAATATGTACTTACTTGTCAAAATACCAATTTTTTTCAGTTATTATAATTTTCTCCTTCTCCTTGAGCCCAGCCAGTAGGACTCAGCTGCATAGAGTTGATACAGATTCATCTGAACAGAAACTAATAACAGGCCATCAGATAACAACCCTTGGTTGGCCACATGCTGCCATGGGGAGTGAGTCAGTCCTGGCCAGCGTAGCTCTGTGGCCCTGGGAACGCCACTTTCCAGAGTTCAAGGTCTGTAAATAGAGCAGGTGGGGAGCCCTTGGATCATGGATAGGTGCTGGCCACTGGCAGGAGCCCCAGGACTGGGACTCACACTCCTGCCTCCAGTTCACTAGCCTGCACCCCCAGGAGACAGCCCCCACCCAGAGCGCAGGTGCCATCTGCTACCACCATCCCCTCAGCCCACGGGACTTCCTGCCTCACCCGGGCTCCCAAGAAAACCCCGGGAGGCATTTCTTAGAATGTTCGGCAGTTGCCACACATTCAGAAGGACTTGGCAGGGGCCCAGTAGCCGGAACAGAGAAGCAGATTGAATTTTGAGACCTGGAAGCCAGGTGCACTGCAGGGAGACTGGCAGGGCCAGTATGGTGCCCACATGGACACTAGGACCTGTCACATTGTGGGAAGCTCAGGAACCCTAATTTCCTGCGATGCTACCCCCCAGGGCCTCTATCTGCAAAGTGGCACCTCCAGGTCTAACCCTTCCTTGGCTGGTTGGTCCAAGGAAACAGGTAAATGGTGAGTTGGCATTCAACACCGTGAGTGAGCTCACAGAAGGAAGTCATCATCTTTGTTAAAGAAACAAATATGCTTAAAGACATTGGTATTTGCTCTCTTCCGAGTGTTTCACTAGCTTTGTCTACTCAGCCTTCCTCACAGGATCTGACTGGGAAAGAGGCGCTCGCCCACAACAAGGCCCTGGTGAGTTGCCTGGCCAGTTTCATGGCAGGGGCTGAATAGGCATCTGGCTGACTCCAGGGACACACCACCAGGGCTCATGCATCCCAGGCTTTATTTCTGCCCTGAGACCCCTTCTCATCCTGGGTGAGGCTCCCCAAAGCCTGTGGGACAAAACTTGGACATCAGAAGAGAGACCTAGCTCAGAGTCATCTTCTCAAGTGGCTGGACTGCCCTGCCCAGCAGAGGGCCTTCAAGGGTTTGGGCTCTGGATGGATGTGGCGTTGGAGAGCAGAGAAGAAAGAGTAGCCAGGCTGGGAGGGGCTCACAATTGGGAGGAGCCCACGTTAGGGACATTCGGAGATCACTGCAGTGGGGGCTACGAGCAGTCTTCACAGGTGTGCCTGTCTCTCCTGAAGAGAGGAGACATGGCTTGTTCTTCCCTGGGCAGGGTGGGCAATTTAATCCCAGAAAGGATTTTCAGATGTCCTGTGAGGGGAGTCATGAGCTCTCTGTCATTGCGCCATGCCAGCGAGCCTGAAGAGGGCACTGGGTAGCAGGCTTGGGGGTCAACCAGATGACCTCTGAAGTCCTGAGAGAAGGCCAACGGTTCTGAGAGCTTAGCTCAGAGCTGGGGCCGAGACACAAGGGAACGGCCTCGAGGCAAGGACGGATCAGGGGTTACGGGAGCCTCCCGGAACCCGAGGGGTGTTGCATTTGTTTGTGCATGGGTCCTATCTGACAGGCAGCCAGGCCCACACACACTCTGTGTGCTACAAACAGAGCCATGAGCCACGGGGCAGAGCACGGGATAGGACCACATGAGAGAGGGACAGAGGCCATGGTAGTTGGGAGGAGTCATCTGAGCAGGTGAGGTCAGCCAGGAGGGCTTCCTGGGAGAGGTGACTCTCCTGCTGGGCAGAAAGGACATCTTTGAGTCTCTCGTGCTGTCATACTTTTCCCAGGAGAGCAGAGGCAGGCCACCTGGCCTCTTGCCAAATAAGTGGCAGAAAAACCTAAGCCGTTAAAGAAAATCAAATTATTGATGCTTACATGACACAAAACCAAGCATCTTAAAGTGTACAGTTCAGTGGCATTTAGCACATCCATTATGTTGGGCAACCATTCCTTCTATCTAGTTCCTCAACATTTTCATCACCCCAGGAAACACATGCCCATTGACCAGTTCCTCCTCATGCCTGTTCTCACAGCACCTGGCAACCATCAATCTGCCTTCCACACCCACAGATTTGCCATTCTGGATATTCCATATCCTAAGCCATTTTTAAAAGAGCAGAAAAGCAGATAGTTGGGATCTGGTCCCTCTGCATGTTTCTAGCTGTGTGGTCTCGAGCATAAAATCTTGTCTTCCTCTGCCTCAGTTTCCTCATCTGAAAAATGGGCATAAGAGTGTCTCATAAAAAGGTTGTCATGGGCAAAAAGGAGTCATCTGGGCAGTGTGTTGACTGCAGGTCTGCCCCTGGAAGCCTGGGTGCATTTTAGGTGCTGTTGCCACGGGCATCAGATGTTAGGATGGTGCGGGACAGGACAGTCGGGGGAGTAGAAGGGCAAAGCCGGAAACAGCAGATGTGTTTTCCACTGGGCAAGGCTCATGTGTGTCCCCTGGGCAGGTTCCAGACCTGTTTCCAGTCTGCATCTACTTCTGTGATATTGGGCCTTAGTTTTCCCATCTAGAATGGCAGGGCCTCACAGCGGGTGGAGCCTGGCATGATGCTGAGTGTTGGGAGATATCAGGAAGGGATATTCTGTCCACGGGCAGGATTGCAGTGGGGACCAGGGTGGTCTCGAAAGGAAAGACCTGGACTGGGCGACAGCAGACAGGTGCCCAAGGCGACAGTGATGGGGGTTGAGAGCAGGCAGCCACGGCCCTGGCTCCTCTGGCGTGTCCGCTGGAGCCGAGCTTTTGAACAAGTGGCTGGATGCTTCCTGTCCTGGCTCCCCTTACAGGCGATCCATCAGCTCAGCTGTTACTGTCTGGGCCAGCGAGTGGCCATAAATGCGCCCGCCACCTCCCATCGGCCCCCACCCCCCCGCAAGTGGGCCAGGTTTTATGTTGTAAGAACACTGTGGGGCGTCTCAAACACACCGCTAATGACAGGCATCATGAAGCAATAAAAGTGATGGGGCTGGGAGGGGGATGGCGGGAAGGGCGGGGGGCCGCCAGTCCCCGGCTCCCCTGGTGGTGGTGGCAGGAGCTCTAGGAGAATTGATTAGTCTTGGACGTGCTGACCTTTTTGTTCTTGAAAAATTGCTTTTGAGCAGCTGAGGCAATAAAAGTAAATTGATTCAGAGAGTACGAGGATGAAATTTGCGTTAGGCAGGGAGGGGCAGATAAACGCCTCTTGACGTCAGCACTCCTCCCCACCCCCCAGCCCCAACCCCTGGGCAATACAAGAGCAGAACCTGAGGAGCCTGGCAAGGTGGTGCTGGGGGCCGCGGGGCCTGGCACAGACTCAGCAGAGGTCACCAAATGTCTGGACAGAGAAACGAAACTGATAATGCAGAAGAGAGGGCTGGAGATGAAACGAAGTCGGATTGTAGGGAGGGGAAGGAGGCAAAAAAGAGAAAAACATCAAGGGGAAACAGCTAGGGGAATTCAGACTAGACAAGAAGAAGGCAATGAGGACCCAGAAGGGAGCCAGGGAAAGGAGAGAGGGGATGAGACTAGCCCAGGCTCTTCTGAACACTGCCTGTGCCTGACCGTCTCATTGAATCCCCACAAAGCCTTATATTTGTCCCCATTTTACAGAATGAGGAAACTGAGGCCCAGGGAGTTCATGTCACCTGTTCAAGGTCACGCAGCAGGAAAGTGGTAAAGCCCAGATAAACCCCTCTGAGGCCAGGCAGGGGGATCCCAAGGGTGAACCCGTTACTGAGTCATTGTCAAAACCAAGGAGGCCCCCGTTGCAGGGTGGTGGGCTGGGCATCACGTCCTGTGTGGGCCTCGTTTATTTCTTCACCGGGAGCCTTGGGGAAATGGCATGAGTCCGAGTTCGTGAAATCCAGAGCTGGTTGCCCAAGATGCGCTGGGGAACTGACCTCAGTAGCTGGCTGAGAAGACACATTTGATCTCTGCAGTAGCCCAAACCACCACCCACCAGGGTATCTCCACCTTCATGAGCCACGACCCTGGATTTGGGCTTGGGGGTTTGAGATGTGGGATCCTGTGACTTTTGGGTTGGAGTGTGCAGCTTCAAATGGTGACTAAACACCAAATCAGGCCCGTGCAGTAAGTGGTTGATGTCTCTCTAAAATGCAGGCACCCCACGGGGTGAAAAAACCTAAACACCGTCCAGACTCTGTGAGTGATCTTGTCCTCAGGCTGCCCTCTGCCCCCAGCCGGCCCCAGAGGGACCAGCCCCCAGCTAAACGTCATCTCAGACGTTCTGGATTTCACACCCTGACATGACTCTCCCACCCGCGGGCACCGCACCCTGCGAGTGTCTTCTCTGTCTATGTCTCACCACGCACTCACACCTGCGACCTTTGCCCTCCTCGCCCAGCCTCGGGAGAGGGCCAGGAGGCTTTGCTGCCTCGATATCCCCGGAGGGAAGGGGCTTGCCAGAGCCTCCGCGAGGTCTGGTTTTCCAGCCTCCCTGGATGCCAGCACGGGGCAGTCCAAGTGCCCCAGCCCCCACGCGCAGCTCCAGCGAGAGGCGGCTGGGGTCCGGAGTTGACCGTGCGGGTTCGCGCTGCGGATCCCAGGAGGGAGGGACTGTGCGGAACCTCGGAACAGCGGGGCGCCCCTCCCCCTCCCCCTCCGGGCTCCCGGGGGGCTGCGGGCCTGGGGCTCACGGGTTGCCGGGCGACCGCCGTTGCCAGTGGAGACGCGCACGCACACTTCCCCTTGGGCTGCAGACAGAACGCAGGCTGCGGCTGGGCGGTGGGTGCCTGCGCTGCGGGGCGCGCGGAGGAGGCTGCAAGGAGGAATAGCGCGGGGGATCCTCCAATCCTCATGGTTCGGGGGTGGAGGGCGACCTCTGGCCCCCATTACCTAGTCGGAGGCGGGAGGACCGCAGGACACCCACCCCAGCATCTCCTGGCCTGGGTGCCAAGCCTCCCCACGCCCACCGGCCCTGAGCGAGTGAGTGCAGGAGAAAAGGCGGCACTGACTCCACTCATGCTTCCCAACCCGACTGCCATCCGCCTGGCAGTTTGCCTGCAAAGGTCCCAGGAGGGTGGAAAGGGAGGACGGGAGATGGGTTATTTCCCTACAGGGAACCTCTGAGTGACGGGGAAACTTACCTGAGGTTTTAACTGCTAGCGATCCGACGGGCTGTGCTAGGATTCGAACCCAGACTCCTCACGCTGCCAACTTTGTTCTGAAGCTTGTGGGTGACCGTGGGCGGCGCGCTCGCCCTCTCTGGTTGCCCTCTTCCTGCTGTAAAAAGAGGTGGTTCCTGGAAACGGGAGTGCAGCCTAGGGTGCAGGCTAGGGCTTGGCGCTGGGCCTGGAAGCCACTGCGTGGCTCCGCCTCCCTCCTGAGCGGTCCTAACACTGCCAGCGCATGAATAAGGCCTGGCAAAGCGCCGGGGAGGGTGTGCAGAGGTCAGCCGAGAGGGCTGTGCAGGCAGCCTGCTTGGGACTTCATGCCAGGTGCAGCCAGGCGATTCTGCCTGGGCACAGCCTGTTTCACTTCCTCTGGAGCAGGGGGGCAGCCGGGAGCGAGTGGTGTGGGCTGGAAACGGGGGACCCAGCCAGCCACGTGCTGGAGCTGAGAGCCGGGAACTTACTGAGGTCAGGTTTTCACCACTAGTCCCCTCCCCCTGAAGACCAGTCTAGGCGAGCTGGCAGAAGTTGCCATGGGAGGTTCCCTCTAGTGTCTGGACTGGTGGTCCAGCCTGTGGCATCCAGGGCTAGGCTCCACAGCAAGATTCTTGCATGGCTAAGTTCTAAAAGACTGCAGGAATCTGTGCCCACAAATATGGCTAAAGGCCTACCAAGTGTCTAGTCTATGATTATTCATTCATCAAGATTCACTCAGCATTATTCAGTCATTTAAGTGCTATTGTGATCAAATGCAAATTCCTCTGAAAGTGTTTTGGACTTCAGAGTAGCCTTGTTCGATATTCAATGGGCCATCCCACGCAGTTCAGTGACTATAACATTGAAAGTGTTCCTTTCTGGGGAAAAGGGATCACTGCTCACTTGGATAATGTACCCACCACCACCCAAATTTTGTCTCTCTCCCCAGGACCTGAGGCTGGTGGAAAAGGAAAGCCTGCTCTGCAGGGCTGTCCCTGTGGTGGCCTGTGAGCTGTCCACTCAGCACGTGTCCTGGCTATGCTGGAGAGTGGTCAGGAATGCTAACTACACAGGCCAACTTGCTCTGCAAGGATGGGAAAGGCACTTGATGTGTGTGCAGCAAGGCAGGTGGTGGTAGTGTGAACAGTTAGGGGAAGTGTGCCTTCTCAGAGGAGCCACCACACATCTGTGGATGATGATTGGGGGATGGGAGTGTGTCCGTGTGTTCACCATCTGCAGGTCCATAGTGTGCAGTATGCAGACACAAGGCAACACCTGGGTGAATGCCTTTCCCAGTGAGTTGGTGGCACGCTTAGTACACTGGAGGGAAATGACTTTTCAGGGACTCCGAGCAGTGTCCATGCAGAGAGGCAGGTACTCCCTGTCCTGTGACCAGAATTGTTGTCTTTGTTGCTGTTGTTCAGTCGCTAAGTCGTGTCTGACTCTTTGCGACCCTGTGGACTGCAGTATGCCAGACCAGAACTGACCCCCCCCACCCCCGCCCTGCCCCGGCTAATCTGCAGGAGGGAAGTTGTCATGGAACTCAATGATCCCAACTTCAAGTTCCCCAGAAGTCAACATTTTGGGGAGATCTGCTGAGGCTTTAGTGGTCTGCCCTAGCTGAGAATATCTGGGTAACTGCCTTTTAGAATCAGTGGACAAGACATGTGAAAACTCCACTCCCCTTACTTTGCAGCCTCCTGCAGGCTTTGTCTTGGTTTGGCTTGTGACTGTCCAGCAAATTCCAGCAAGTTGGATTGCTCACTTTTCCCACCAGATCTGGGTATCTCCTAACAGTCATCTCCATCATCAGTGAATGGAGATTTCATGCCCGAAAAGCCATCCACCCTGGTAGCATTTGTTGGGTTTTGAAGGGGAGCCCACCTCTGTTCCTGAGCATGGGCAGTGCATGACACCACGCAAGCAAAGCCAGGCTTACTGGAGAGGCGACAGCCCTGGTCTGTGTGTGGTCAGCCACCATCCATTGTGTCCTTCTATGGGCGGGTCCTGGCAGCACTAGGGGTAGCTGCGTGAACCTGGAGGGGGTCCCTGTTCTCTGGAGAAAGCCGAGTGACCGAGTGCTCCTCTCACAAGGTAACGTGCTGTGTACAAAGACAGGAGAGCAGCTCATTCCAGCTCAGCCTTTATAATCCCACCTTTAGATCCTCCAGTGGGGGCAATGGGTGGTCTTTTTCAGTGCAGAGAAATGTTTGAGACAACTGAACTTCCCCACAAGGAGACACGGTGTATCCCAGATCAGAAAGCGCAACACCCGCTTAATTCGGGGCTTCCAAAAAAATAGACCTTCGTGTAATTCTGTTTGCCTGGAATGTCCAGAATAAGTGCCTCCATAGAGACAGAGGATTAGTGGTTGTTGACTGGCGGGAGGGAGCAGAATTGGGAGTGACAGCCAATGGGCACAGAGATCTTTGGGGTCTAGGAAAATATTCTGAAATTATATGATGGTGGTGGTTGCACAGCTCTACATGACTGAAACCATTGAATTTTACTCCTTTCAATGAGAGAATTTATGATATGTTGATTGTGTCTCAGTAAACCTGTTAAATATTTTAAATAAGTCTCATGGGGAAATGTTCCTGATGGTAGTAACCAGTACGTACATAATTTCACCTTTATTTTAAAAATATATGCACAGGTGTATGTAGTGAGAAGACAGACAGGAAATACAGTAAAAACACCAGCAGTGACTTTGGCTGGGTAAGGGGATCAGAAGAGGTTTTATTTTTCCTGCACAAACAGCCAGGGGGCAGGATCCATCTAGACTTGGGGGTGATGCCAAAGCCCCAGATCCAAGACCCTGGACCAGCCCATCCCTGCACACGGCAGACCCTGTGACTCACCAGCAGAGGCATCATGCATCAGGCAGCTGGGGGTCAGCTCCTCCCTGGGGAGGGAATGCTGCAGGGCCAGCCGGTGAGATGGGCAGGACGGGCGTGGTGGGCAGGCTGACTCGTGAGCCCCACTCGGGCTGTGAGCTTCAACTGGTTCCCCTCCAGGCAAACAGGCAGGAGAGATCAGGCAGGAGACCAGCAATAATCACCCGCTGGGCAGGCAGGCTTGGCACCCCTCCTTCATTCCCGGGCAGAGAGGTCACCCCTGGCGCCCGGGCCTGCCCTGATGCCACGGCCCAGCAGCAGAGCCGACAGACGCTCTCATGACCCTCCAGGATGGTTCAGGCAGTTCCCCAGGAGGGACTCCAGCAGGGGGCCCATGTCAGGGCCCTGGGCCTGACTCTCATTCTAGATTCCCAGCAAAATCCTTAGCCCTTCGAGTCTCCATTTCGAGCAACTGTAGCCCTATGTTTTGCAAAGGAACTGGCTCCATAAATAGTGGTAGATGAATGGATGGATGAAGTGGGACAGCAGCTTGCGTGTCACCTCCGGGTGGCCGGAGGCGCACCCGGCCTTGTAGGGAAAAGTGCCCAGGGAGCAGGGTCAGCGCCACGGGCACCGCCTGAGTCACTTGGTTATTCCTGGCTGCGGAGGAGGCGGGAGTGGGGCTGAGCAAGGAAGCCACCTGGCCGCCCCGGGGGCTTGGCGAAGCTGCTATCAGGGAGTTCAGCCCTGGGGTAAGTCGAGCAGGGGTGTCTGTGGCCGGGGTAGGAGGTTTTCAGAAGGCTGCTGGACTGGGCTGGAGGTCATGTCCAAATTAGGGCCTGAGTACATGGATGCACAAGCTGGCAGCTTGGTGTGCTCAGCGCCGTGCAGCTGGTCAGTAAGCGCTTCCTCAGGCCCTGACCTGCTCAGGGGACTGGGATGTGACCATGAATAAGGAGCCACAATTAGCCCTCCCTTTCACTATCCTGATGCTGGCCTGGCCGGTGCTCAGGGAAGAAGGGCTGCTTTGCAGTGCTTGTTGCCTCCAGAGCCCAGGGAAGCCCAGAAGATCACAGGTGCGGCCCGCTGTGGGTGCTGGCACAAAGGAGGCTGAGCCGCTGGAGAGCTCACAGCGTGGATGGAAGATGGGCTCCCCGCAGCACAGAGAAGCCACACGAGTTAGTGCCAGACACCAGAAACCCAGGTTCAAGGGCCAGCTCTGCCTCTTTCTAGCTGTGGGCCTCAGGCAAGTTACCTCACCTCTCTGAGCCCTGGTCTCCTTCACTGTAAGATGAGGTTAAAAATAATGGATCCCAGAATCCATGTAAGGGCCCGGTGCAATAAACACTATACACAAAGGGCTTAGCATGTAGTCTGTACTTTAAAAGTGGCAGCTGTTGCCATCCTATAATTTTTCTATTATTAATAGAATTAATATTAATATCATTACTATTACTGTCCAGTCTTAATATCTTTAATCCCAAGATGAGATCAGTCCCCGGGGCTATCCCTCTGTTGTTCAGCCTCCTCCCCTTTCCACACACCTAACTCTGGTGACTTAGGATATGTTAAGCTATTTCTCATGAATAGGAAAGATTTTGCCCCAAAAGCTCTTCTGACTTTGCAAAAGCTCCAGGTGCCCATCCTCAAACTTGTCCACCTGCTTTGTGACCATGGGTGTCCCTTCCCTCACTTTAGTGGCCTCTAGCATGGCCTCCACTAGTGCCTGATGCCTCGTTCCCTCCCCAGTCAGCAGGGACCCAGAGCAGGGTTGGTGTGAGAGGGGGTACTCCAGGCTCTGTCCGGGGGCCTGTTACACCCTGGCCAGGCCCAGCCAGGCAGGAGGAGGCAGCAGGAGGGGATTTAAGAAAAGGCCAAGGAAAGAGGAATCTCGGCCCTGCAAGGTCAGCCTGTCTATTTTTACATCCCATCCCTAAAGGGGCCAGGACGGCAGGCCCGTGGCCGTCACTCAGCATGAATGTAATCCCCAGGGAATCGGGTGTCTTTGGGAAATTGGACCCAGGCCGGGGATGCTCAGAGGCCCTCAGTCCCCCTGGGGGGCCTGAAACAAGGGAGATCCTGGCCTCTGGAATCAGATGGCCTGGCCTAAGCTGAGGGTGGGGCAGGGGCTCCACCTCTCCAGACCCCAGCATCCCCTCTGTGAGATGGGCCTCACCCTCCAGGCCTGTTGAGAGCTGACGGGGTGGAGCTGCAGGAGGGCTTCCCATGGGGTCTGCCGGGAAGCAGACTGAGTAGGCCGACGGCCGCAAGCCTTCTGGAGAGGGCTTGCCCTGGGGGAAGGCCCTGCTCCCCTGGGGAGGGCCCTCTGAGGGTGTGGGTCAGGGGCCAGCATGATAGTTTGCTCAAACAGTAAAGGCCTCACAGCCTGACTGGTGGAAGTCAGGGAACTTCAGGGAGTTGGGGGGAGACTACCCGGATCTGCCTTCAGGAATAAGGGGCGGATTTCCGGCAGACAGCCTGGAGCTCTTGGGCCACCGTGGAAGGTTCTGTCACTCAGTGGAAGAGCGGGCCTCAGCCAAGGGCACATCCTTCCCAGGGCAGCGGGCATCCGGCTACAAGAGAGGCCCTGCCAGCCCCACCTAGCTGGGACAGCCCTGGGCCCAGGGGAGGACTCTTCCTCGGGGCTCCCCGAAGCTCCGCCCCTTCCTGCTCCCACTCCCTCCTCAGGTGTGACCCCCAGCTGTTATGCCTCCTCTTGACTGCAAATGAGCCACTCACAGCGGGCTGGGCAGGTGTGACATCCTGAGAAGACCCCACGCGGATGCCTGCCTCCAGTTCCCCAACCACAAATCCACCTCCAGGATTTCTGGAATGGGCTAACTGTGTCCCCACAAAATTCCTGTCTATTCAGAACCTCAGAAGAGGAAAATGCAGGGTTCATGCAGGTATCATTAAGATCTTGCCATGAGAGCCTCCTGGATTTGGGGTGAACCCTAAAGCAATGACTTCCATGAAGAGCAGAGACACAGAGAAATGCAGAGGAGGCTGAGGGAGACAGAGGCAGAGACTGGGGTGATGCAATGAGGGAACACCAAGGGTGGCCTGCGCCCCCTGGGAGACAGGGTGCGCCCTCAGGGCCTCCACAGGGAACTGGCACTGCCAACTGTGAGAGAATACATTTCTGCTGTTGTAAGCCGCTCAGCATGTGGTGATCTGCTACAACTACCATGGGAAACGAATTCAGTTTAAAGACAAAATGGTCTAAAGGCACCGGGATCGGGGTCTGTCCCTTGCAAGCTGCCTTACTCCCCAGGTGCTCAGGTGCTGTGCGGTACTTTTATTCTGAAGTCGCTTTGGTGTCTCAGCTGAAGAGAAATGAGATGAGATTTCAGTTAAAGGAACAGGCTTGTAGTTGTTAGGGAATATTTGTTGGAGGGGAGCTGGTGTGGAAGAAGGAACACAATTGCAGGGTGACCCAGCACCCCGTTTTAGCACTGAAAGTCCCGCACCCCAAGAAACCTCAGTGCTGACCCAGCAGGCCAGCCTTATGGCCTGCAGGCCTTTGCAGTCCAGTCGGGTGAGATAAGGAGGCCAGAAAAGGAGGGAGCGAGCCGGTCTGGGGATGTCTGGGGAGAATCGGTGGGTCTGAGAGGCGTGAGGACAGGAGACGACACGGCTGAGAGGGGCCAGTTCTCGAGAAGACATGTTTCCCTTAGGATGTGTAGGTTGATGTCTGAGTAAGTTGTCTGGCCTGGGAGCTGCTGGGCAGCCCTCCCAGACTGGCTAGGAGGTTAGTGTTAGAAGCAGAAGTGAGAGACCAGGACACCAGGGGACTTTGCTCCAACCACGTGGAGAAACGCCCCAGAGCCCTGAGGGTCGGCGGTGATTCCGGCAGGGTGGTGAGAACCCTGAGACTGCAGGACCCAAATGCTGGACACAGTGGACAAGGCCAGTGGATGCAGAGAGGAAACCACAGCTCGTTCACCCCATTAAGAGGCACAGCTGGTGAGAGAGAGACCCAAAAGCAGCAGAGCAATATGAGGAGGGGAAAGAGTCAGGTCACACAGAGAAACCTGATAACACGACTTCAGCCTGGTGGTCAAGGTCGACACCGGCTTTGATGATCAGATGCCCTTGACATGACAAGATGAGCGAGGCCCTTTATCTCTACAGTCTTCCTCCCCTAAACCCACCACCCGGTCCAGTCCAGAGAACAACATCAGACTCGTCCCAGTGGCTGCATTCTGCAAGGTATCTGAGCAGTGTTCTCCCAAAGCGCCAAGGTCATCCAAACAAGGAGAGTCTGAGAAACTCGCAGCTGAGTGGTGCCTGAGGAGACATGGCCAATAATGTAACATGCTTCCTGGATGGCATCCTGGAACAGAAAAAGGACATTAAGGAAAAACTACGGAAACTAAAGGAAGCACAGGCTTTAGCTGGTAATAATACGTCAATATTAGTTTGTTAATTGTGACAAATGTGCCATCCTTATGTATTAATACTAGCAGAAATCAGGGGTGAGGTGTATGGGAACTCTGCACTGGCTTGGAAGCTTTTCTGTAAGTCTAAAACCATTCTAACATTAAACGTCTATTTCGAGAACTTCGCTGGTGGTCCACTGGCTAAGACTCCATGCTCCCCAGTGCAGGAGGCCCAGGTTCAATCCCTGGTCAGAGAACCAAATCCCACTTCTCCAACTAAGAGCTTGAATGTCCTAATGAAGACAAGAACCCAAGTGTCACAACTAAGACCTGGCACAGCCAAGTAAACATATAATAAAATAAATATTCTTTAAAATGTTTAGTTTTTAAAAAAAGGAAAGGAGCAACATTCAAAGAGTACAGATAATCAGATTACAAAGGAAGAACTACAAATGGATGAATAAATAAGAGAAAATCCTTGATCTTTCTGATAACTAAATAAAAGTAAACAACAATGAGATATTTTTGCCTTATCCTGTGGGCAAAGATGAAGACTCTGATAGTACCATATGTTGGTGGAGGAGTACTGAAACAGGCACGTGTTGTTGAAAGCAAAGCAATTGGTAATTTGTCCCAATCACATAAACACAAAGGGAAAAAAGATAATTTGTTGATGTCTAGTATAATATTTACATCTTTGTATACTGTGAACCAGCAGTTCCAATTCTAGAAACCTAGCCTCCAGAAACGGTGGTGAAAAAACATTTGCTTAAGGGCACAAAGATATTTGAAGCAGTATTGTTGGTAAGGGCGAAACTGAGGGGAAAAGTCTATGAATAGAATATTGATTAAATATATTTTGATACATTTAATGGAATTTTATGGATCCACTTTAAAGAACTACATATATTTTTATAGAATATATGAATTTTATAGAGAAAGTTTTCCAAGATAGATGATTAAATTATAATGCAAAGGATTTCCCTGGTGGTCCAGTAACTGAGACTCAACATTCCCAATGCAGGGGCCCCATGTTCAGTCCCTGGTCAAAGAACTAGATCCCACATGCCACAACTAAGAGCTCACATGGGGCAAATAAGACCTGATACAGCCAAAGAAATAAATACTTTAAAACATGATAAGTGAAGTGAAGTGTAAGTCACTCAGTTATGTCCAACTCTTTGGGACTCCATGGACTATATAGCCCATGGAATTCTCCAGGCCAGAATACTGGAGTGGGTAGCCATTCCCTTCTCCAGGAGATTTTCCCAACCCAGGGATTGAACCCAGATTCCCCCCATTTCTAGCAGATTCTTTACCAGCAGAACCACAAGGGAAGCCCAAGAATACTGGAGTGCGTAGCCTATCTCTTCTCCAGGGGACCTTCCCGACCCAAGGAATTGAACTGGGATCTCCTGCACTGCAGGCAGTTTCCCCACCAACTGAGCTATCAGGGAAGCCCTTAAAACATGATAAGGCAAATTGTAGGATATTTACGTGACTACACATGCACACACACACACAGGTGTATATAGACACAAACAGGGCTGGTTTCATGGAGGACTACTTCTGAAGCCACACAGGGCCGCATGCTCAGAGGGCCCTCTGCTTGGATTAAGGGTCTTAATAATTTTATTTTTGGACGTGTGTTTTGTAAGTGAAGTCTGTGGGATGTTAGAGTGTGTGCATGAGCAGATATTTGGATATACGCCCCTTGCATATGGCGTTGGCAATGCCCCACGAGCACGGAGTTCTGTGGACCTGAAGGATTCAGTGGGATTGAGTGTGAGAATGAGGCTCGTGCATGATGCCTACAACCAAGAGAGGGAACACTGACGGCTTCCAAAGTCCACACCTTCTGTTCAAGCCAGAACTTACTTTGAGTGCAGAAAGAATGCAACGTGGTTTTAAGAAATTGAATGACCAGGAAACCCTATCATCTACTTTCTGACCTGTGTTCCTTCCTTGTATCGGTCAACTACTCATGCTGAAACAATGACATGAAAGGCAAAGGGAAAATAGGGCACCCTATCACTCCTTTTCCTCCCAGCCCTTCTCTACTTATTGACCTCCCAGAGCCCCTTTTTCTCACCCACCACAGGGGACAGGACTGGCAAGTTGTAAAGCAGTCACATCGAGGGTGCGCAGGGCCCTTGGCGAATCCAACTGTTCTGTTGGGTTTTCCATCAGTCTCAGTCAGATGCAATAGAGCTGGGTCCAGGGCTGAGTTCTGTGTCCCAGCCACCCTGGGTAGGGCATCACTTTCTTGCAGAAAGTGGTGAGGGGAGGAGCAGTGCGGGCAGGCTGTGATGGGGCTGGCACCCATGCAAGGTCTCAGAGGACATTCCTTGCATAGACCCTCCTCAGGAAGTGACTTGGATAGGCTGAGCCCAACAAAGGAGTGCCAAGAAGTAATGAGGCTTCTTCCAGCAGTTACATAGGGAATCACCCATGACCCAGTAAGTCCACTTGCAGGTGTGTACCCAAAAGAACTGAATACAGGGACTCAAGCAAATACTCCTACATACACGCTCATAGCAGCTTCACTCACCATCCTCAAAAGGTAGAAACAACTCAAGCGTCCATCAGCAGATGAACAGAGACACAAAATGTGGTCCACCCATCCAATGGAAGAGTATCCAGGCTTGAAAAGGAAGTTCTGAGCACGATCCAACCCAGATGGAACACTGAAAACACGACACTGAACAAAGGAAGCCAGACGCAGAGACCATGTAGAGTAAAATTTTGTTTCTATGAAACATCCAGAATCGGCAGAGTCCCTGGAGGGAGAAAGTAGAGCAGTGGTTTCCAGGGGCTGGGAGAACAGATAAATAGGGAGTAACGACTTAATAGAGGTCAGAGTTTCATTCTGGGGTAAAGAAAATTTCTGGAACTAAATAAAGGGGATGGTTGCCCAACATTGTGAATGTACTAAATACCACTGAATTGTAGACTTTAAAATGATTCATTGAGACTTCCCTGGTGGTCCAGTGGTTAAGACTCTGTGCTCCCAGTGTGGGGAACATGGGTTCTATCCCCGGTCAGGGAAGTAGGATCCCATATACTGCACAGTGCAGCTAAAAAAAAAATTAATAGAAAATGAAATTAAATCTCAGGCATCAACTTATAAGAAATAAGTAAATAAAGCAATTCATTTTATGCTATGTGAATTTCACCTTAATTTAGAAAAAGCAGAAATAGTAGTGCTAATTAGCAGTAGGACTGGTGGTGGTGCTAGTAGCATTGTAATACGAGTAATACTAGTACTAGTAGCAGTAGTAGTAGTTCTAGTAGAACTGGTGGTGCTAGTAATATTGGTAGTACTAGTTAGTAGTAGGAATAGCTGAGCCTGGACTCTTCGATTCTACCCCAGATGAGGCACGAAGGGAGGTCATCCCCAGGATGCCAGCTGAGCAGTGACACCCATCAGCAACCCTCCCAGCTAGAGCAGGAGCAAGAACTCCAGAGGATCTTCTCCCTAACAGAGGCATTCCAGCGACTTTATCTGTTATTGATGAGTTGGAAGAACTCCAGCATGAGATAGAGGCAGGCAATGCCAGCAAAAGGGAAGACAGTTAGAGGCCCAAGGAAAACACCAAAGTCGTAATCATTATACGCCACTCAGCTGTGCACTGAATTTTTATATACAGTCATAATAATATAACATTATTGATCTTCTACTTTTAGTACCAACCTATAAAGAAAGCATCGACCATGAGTGGTTACAGAGTAGACGACCAATATCAGCAGCCTTGGCAGTGCCCAAGAAGCAGAGCTGTGGGGTGGGGTGTGTGGGAAGGGGAGCCCCAAAGGGCAGGGCAGGAATTCTAATATCCTTCACCTTCCTAGAGGGAAGCTAAAACATGCTGGGACAGTCTTTTGTGGCTCTAGAAATGGAGTGGGACAAAGTGACATGGATAAGGAACAGGGAAGCTAAAAGCAGTGGTAGAACTGAAGGATCAGCAGCAATAGGAGACAGAGGACTTCACTCATGCCTGATATTGATGAAACACATATCTGCATCTTTGAAAGTCTGCAACTTGGAGGTTTGTATGTAGGGGACTTATCATAAAACCAATTGTACACAAGCTTTTTCAGAAAACTGAAGCAAGAGAACATTTGTCAATTCATCCTATGAGGCTTGTACTACCCTGATACAAAAATCAGACAAAGATGTTACAGGGGAAAAAAAAAACACAGACTTGGGAATTCCCTGGCAGCCCAGTGATGAAAACTTGGCACTTTTCACTGCCATGGTTTTGGGTTCAATCCCTGGTCAAGGAACTAAGATCCCATAAACTTTGCAGCGTGGCCAAAAAAACAAACAAAAAAACACAGATCAATACCCTTCACAAACAAGGTACAACATCATTAAGCAAAATTTTAGAATTTTAATGATTTATTAAATTTATTAAAAATTTAATTATATATTAAAAGAAAAGTGCAACATGACAAGGGGGAAACCCATGAACAAAAACTGGTTCAGTACTTGAAAATCAATCAATGCAGCCCACCATTTTAACAAACAAATAGAAAAGCTATATGATTATCTCAAAACAGAGGAAGTAAAAAGCACTTGACAAATCCAACATCCAATGGTCACCCCCCAAAAAAGAAAATTCTTAGTAAACTAGGAAAAGAAGGGAACTTCCTTAGTCTTATACAAGGCATCTATAAACCCCGTAGCTAACACTAAAATAAATGATGAAAGACTAAAATTTTCTCTCTAAGATCAGAAACAAGACAAGGATGTTCACTTTCCCCACTTCTAGTCAACATCATATTGGAGGTTCTACCCAGTGAAGTAAGCCAAAGGGGAAAAAAAGCATTCAGAATGGGGAGGAAAAAACCTAAACTGTCATTATTTGTGGACCATACTAACCATCTATGTAAAAAATCTCATGGAATCTACAAAAATATCTGCTAGAACTTATAAGTGAGTCTAGTAAGATTACTAGAGAAATATCAATATATAAAAAAATCAACTGTATTCTATATAATAGTAATGACCAGAAATTTTAAAAGTTTACATATCATAAATAGCATAAAAAATACAAAACACTTAGGGATAAATCTGACAAAAAGATGTCTAAGAATTGTACACTAAAAACCACAAATCATTGCTGAGAAAAATTTAAATGATCTAAGTCAATGAAGAGAGACACTTTGTTCATAGCTTAGAAGACTCAATATCACTAAAACTATCTCTTCCCCCCAAATTATATATAGATCCAAGGCAATCCCAATCAAAATCCCAGCAGGCTCTTTTTGGTAGAAATTGAGAAGCTTCTTCTAAAATTCACATGAAAATATAAAAGAATCTAGAATAGCTGAAACAAATTTGAGGAAAAAAAAAGCATGAAGTTGGAGGGCTAACATTACCCAATATCAAGACTTACATAAAGCTGTGGTAATTGAGGCCTCATGGTATTAGTGTGAAGGGGGGCAAATAGACTGATGG
This sequence comes from Odocoileus virginianus, assembly GCF_023699985.2. Lineage (NCBI taxonomy): Eukaryota > Metazoa > Chordata > Mammalia > Artiodactyla > Cervidae > Odocoileus > Odocoileus virginianus. Next base: position 49,883,501 of record NC_069690.1, read on the forward strand.
AATGGAAATAGATACGTACATTCCTGTACAACTGATTTTTTACAAAGGTGCAAAAGCAACTCAGTGAGGAGAGTAGTCTTTTCAACAAAGGAAACATTTGGACATCCATATGCAAAAAGAACACTCCAATTCATACCACCCACCACTACAGAAAGCAACTCAAAATGGATCATTGACCTAAATTGAAACCAAAAACTACAAAACTTCAGAAAAAAAAGAGAGAGAGAAAATTTTGTGACCTTGAGTTAGGCCAAGATATCTTAAATACAGAAATACATAAAAAGAAAGAAAATCAATCGAAGTCATCAAAGTCAATAACTTTTATTAGGAGTTGCCTAGGGCTTAGGGTGGGGTGATTGCTAATGGGGATGAGGTGATGAAAATGTTCTACATGTTCTATGACTGTGGTGATATTTGCACATACCTGTGAATTTCTAAATATCTTTGAGTTGTACACGTAAGTGGTATTATATGATGTGTCTGTGTGTGTGTGTGTGTGTGTGTGTGTGTGTGTGCTCAGTTGCTCAGTCATGTCCTGCTCTTTGTGACCCCATGTACTGCAGCCTACCAGGTTTCTCTGTCCATGAAATTTTCCAGGCAAGAATACTGGAGTGGATTGCCGTTTCCTTCTCCAAGGGATCTTACAGACCCAGGGATTGAACCCATGTTCTCTTGCTTCTCCTGCATTAGTATGCAGATTCTTTACCACTGTGCCGCCTGGGAAGCAGTATGGAAAGTGAAGTCTATCTCAAAAAAAGAGTTATCATAATTTTTAAAAGAAAAAAATTAATACTTTTGCTCTTTGAAATACTGTTAAGGGAATGGAAAGATGCAAACAAGGAAAAATATTTGTAAATCACATATCTAATGAAGATTGCATATGAAGAATGTAAAAGAAACCTTCAGTGCTATGGAACCTAGGAAAACAAACAACCCCCTTCCCCTGACCACCCAAAAAATCCTCATATATGACTTGAACAGACACTTCATCAAAGAAGATATGTATGGAAAATAAGTACATGAAAAGATAGTGAGCATCATTAGTTATTAAAGAAATGCAAATTAAAACCAGAGTCAGATACCACCACATACCTATCAAAATGACTAAAATTAAAAATCTGATGACATAGAGTGATGATGATGTAGAGAATCTAGACTTCCCAACACTGATGGTGAAAATACAAAATGGCACAATTGCTTTGGGAAGGTTTGACAGTCCTTAGAAAGTTAAAGTATATCACATGACCGACCCATCCCATTCCTGGGCAATAAAAGCATGAATACAAATGTTCTTAGCAGCTTCATGTGTAATAATCAAAAACTGAAGACAACACAACAACAGGTGAATGGATAAAGAAGCTGTTATTTCCATGTACTGGGACACTGTTTGGAAATAAAAAGAAATGAGCTATTCATACACACAATGCCATGAACCAATCTCAAAACTAGGCTGAGTGAAAGAAGGAGAACAAAAAAAGAGTATGTACAGTATGATTCCATTTATATAAAACCCTCCAAAATGCAAACGAATCTTTAGTGACAGAGAGCAGATCAGGGTTTGCCTAGGGAAGCTCTGGGTATGAGGAGGCAGGGAGGAAGAATAGGCTGGGGGAGTGTTCATGGATGTGTTCACTATCTTGAATACCCATGTCGAAGTTTATCAAATTCTGCCTTTTAAATATTTGTGTGCGTTTTTATATGCCAATTATGCATCACTAAGCCATTAAAAAAAAAAAAGTAATGTATCTTCATTTTAGCAAGTGAAACAATGCAAAGATAAATTAAGAAAACATAATTACTGTCCCCTCCTTCCCTCCATTCTCTCTTCTCTAAAGATCGGGCTTCCCTGATAGCTCAATTGGTAAAAAATCTGCCTGCAATGCAGGAGACCCTGGTTCGATTCCTGGGTTGGGAAGATCCACTGGAGAAGGGACAGGCTACCCACTCCAGTATTCTTGGGCTTCCTTTGTGGCTCAGCTGGTAAAGAATCCACCTGCAATGCAGGAGACCTGGGTTCGATCCCTGAGTTGGAAAGATCCCCTGAAGAACAGAAAGGCTACCCACTGCAGTATTTTGGCCTGGGGAATTCCATGCCCATGGGGTCGCAAAGAGTTGGACATGACTGAGCGACTTTCACTTGTCACGTGTCACTTCCCTGATAGCTCAGCTGGTAAAGAATCCGCCTGCAATGCAGGAGACCCTGGTTTGATTCCTTGGGTTGGGAAGGTCCGCTGGAGAAGGAATAGGCTACCCACTCCAATATTCTTGGGCTTCCCTTGTGACTCAGCTGGTAAAGAATTCACCTGCAATGAGGGAGGCCTGGGTTTGATCCCTAGGTTGGGAAGATCCACTGGAGAAGGGAAGGGCTACCCATTCCAGTATTCTGACCTGGAGAATTCTATGGAATTTATAGCCCATGTGATGCAGAGTCAGACTGAGCGACTTTCACTTTTTCAGGACTGCTCTATAAGCCATGGTGTGAATTTACTACAGGTTACATAATCATCCCTCTAAAAGTTGCCCATTTCAGTTGTTTCCAGTTTTTTGTTTGTTTGCTTTGCTTTGGTTTTGCCTACCACCACCAATGCTGAAAAGCATTCTTTTATGTCGATTTTCATAGACTATTAATTTTATTTCTGTAGAAGAGGCTCCCACAGTGGAATACTGGGTCAGAAGGTATGTGAATTATTTTCTTCTCAGTAGATATTGGCAGATTATTTCTGCCAGGCATATATGAGATGTCTATGTCCTGCATGGTTTGGCTCAGTGGATCTTAGTGTTTTGTATAAACAGTGAGCAATATATCATTTTGAATTTTCCTATCAGTGAGGTGAAATATTATTTAATTTTGCCCACTAGACATAGTGTGGTCATTGTATCCATATTCTTTAATACAGTTTTCTTTTGTCAGGGTTTATATGTGCTTTAAATTCAATTGACCATTTAAATTTTATTTTCTATGAATTACATGTTTCTATCATTTTTTTTTCTGTTGGGTTGTTTAGCTGTTTTTTATCAAATCATATTAGCTTGTTGTATATTGAGGAAATTGAACATATGATACACATCTATATACACATACATAATATAGATGCAAGCACAAAACGCACATGTCATGTGTGTGCACAACCATTGTATATACATACTCATATCACACAGCTACATGTAGGCATGCCTACATATGTGCACATGCATTATACACCAATATATACATATACATAAATGTATACACATAAAGAGATACACACATGCATATATATACATACACATGCACCAGCATCCTATTTACAGATACACATACAAATGTCCATATAAGACATATATACAAATACATGCCTGCAGGAGTTCCCTAGTGGCCTAGAGGTTAAGATTTCAGGCTATCATTACCCTGACTAGGGTTGAGTCCCTTGTTGGGTAACTGAGAGATTTCAAGCTGGACAGCCTGGCCAAAAAAAAAAAAATGCATACACATATATACACACACATGTATAATATACACACATACACATGCATCACATGCACACCATGGAGAGAAGGGTGGGTCCCAGGGCCACTCCTGCAGGAGGATCCAGAGCCTGGACAAGGTGAGGGGTGGAGCCACAGACAAGCAGGGGGCAGACAGATGGGCCGTGGGTGGACTAAGCAGCCACCCCAGCCCTTGGAACGGGTTTTGAGAACCACTTGGCTCTCTGTGACAGCCTCCGCCACCTCTTGGCACCCATATGGTGAGGCTCTGGGGTTCCTGCAGTCCACACCCCAGCACCTGCAGCCAATCACACCTCGATTCCACCCTCCTCACCTCCTACCAAGAAGATTGCTACAGCACTGGGTGAGCAAGTGGGGCTAGGCCCTCCGAGGAGCCTCGATGTGGACTTCTTCCCTGCCTGATGTCTCTCTGGGGTGTTTTGGGTGAGCAGTTTTTGACATGTTAAATGAGAAATTGCTTTTTTTCCCCTCCCACTCATAAGACTCCACTCTTAAGACTTTAATTGCAGAGGCTCTGGGCTGACAAGTGCTTGTCTCAGCCTGGCAGGTGCAAGTGATATAAACTTGCAGAGTCTGGCAGAGCTGAGCCAGGGGGCCTCGGTGAGGATGCCAGCATCTCCTGCCGCCACGTGGCAGCTCCAGGGGCAATGTGGGGCAAGGAGGGTCCCTCAGGTGTGGGCACTGTTATGTGCCAGATTCACACCATCATCTAATTCCTTCTTGGGTTCTCAGACCTCTCAGCCCATCTAGAAAAAATTTTTAAGTGAGAAAAGTAAAGGCATCTAAGCAGGAGGGAGGTGTCCGCGCTTCACTGAAAGTGTTAAGATGTCTTTTGGTTTTACTTTATTTCTGTTTATTTTTTTAATATCTATTTATTTATTTGACTGTGCTGAGTCTTAGTTGCGTCAGACAGGATCGCTGAGGTATGCAGGATCCGGCATGCGGGATCTAGTTCCCTGATCAGGGATGGAACCCAGGCCCCCTGCCTTAGGAGCACGCGGTTTTAGCCACTGGGTCACCTGGGAAGTCCCTAACATGTTGACACTTTTAGATAAATTATGAGAGTGTGTTGTAACACCCAGAGCAACCACTAGGAAAACCATACATATAGACTCACCCAAAGTGAAGTTGCTCAGTCATTGCCGACTCTGCAACTCCAACTCCATGGACTGTAGCCCACAAGGCTTCTCCATCCATGGGATTTTCCAGGCAAGAATACTGGAGTGGGTTGCCATTTCCTTCTCCAGAGGATCTTCCCCACCCAGGGATTGAACCCGGGTCTCCCGCATTACAGGCAGACACTTTACCCTCTGAGCCACCAGGGAAGCCCAGACTCACCCAAAATCACTATAAATAAATCACGATGGACTCATGTTCAAGTAATCCACAGAAAGGCAAGAGAAGAGGAGCAGAGAAAGCAAACAAAATCAACAATAAAACAGCAGACTTAAGTTCTAACATGTTAATAATTTGCCTAAATGTAAATTATTTAAATACACCAATTAAAAGGAAGAGATTGGCAGAGTCTATTTTTTTAAGTGATCCAACAATATGCTGTTTACAGGAAACTCACTTCTAATTCAACTATGACATTTCCCTGAAAAGGATCCACAAATGGCGAATGAACATAGGAAAATACCTTCAACACTGAAAGCCACGAGGCAAATGCAAATACAGATCACAATGAAATGTTGCTACACATCTATCAGCATGGTTCAAATAAAAAATAGTGACCACACCACACGCTGGCAATGATGCAGACACACTGGGTCACTCATGCATTGCAAATAGGAGTGCAAAATGAGACAGCCCCTCTGGAAAACAGATTGGCAGTTTCTCAAAAAACTAAACATGCGTTTGCCATATGACTCAGCAATTGCACTCTTTAGCACTTACCCTAGAGAAATGGAAGCTTACGTTCACACACACACACACACACACACACACAAAACCTGTCCATGAATGTGCATGGCAGATTACTCTTAATAGCCAAAAATTGGACCTTCCACAGGCAAATGGTTGAACAGTATATCCACACCATGGAATACTACTCAGCAATAAAAAGCACTGTTGATTTGCTCTTGGATTAATCTCCAGGGAATTATTTTCAGTGAAAAAAAGCCAATTCCAAAAGGTTATGTAGTATATTATTCCTTTTTTTCCATTCCATTGAAATGACAAAATTATAGAAAATAGAGTGCAGATGAGTGGATCCTGGGGGCAGGGTGGGAGGTGCATTGGAGAGTGGAGGAGAGAGGTAGTAGTGGTTACAAAAAGGGCTACATCAGAGATCCTTGAGGTCATGGAACTGTTCTTGGCTGTGGTGGTGGATATATGAACCCACACAGGCGATAGAGTTATTGAAACTAAATACACACACAGATGAGTACAAGCAAAACCAAGGAAACAGTAAGATGGAGCATTTATATCAACAGTGATAACTTGGTTGTGACATTGTGCCATAGTTTCACAAGATGTTACCACTGGGTGACCCTGGGTAGTTGTGCTACACGAGATCTCTCTAGGTTGCTTCCTCCAACAGCATGAGAATTTACAATGATCTCAACATAAAAAGGTCAACTTAAAAAAATAAATGAACAAAAATAAACAAAATCCAAACCAAATTCCCTCCAGACTGCCCTGACCTTCAGTCCTGTCTTGTGACTCCCCAACTCCTCCCACCCTCATCGCTCCCCAGCCACTCCCAGCTCGCTCCTCCAGCCTCCAATGACCACATTACGTCACTAAATTCAAGGTTATAGCTTATCCTCAATTCTCCCAAACAAAACGCCTGTCATGGGGTTGGCTCGATTTGCAGGTGTTTTCTTTGGAAAAGTGATCCAGGGAGCAGGAGTGAAGAGGAGAGAGCATGAAGCAGGAAAGGCTGTGACCCAGGGAGATGATGCTTTATAGAGTTGCCATCGCAACGGTGCCTGACCCTGGGGGCCCAACGGAGCACAAAGGGGAGAAGCATTTGTTTGCCATAGACACTTTGTCTGTCGAGGATGACTCTGAGAAATGTGCTCGTGGGGTGCACATGTGTGGGTGCCAAAAGGGTTCCTTTGGATTCCCCCACCTTGGACAGATGAGAAGCACTAGGATTGAAAGTCCATCTCTGGTCTCTGACCCATCTGCCTCTCATGGTGCCCCTTTGAGCCTCAGCACATGGCATATCTGGCAAGCTCCCCCCACAAGCCTTCCACCTATGGTCAAGCTCAAAGCCAACAATCTCTCTCCCCATAGTCCGTGGCTCCAGGGTCTGGGGAGGGCTTTACCCCACTGCTGGTAAACTCCAGGGATGGAAAGATGTGGGGCCCAGCTGAAATCTCTGTGTGTCCGCCTCCCCACTCCCACCCTGGCCAGCACATGCCCAGCTGCTCTGGCCACCCAGCTCAGATAAAAGTTCACAGAGAGATCAAAAGTCACCATGCACCTAGCTGGCAAGAGTGGAGGTGCAGACAGACTGCCTAAAGAAACCCAGAAGGCCCGCAGGGGCCTGGCAGAAGGAAGTCACTGAATCGACACCTGTTGAAGGGCTGTGTTCACAAAGCACATGAGTCAAGGACGAGGGTGGACCATGCTCTGGCGGCAGCGCCGAGACCAGAGCTTCCCCCAGGTCATGGGTCACAGCCCCATTAGGGAGGCAGCTGTGGCAGGTGTCCGGCACTGAGCAGGATGTGGGGTTTCTGTAACTGATCTGTCTCTACACTCCTTGTCTTTCAGACTCTGTGTCCTTCACAGCATGGCAGCCAGGACCAGGAGTCCTTGGTGAAGGCTACCCTAATCCAGGATGCCTGTGTCCCGAGATAAAGGAGGGGCCTCCGCTTCACCCCAGGCCCTAAATCACTCCAGGGTTTCCCAGGCATCTTTCTGCAAATTGAAGAAGAAAGGTTGTGTGGAGATTGCAGGCCACTAGGTAACTGTGGAGTCCTGCCCTGAGGTCACCTGGGGTCATCTAGACTGCCCCCATCCCTTTCTTCACAGCAGGATGGGGAATTTGTTCCTCTGAATCACAGCTCACTGCCCTGGCTGTCATGAGAACCACCTGGGCAATTCTGTACCAAAAAAAAAAAAAAAATCCACCCAGATTCTGAAGCAGCTGGTCTGGTCAGTACCCCAGGGTGGTATTATTATTTTAAAGTTCCTTCATTTCTACTGTGCAGCCTGGGTGTACAGTCCACTCCAATCTCCGGGGCCATCACAGTGAGGGCTACTGGTACCACATCACTGACATCTCAAGGCCTCCATGTGCTCATCTGCAAAATGGGAGCATGATGCCTACCTCATAGGTATGTCATGAGGAGTAAACGGGGAAACCCTGGCAGGTGTCTGGGTCTCAGCAGGGACCCCATCATGAGTGTCCCTCTCCCAAAAGCCCAGTTCCTGTGTTGTCCAAGTCCCAGCCTCCACTATGCTGTAGTGGAACTGGAACTGTCGGCCCTGAGTTCAAATCCTGTGATGCTGCTTCCCAGCTGTGTGACCCTGGGCAAAGACCACAGAAGGCCCCAAATCTAGAGAGTTCCTAAAATTATGAACCTCACATCACATCACAGACCTATTCAGTAAGGACTCTCTGGGACCAGGACGCTAGCATTTTTATTTATTTATTTATTTATTTCCATTTATTTTTATTAGTTGGAGGCTAATGACTTTACAACATTGCAGTGGTTTTTGTCATACATTGAAATGAATTAGCCATGGATTTACATGTATTCCCCATCCCGGTCCCCCCTCCCACCTCCCTCTCCACCCAATTCCTCTGGGTCTTCCCAGTGCACCAGGCCCGAGCAATTGTCTCATTCATCCAACCTGGGCTGGTGATCTGTTTCACCCTAGATAATATACATGTTTCGATGCTGTTCTCTTGAAACATCCCACCCTCGCCTTCTCCCACAGAGTCCACAAGTCTGTTCTATACATCTGAGTCTCTTTTTCTGTTTTGCATATAGGGTTATCGTTACCATCTTTCTAAATTCCATATATATGTGTTAATATACTGTAATGGTCTTTATCTTTCTGGCTTACTTCGCTCTGTATAATGGGCTCCAGTTTCATCCATCTCATTAGAACTGATTCAAATGAATTCTTTTTAATGGCTGAGTAATATTCCATGGTGTATATGTACCACAGCTTCCTCATCCATTTGTCTGCTGATGGGCATCTAGGTTGCTTCCATGTCCTGGCTAAAAATATGGAACGCTTCATGAATTTGTGTGTCATCCTTGCGCAGGGGCCATGTTAATTTTCTCTGTATCTTTCCAATTTTAGTATATGTGCTGCCGAAGCGAGCACTAGCATTTTTATTTTATCAGAACACTAGGCACCGGAGACAGCCAACCAGATGCCCATGCTTAGGGTCCACAACCTTAGAGCTCCAAGCCTTTGTTTTCCCCTCTGGGATATGGGGTAATAACAATGATCTCATTTTTCACAGCACTAAATAAGACCAAAGGAGTGAAGGGCCTCGAGAGTAAAAACACAGAAACAGGTGGGGACCAGCGGGGTTCTGCTTCCTCCCCTCCCCAGGTTCATGATCCCTCTGAGGCTACACCTGCATCTTCCAGGTGGCCTTCAGGCACGGTTAATGTCAGCGGCTGCTCGGGCCCCACCGTCCACTAGATGGTCTTCCCTGCAGTAACTCTCCTGGCCTCTGGCCTGCCTTCCCCGCCTGCAGGTGGTCTGGCTGGTGAGTTCGATGGAAAGAGAAACACACAACTCAGCCTCCCACTTCCCTCCTTGGGACCCACCAGCTGCGCCAGCCACACAGGAGCCTCTGCTCCCCAGGCCAAGAAAGCAGGCAGGGCCCCCAGGGCAGGACCAGCTGCTAGTTTTGAAGGACCCAGAGCAAATGAAACTTTGGGGCTCTTGTTCAAAAATTATGAAAAATTCTAAGACAGCAATTGTTGTTATTTAGTCAAAGTTGTAAGTCGTGTCTGGCTCTTTTGCGACCCCGTGGACTGTAGCTCGCCAGACTCCTCTGTCTGTGGGATATCCCAGGCAAGAATACTGGAGAAGACAGTGAGGGCAGAGCACTAAACCAAGGGTGGTGAGGTTGGGAGTGCTTGTCCCACTGGGCAGGTCGCCTGTGGTGAAGCCACCCTGCCCCAGGGGAGTGGCAGGGGTCCAGCTCAGCTAATGACATAGTGGGAAGCGAGTGGCGAGCAGACCAAGCCACCTTCTTCCTCCCAGCATGCCTCCCTCGGCCTTTCAGAGCCTTGCCTCTCACTCTCCATTCATGATATTTAAGTGAAGCTAAAAGGAGCTGTTCATTCACCCACTCAGGACACTGACAGTCTGCGGGGAGACTTGACAAGGAAAAAAACCACACTCAGAACCTGTCTTCTAGATACACATAGTCCAGGAGGCAAGGCCTTTGCTTGATCCCACTCAAATCCCTCTTGCTTCATTGTCAAACTTCTCTGGCCCAAGAGGTGGGCGGGGCTTTCTCAGAGGGCCAGTAACACCACTTAGCCCGGAGCCTGGATCTGAGGTCTCAGCGCCTCCCCGGCACAGAACAGCCTCAACTTCCGCCCACTGTACACGCCCAGAGCAAGGGCACTGTCACTCCTGATTCCTCCCTATCTTCTCATCAGCAAACCCTGAGGAAGAACCCACTCCCTGGACTTCTGTCCACCCCCTGCCCTGGTTCCACTCACAAGATTCCCAGGCTGAGCTGTTGCAATATTAGCCTAACTACCTCCCTTGCATATCTCTCTAGAATATTTTTCAGTAGAGCTCAGGCCCCAAGCAGTTTGGCACACCCTGTAGGGGACAGACCCCAATTTCAGGCCCCTGGATTAAAAGCCCCTGGCTGCTGCAGCTTCTCAGAGATCTGTGGCCCCAGACCAAAGGGACCAGTCCCCCACACCCCCACCCCATGCTGACCCTCAGTCAGAGTTGGGCTGTTTGGCTACTTGGTTTCCAACACTCTGATGGTCCCTCTTGCCCTGTACCTCCAGACTGAGGCTGGCAGGGGGCCAGGGTCATGCGTGTTACTGAGGGGCAGGGGTTGGTGGAATTAGACCCCCTTCATCTCCTTCTCTTTAGTGGTTGCTGAGAAAAGAGGAAGAGAACCGCCAGATCAGTTTCCTTGGGAGGCACCCACCCTGCCAACCTACTTCCCCAGAGACCTCCAATTCTCAAAATCAGGTGGGCATCTCCCTAAAGGAGGGAAGGAGGAGGAGGATGGGCTAGTGGGTGGAGGTATAAGGTAAGCTCCCCTGCCATCCCCCAGAGCTGGTCTACCAGACAAGGTCTCAGGGACAAACGCTCAAAGAGGCTATTCTTCCCCACACTGTACCTGCCTCTCTGCAAGTGACCCACAGATACACCCATGTTTAAGAACCTTGGTGAGGACCAGAGAGAAAAGGGTACCAGGAGTCTGCCTGATGTGGAAAGCAAGGTGAGGGGCTGCAGGGGGCGGGGAAGAGTTGGGAGACAGAAAGACCAATTCCAGAGCATTCCAAAGGCTTGCCCATCCCCCAAGCCAGCACTTAATCCTCCACCTCGGCTACTTAACCTCTCCCACCAGGGGCCGGGCACTTTAACTCCATTTAAATAAGCCCTTGAGGGCCCAGAAGAAATTGTTGCCAACAATTCAAAAGCCCTAAACCCTGAGGGCAATCAGTGGCTTACTGTCCAACTGCCCTGGGTTCCAGGCTGTCGTGAGAAGCCTTCCCACAGTTCAGAGGCCAGGAGGCTCCCCCACGAGGGTGATGTCAGTACCCCAAAGCCTGGTATAGGCCTCGCAGGCCCCACTGTCCGCCTGGCTTAGCTTCCTCTAATTCTCTTCAACCCAATCTAAGGAGACCATAGTTGGGCATATCTGATGCAAATGCCCTTTCTGGTTGAAGAAACCTGGGCAATTACTTCCTTTTCTGCAAGACAGGCTTCAGAGCTCTTGTGAGGGTTCAATGAATGATACACGGGCTGGTACCTGGAAGGTAGGAAGGTACAAAGCAAAGAGTCACTTGGAATTAGGTGTGAGCAGAATCAGTACCTCCAGGTCTGAGCAGACTCAGTCTTCCAGGTGTGAGCCGACTTTCACTCTAAAATGCTTGAACACCCAGTGTCTGAAGCCACCCAGCACTTAGAAGTTAGGCTACCAGACAAGATATAGAACACAGCTAAATTTGAATATCAGATACACAATAAATCATTTTTTAGTATACATATGTCCTGGACTTGCATGGGACAGTCATTGTTTATCCTAAATTAATATGTAATTCAGTGTTCTGTGCACCCCCATGAGGGTGATGTCAGTACCCCAAAGCCTGGTATAGGCCTAGCAGGCCCCACTCTCTGTCTACCTGGCTTAGCTTTCTCTAATATTTTCATTTGCAAAATCCTCTGTATTTTCATTTGCAAAATCCTCTGTATTTTCATTTGCAAAATCTGTCAGTTGTAACTGAAGTTTATCCTGTAACAAGGGGTTTGGTTTCAGTTTATTAAATCCCCTGCTGGGAGGAGGCAAGATAAGAAAGTTAGTGAAAAGTTGGATACAGATCTACAAACACACTATCATCATTACTTGTTTTTAAATTTTAATGTATATTCGCATAGAGAGGAACCCAAACATAGACACTGTCCAAGCCCAAGACAGAAACAGAGGAGATGGACAGACATGGAAGAAAGGGTGGGAGGAAACTTCCAGCAGGTTAACAGTGACTATGTCTGGACTGCAGGTTCCTCGCTTTCACTTTTGAAATTTTTCCAACATTTTTCAGTAAACATGTGTTACTTGATAAAAAATGCATTTTCAGTTCATCACTTAGGTGGAGAATCTTTTAAATTTGCTAGTGGATTGTTGGCTTCCCCAGTGGCTCCTTGGTAAGGAATCCGACTGCACTGCAAGAGACTCAGGAGATATGGATTCTATCCCTGGGTCAGGAAGAGCCCATGGAGAAGAAAATGGCAACCCACTGCAGTATTCTTGCCTGGAGAATCTCAAGGACAGAGAAGCCTGGTGGGCTACAGTCCATGGGGTCACAAAGAGTTGGACACAACTGAGTACATTGTTAATGGCCAAGTGAATAAAAGATAGAAAAATATTCACATGCCATCTTTTCTCCATCTGCACCCCCCACACACACACACATACATCCTAAACAGCCTTACAAAATGCACAGTGTTCCCCCAGCCACAGGCACCAACACTCTTTATCCTGCTCTTGCCGGGTCTTCGTGGTGGGCACCAATAGCACGTCAGGACGGGGCCCTGGTGCTGATGACCTCGGGGTCCACAGAGCAGGGGCTGACGGGGCAGGGGGTGGCTCGCCCTGTGCTCACAGCCCCAGCCCCTCCTCCCCACTCCTGCCTATGCTTTTTGAGCCTTGCACTCTCCTTTGTTTTTATAGTTTTCAGTTTCCTCGATCACTGTCAACTGTCATTACTCACTGCCGTCTGCACGCCTGCCCCCAACAGCCATTCTCACTTCTGTGTTTTCCTTCCAACCTTCTGTGAACACCGTGGTTGATACTGTGTGAACAATTTCGGCAGGCAGGCTCAGAGTGGAAGCATAATTGCTCTCATAAAAAAAAGAGTTGGGAGACTTGAGGGCACAACTTCATGTATCCTTTTCGGCTTCCATAGTCACACAGCAGAGGTAACAGTCCACAACTCTGAGCTCTCAATGGTGTTGGATTATTGCGTTTTTCCAGAAGCATTTGCCTCGTAAGTGTACATATTGAAAAGATTTTTTCTAGGTCCCATCTCAGAGTCTACACTTTTTATATGTATCACCAAATCCCACTACAATGAAAGCACATGGACATACCCCATGGAGCTAGGGGTCCCGAACCTGAATGAAGGTCACAGGACATGGAATTTGAGGTGACCAAGGTGAGAAAGTGTGTCAGTCAGGGTTCAGATGAAGACAACAGAAGCCACTCTGGCAACGTCGGGCAGAAAATGAAACTAGGTGCTTACAAAAATCCTTGGAAGGACTGGAGAAGCAGGCTATACCTTGCTTCCAAAATGGGCCCTAAGACACCACCAAACCGGCCCATCAAGAAAGCTTCCCCTCCCTCCCCATCAATAAGGTGGGAGACCGAGAGGACAGCTCTGGGACCACTGGCTTCAGAAGGCCTGGAGCAATCAGAACACCCACTGGACCCACATTGACCAAAAACTAGGCCTCAACCTGCCTCTCAACACCCCCAGGGCTGGGAACCAGCCCACAGAATGCTGCCTCACATGCCCACCACTCAACATGACAAGAAAAAAAGCAGAAGGGTGGCCTTTCCATTGCTTCCTGCTTCCAAATTCCCAAGAAGGCATCCAACTGGCCAAAGTGAGTGGCAAAGAAGTCTTGGAATAGCTGGGTTTTGCCTTCCTCTCTGAGACAGAGGATGGTGGCAGAATGGCTGCTGAGTGCCGGCCTGCACATACTGCACAGAAGGTTCAGAGAAGCAAAAAAAAAGAAGGTTCAGAGAAGGACGCGCGGGCAAGAACCAGACTGAGAGATAGAATTGACCACCTGCCAGTCTAGGAAATGTCCATCAGGAGGTAGGGGTGGTGGCCCTGAGCTACTGCTCAAAACACCTGGACTTGGGACTGCTTCTATAATCCATGTGATCTTGCCTGGTTCCCATCCATCACTGAACCAGGATCCACAGAACATGGCAAGTCAGCTCAGGGTAAAGACAGGCCACTGGGAGATCCCACCCCAGTGGTTAAATTTTCAGGAATTTGCTGGCTGGTAAACTTCATGTTGGGAGCTTGAAATTGGCCATGTGGGAATATTTACACCACAGAAATTGGCAAATGATACAAATTGGGGGTTTTGTCCTCATCACCCAGAACTGATTATTAAACACTTATTGGCAGGTCATTGATTCAGGCAATAAGGATGAGTGAAATGTCTAGGAGGCTGTGAGTTTGGTAGGTCTGCACCCCGACTGCAAGTGATGATCACCTGAGGAGTCTTTGTCAAATCCCAGACCCCAGGCCCCACACTAGACAACTTGAACCAGAAGCTGGAGGAAGCAGAGGAACAAGGCAGTTGGCCAGAGTTATGGGATGACAGGAGGAGACTCCCAGAGTGGATTAGCTGGTGAACAGAAATCCTCCTACTGGGACTTTCCTGGTGGTCCACTGGCTAAGTCCCTGTACTCCCAAAGCAGGGGACCTGGGTTTGATCCCTGGTCAGGGAACTAGATCCCACACGCTGTAACTAAGAGGTTGCATGGGGCAACTAAATATCCTGCATGCCACAACTAAGACCTGGCACAGCCAAATGAATAAATAAGTATGTTCTTAAAAAAAATCCTTCTGCTGGGAGGAGCTACTGATGTAGACAAGAGAGAGCAGGAAAAGGGCAAAGTCCTCAAAGGATTGAGAAGGAAAGAGATAGCAGAACCAGGCAGGCTAGAGGGTGTGCAGAGCAGGAAATGGGGTGGGCAGGTGTGCATGCAGTGCAGCGTTCCTGCCCAGGACACCTATTTCTCAAGGAGGGGGCATTTTCATCTAGGAAGCACTGGGTGGAGAGTGTTACTTTCAGGGTGATGTTGACTGCCCCCTCCTCCGAGTTCACTTGCCCACAAAGATCCGCGAGGCTCCAGGGTCGCTCAAAGGGAACAACATGTGTAATAATCAGCAGAGGCAGGAAGGTTCACCTCCCAGCTCAGTCCAAATGCTGGGACCTGAAGGGGAGGTCTTAAATTGTTTTGTTGTTTTTCTGGGGGGGGAAAAAAACAATAGTGCATGGTGGTTGTAAACTAAATTCAAAAGTGCAAGAGAGGGAATTCCCTGGCACTCCAGTGGTTCGCACTCTGCACTTTCACTGCCAAGGGCCCAGGTCTGATCCCTGTTTGGGAAACTAGGATCCCACAAGCTGTGGGGTGAGGCAAAAAAGGAAAACGAAGCCACTTTTAAAAAGTGCAAAAGAGAAAAATAAAAATAAAAATCACTAGATGGCACCGCCCAGAGGTGATGACAAAGGGTGACCATCCCTCCAGGTATGTACCTCTTTGTGTGAACACACACATAGACAATGCTACCCGCACTCTCTGCAGAGCTCAGCCTGATTGCTTTGCTGACAGCCTGAGTCCCAAACAGGCAAGGAGAGGAGAGGAGAGAGGGAGCAGGGCCCCTTCCAGCCCATCGCAGTGACACCCAGGCTCCTGGCCCCTTGCACTCCAGCCTGACCAGACCGTTGTTCTGACCTGCCTCGTCCACTTGGTCTGGAGAGCACTGGTCTTTACAGGGGGTAGTGTACTATGTATAAATTCCAGCTCAGCCCAGCTCCGCTGCTGAGCAGGGAGTCTCCCCCTAATCTCCTGGTGACCCTGACTGCAGCCCCATCTCCCCCCAACCACCCCACAGATGATCTTATCTCCAGTTTTTCTCCCCACCCCATCCCAACACCCTCCCCTCCCCAACACCCTCCCCTCCAGGAGCTCCAGAACGTCGGGCCTCACCCTCTCCCCTTTCAAATAAATATTTTAAAAAATATTTATTTATTCATTTGGTTGTGCCAGGTCTTAGTTGTGGCATGCAGGATCTTTAGTTGCCCCCTGCAAACTCTTAGTTATAGCATGTGGGATCTAGTTCCCTGACCAGGGATCAAACATGGGTCCCCTGCTTTGGGAGTACAAGGTCTTAGCTAGTGGACCACCAGGAGAGGTGGTCCTCATCTCCTCTCCCCTCTCCCCACCAGTCTCTGCACTGGCCACCCTTGTCCTCTCCCAGGTGGACCCCCACCCGTGCTCCCAGCACCGCTTTCCCCTAATCCTCGATGCCTCCTCCACTCCCACCCCCACCCTCTCTCCTGCCATGAAACACACACACCTTTGTTTGGCCCCTACTGGCCGCTCCAGCCTCAGCCCTTCTTTCACGTTCTCTTAACGGACACTGCCCTGACTTGGTCAGTGGTTGAGCTTGCCACCTGTGTACATGTGTGTGTGCTCGCGCGTGCAGTCTCTCCCATCCTGCTCGACCTACGTCCATCTCAATGGAGACAGCCCATCCTCCAGCATCCCCCCAAAGAGCAGGCATCAGCTTCCCTTTCCATGCTTTAAAAAAAAAATTTTTTTAATTTATTTAGCAGTGTTGGGTCTCAGTTGTGGTACTTGGGATCCTCTGCTGTGGTGCACAGACTCTCTCCAGAGCACCTGGGCTCAGTACTGCAGCCAGTGGGCTTAGTTGCTCCCTGACAAGTGGGGTCTTAGTTGCCCCGAGGCATATCTGATCTTAGATGCCTGACCAGGGATCGAACCAGCTAGCATCCCCTACATGGCAAGGTGGATTCTTAACCACGAGGGAAGTCCCATCTTCTTTCCTTGCTTTTTGAAGAGTGACCCAGTCTAGAGCTTTAGCCCGTTCAGGAATTCCGACAACAGCACCGTCCCTAAGGGCTGATCATCCTCCCATTTCTGACTCTCCCAGATTCCTGGGAAGGGGGCCCCCTCCCATCCATTTCACAGAGAAGGAGCCTGGGGTCAGGGACCCCCACCCGTGGTCAGGGCAGAGACAAGACTCTGGCCCACATGGTTCCTCACCATCCTGCCACACAGCCTTCCTCGCTGGCCACTGCTGACTGCCTGGTCACTTCACCTCCCACCTGCTCTCTCGGTGACCTCTCTGCTCTGCCTCTCTGCCCCATTCTGCTGATATTGTTCCCGAGGCCTGTTACCTCTACCCACACTGTCACCCAGTTCAGCAGGGATGGCTATAGTCTGTACTGTTGCAATAATCTGCTCTTGTCTGCCTATTCTTGTCCACCCCACCCTCTGCTCCCAATTAATCTCCTGAAACACTGTCAAGGCATTGATTGCATCACTTGTCAAGTGTGGGGTTGCGGCTTGGCTGTGGTCAGCGTCTGGTGAGCTCAAAGAAATCCTTTGGAATTCTGAAGCCATTATCCCCGAAACTGTGTGTGAAGCTTGAGGCTTCTGCAGACAGAGCTGAATGTGAGGGACGGACTGGAGCCTCAGCAAACCCAGAGTAGGGTCAGCCGGAGGGATCCTCCTATTTTTCTGGGGTCTAGCCCAGCAAACAGGCCGGGGTGAGTGTCCTAGGACTGCTGTAACAAAGGGCCACTCACTGGAGCGCCTGAACAACAGGAACTGCTCCTCTCACAGCTCTGGGGGCCAGAAGTCCGAAATCAAGGTGTCAGCAGGGCAGGGCTCTCTCTGAAGATTCCTGCCCCTTTCAATTTCTGGTGGCCTCTAGCAAGCCTTGGCATCCTTGACTTCTAAATGTATTACTTCAAAGTCTATCGCCATCTTCATGTGGCTTTCACCCCAGTATCTCTGTGTCTGTGTCCAAATTTCCCTTTTCTAATAAGGAATCCAGTCATAGGAGAATAGGACCCACTTGAACAATCTCATTTCAGGTATATCGCATTTGCAAAGATCCTCTTTCCCAGCAAGTTCCCATTCTGAGATTCTGTATAGAGATGAGATGGGTGGGGTGGACTATTAAACTCAATACTGTGACTGCCCCAGCAATAAACCAGGAGGATCCAAATGAGGCACACAGGCACAACCAGAAAAGTGCCAGGAAAGGAAGAGGCTGGAAAAGAATCAGAAGAGAGTGGAGCTCCTGAGTGGAAGGCAGAGAGAGGCAAAGAGAGGATAGAGAACTGTGGGAAGAGGCCAGAGGAACGAGGACAGACAGAAGCTGCCAGGGACAGACATCCCGGGGTCAGAGTCTGTGCCTGGAGACCGGAGGTCAGCACCCACCAGGACTGCTTACTGATGTCACCATCCCTGAGAGGAGGAAACGTCTCCATCTCCAACAGATTAGGCATTTTTATCCCAGGAATCTGGATACAGCGAATGGAGGCCCTGCCCAGAGTCCCAGACATTCACAGCTCGCTGAGCAGCTGACGGCCACCAGCCCCGCAGGAGACACATGCGCAGAACCATCCTCAAGGACGAAGCCCCATAATTACCTTCAGCTGCCAGCAAACAGCATCCACTTAAATGATAAGCAGATGCTCACGGCCCCTCCTGGGTCTGCTCCAGGCAGCATCCCACAGATACCTCGGAGGTGCACCCTGTCCTGCCGATATCAGTGGCTTCCTGCCTATAACAGAAGCCCAGTCCAAGCACCCAGGAAGAAGATACCCTTCTCCAAAGAAACTCCAGCTCCAGCTGCCCCCTGCCAGCCAGCCAGTCTCCTAGGCTGTTGGAAAGCTGCTGTGTCCCAAGAAGGCAACTTTGAAGTGAGCCGGGTGTACAGGGGACACATTATTGATGTGAATGTCCCGTTCCACAGATGTCTGTAAAGGCCACCACCCACCCTGGCTCTGAACTCACTTTTTAAATCAATCTGGGTGGGCCTCCAGGGGGAGGTGGGCTGGAGGCAGCATTCTTGGTGGGCACTTGCTTTGGCCCAAAGGAAGCCCCCTCGCCAAGACTGATACCAAGCCTGACCACACTGAGCACACAAATGATCATACGAACCCGGACACTGGGTCCAGCCACTGGCCTGCCTCAGGCCTGCAGGGCCGTGAGGGATATAAACCAGGGACAAATCATAAAGCTCTCACAGGACAGATGCCAGAGGGGTTTGCTCAACTGGGATTTGGGAGTTATCCCATCCAACCCTGAGCCTGCTGTGTAATATGGGGCCACAAAGCCACATGTGGCCTTTGAGAACGTGAAATTCACCAAGTGCTAGAGGAGAGTCACCCAAAGTGCAAAATCCACGCCCGATTTCCCAGACTAACAACAACAGACATAAGGTCAAATACTTCATTAATAACTTTTTATTGGCCACAGGTTGAAGTATTTTGGATATGCTGGGCTAATACACTAAATAAATTTTATCTGTCTCCTTTTACTTTTTTCACATGGCTACCAGAAAACTTAAAATTACAGACATGTCTCCCATGACATTTCTTTTGAACTGAACTGCCCTAGACCCTCATGGTAAACAGAAAAGTCCAGTGGCCCACCTGACCCTCACAGAGCAGCCAGCCTTCAGTTTCCTGCCTGGCCACCTGCTGAGTGATGCTGAGCATGGGCTCCTCCAGTCCTGCAAAAAATGAGGAGTTTCGTAAGATCCTCAGCACCCAGTACCTCGACAAACCCTGTAAAGGCATTTGGGCCTGAAATCCAGTCCTAGAGGTCAACGGCACTGTTTACTTCACAGGGTGTGCATTCCTTCAAAATGAATCGCCACATGCTTGCCTGAGTGCCTGCTAGGGACACGGGAGATGCTGAGGAAATGCAGACTTGTCCCACCAGCTCCAAATTTATAGTTGAGCGGGATGATAAGACCTGCTTGTGCACAGACACGAAAGCGTTACGTCACCATCCCACACCATGTGTTGAAGTGTCAACACAGAGCTACAGATGTGAGGGCCGACAGAGGGAACACAGGGTCTGTGTGGCCCGCCCATGGTGGGAGGGGCGGTTTGCAGAGCAGACAGTACTGTGCCTGACTGCCTGGCGTGCGATAGGCACCCATCAGAAGCACAGATCTCGGGTAAGTGTTTGCAATCCCAACTCTGGCATGTAGCAGCTGCGTGAAACTATTTAGCCAGCATCTGAGCCTCAGTGTTCTCATCTGTGAAATGGGGATAAGGTTACCCATCAGGGCTCTCAGGAGGAGCCAGCATGCAAGTGAAGGGTCTCATGCCAATCCTGGGATGAAGGGAGCACAGGAGTGCTTGGTAAATCTTTGTCCCCTCTCTGCTTGCCCCAGAAGAGAAGAAGCAAGGCCTGAACAGGCCAGGACCTGAAAGGAAGTGAGGGAAGACTGCCCATCTGTGACAGGGATCCCCAAAGAGAGCAGGGTAACAGATGGGGGAGAGGAGGAAGCGTTAGGCTGCAGGTGGGAGCCAGGGAAAACCTCTGGTGCTCCAGTGAGAGGAATGGGGGTGATTTGGATGAGAACGAGTAATGAAAGAGAATCTGAGGGACTTACCTGGTGGTCTAGTGGCTAAGACTCCATGCTCCCAATGAAGGGGCCTGGGTTCAATCCCTGGTCAAGAAACTAGATCCTATATGCCATGACTGAGACCCAGTGTGGCCACATAAATACATTTTTTTAAAAAAAAAAGGAAGAAAGAAATGGGAATTTGAGAATTTGAGGCACATTGGAAGGGAAGACAAGAAGCAGAGAGGCCAGAGTCACAGTGCTTGCCATAAATCCAGACATTTGGAGATGAGGGTGGGACCCAGGGCTGGAGCCATAGGAAGGGGAAGACCAGTAACAACCCCAAGAGGTATACCTTTCCAGACCTTTCCCTGGGCACAAGTGTTTAGGGGAAATTATGGAGAAGGAAATGGCAACCCACTCCAGTTCTCTTGCCTGGAAAATCCCAAGGACGGAGGAGCCTGGTAGGCTATAGTCCCCGGAGTCGCAAAGAGTTGGACAGGACTGAGCAACTTCACATTCACATGGGGTCATAACAGCATCATACTGTCTACTTAGTGACACTCATCATATCTTGCCCTTGTAGGGACATTTGGTGGAAGCAAAGGACAGCTCTTGGGGTCAGAGTCCTTCTTCTGTGAGTCTGGTCCTGAAAAGGGGGGCCTCTCATGTATAAAATGGATTATAACAGGGCCCTCTCATGTGTAAAATGGATTATAATGGAGCTAACAGGCTGGGCATGTCAACTGTGTGAGAAGACATACCCCAGCACTCAGCCCATAGTAGGAGCACAGAGAGACTAGCAGTCCTCCTCTTTCTACCAACAAGAAAAGGACACAGGACTCTGACACCGGGATCTCCCCTGGGCAGCAGAGTAATGGAGAAATGAGGCTTTGTGGCAGACACACCAGACTCAAATCCTGGCTCCACCCCAAACTGAAGGACTTGAAGGAGCCGTTCATTCCCACAGCTCTAGATCTCAGAAGTCAAAAATCAAGAGGTGGGCAGGGCCATGCCCCCGGCTCCTAAGGTCTAGGGGAGGAGTACCACCCCTTACCTCCTCCAGCTTCCGGAGGCCCCAGGTGTACCTTGGCTTGTGGCTCCATCATCACATGGCGTCCTCCCTAGATGTAAGGAGAACATCTTTGTGTATCTTCTCCTCTTCAGTCTCTTTTAAGGGCACTTGTCCTTGTATTTCATTTTAATCCAGAATGATCTCACCTCAGGATCCTTGCCTTAATTACACAAAGACTCTTATTCCAAAGAAGACTGTGTTCTGAGTTGTCAGGTGGACATAGCTGGTGCCAGTGAGGGGCTACTACTCAACCCATTACAATCTGCCCTTTGCCCCCATTCCAAGTTCACATCCATCCCATATGCAAAGCACACTACCTCTCTTGCACATCATTACCTTCTCTTTGCCTCAGTTTCCCCACAGAGCTGAGAATAATATGACCACTTTATGTGGATAAGGTAAGAGTGTGTTCACCAATGTATGGCAAAAACCACTACAATATTGTAAAGTAATTAGCCTCCAATTAAAATAAATAAGTTAATTTTTTAAAGAAAAGAGTGTGTTCACCAGAACCCTGACCCAGAGCTTGGTGGGTCCAAGTCACTGGGGCCACCTCTGTCTAGTCCTCAGCCCCTACTACCTCTCCCGGCTCCACCTTCTCAAATGATAAATTCCCTGATAATGGGAACCTGTGGCCATTTAATTCACTCCAGTCCTCACCACAAACCCCAGGCCCTCCTGAGGCTGGTCACCAGGTGTACTAGGTGTGAAGACCCAGGGCCTGGTCATGACTAGGGAATGAAAATGGCCTAGTGGAGTACAACTTCTGGCTGGAAGTGTGATGGTTGGGGTAGGGCCACTGTGGGCAGGGTCCCAGTCCTGCTGCCACTGCATAACCAGTTAGAACCTTCCCTGTCTGTAAGTGAGGGACAGGGCAGCACCTCTCAAAGTGAGCTGCCTGACAGCCCTGACGTGCTGCTGTGGCAGGCACATAACTCAGCGGGTCCCTGGTCCCACACAACAGCCAGCAAGTGGCTCCCCTGGAGCTGGGTAGCGCCCTGGTCCTCCTTTCATGGCCTCCCAGCTCCCTCCTTTGTCCCCCAGCCGGGGCCGGGTGTGCACTAACCCAGCCCCGCCCGGGTGAGCCACCCGCGCCGCCCCCAAGTGTCCAAGGCAGGCACTGGGCTTGGTGTTCAGAGGCCCCCTCCACACGCAGTGACCCAAAGACCCAAAGCTGACAACACAGATGCCAGGATCCTGATGTCAATTCTCAGAGAAAGCTGGTCCCCCTCCACACCTCTGAGACCCAGCGCAGCTCGGCCCCTACCCCCTGGGCTAAGATAGCTCGTTTCCCTGCACAGAGGACTTCCTAGGGCCACACAGACCCAGTAAAGCATTCAATTCAAACTGAGAATAAAGGCCTGCTCCCTGTAATCCACAGTCATCCATTGAAGCCAGCAGGAACGGAGGAGCCCTATGTCTTGAGGACCCAGGAGTTCCAGCGGCACTATGGGCCCTGAATGTGAGGTTTCTGAAGCTCATAACACCTGCTTCCACACCTCACCTGTAGTGAAATGTGTAGCTTCAAGCTCACCTACCCACCAGTCAGCGTAACCAGCTTCCACGACCCTAGGCGTCCTTGTCCTGAGCTGGGGTTCTGGCCTGGGCTTGGTTGCCTGGTGCCTTGGTGCCTCTCTGTCTTGACAGCAATCATGAAAACAATAAAAATAACAATAATAGCTAACATGTGTTGTGCCTTCCGCCTGGCAGGCGCTGTGCAAAGCTTTGCCTATTGATCCATTTAACCTCCAAGACTACCAACTGTTTTATCATTAGCCTCCTTTTCAGGATGAGGAAACAGGGGCAGGATGATGAATCAGTTGCTCAAGGACACGGGGCAGTAAATGCCCCACCTCCATGCAGACCTATGCAGCCTGGTTCCTGGAGTCTGTGCCTTTAGCCCTACCCTCTATTTTTAGTGTTTAAGTCTCAAATCCATGCTGATAACAGGGGGAGAGATGGTACTTCTGTGATGCTTCTTAAAAGATGACCTGGTTGGATGCATGAGACAAGTGCCCGGGCCTGGTGCACTGGGAAGACCCAGAGGGATGGGGTGGAGAGGGAGGTGGGAGGGGGGACCGGGATGGGGAATACATGTAAATCCATGGCTAATTCATTTCAATGTATGACAAAAACCACTGCAATGTTGTAAAGTAATTAGCCTCCAACTAATGAAAATAAACGAAAAAAAAAAAAAAGATGACCTGGTAGAGATCAGGTAATCCAGGAAAGCTAAGCACGCGACCCCTTCTTAAGGCTTGGGAACTTGCTCTGTGTCTAGGCCTGACCCGGTTCCCCTCACTTCCCTGCTTAAAACCTCCAAAGGACTTCTACCCGATTAGAATCAAGTCCAAACTCCTCATCACAGCCACTGGGGCAAACAGCCTTCATCCTTCTCTCATGGCTCTGGAAGCCCAGTCCCCCAGCTCACACTGTCCCCGTGTCCTGCCTTCCTTCTGATTCTCAGACACTTCCGGTCTGCGCTTGTCCCTTTGTACGTGCTGCCCCCTCTCTCTGGAGCAACATGCACCCCCCCACCCCATCTTTACCTAGTTGTCTCCTTCTCAACACATAGGTCTTAATTCACCTGTGACTTGCTCAGTGAGGCCTTCTCTGACCACCCACCCCCCGCAATCTGAAGCATACTTTATGCAAACACACTTATAGAACAAAACAAAATAAAAGGATAATTCTCTCCCGCCAGCAAGAGGAGGGCCAGGGTTGGAGTTGGATCAGCCCCTCCTTGGGTTTAGCAGATACAGAGGCCAGGAACGGACACAATCAGTCCTAGGACACAAGGTCCCTTAACAGGCTTGGAAGACAGAGAGAGCGGCATGGGGCAATCCTGAGGATTACGGGGCCTTTGTATGGGAGTCTGGGCCCATCCACTTTTAGAACAATGACTTAGGGGGGTCTGGGATCCTGTGCCACCTACAAGAGGGAACATCTTTTTTTTTTTTTAAGAGGGAGCATCTTATTCGGGGAGGAGAAGCACAAGGATGCTGTACTGAAAGGACTTGGTTCACCATCCACAGGCCTTCCTTCATTAAGATCCTATTAATATGGGACTTGCCAGTGGTCCAGTGATTATGAATCTGCCTTGCAATGCAGGGGACACTGGTTCGATCCTTGGTTGGGAAACTAAGATCCCGCATGCTGTGGAGAAACTAAACCTGTGCACTCCACAATTACTGAGCCTGTGAGCTCTGGAGCCCAAGTGCCACAACTAGAGAGCTGGTGTACCACAATGAAAGATCCCTCATGACGGCATCCCACATGCCAAAACTAAGACCCAACGCAGCTAAATAAATAAATAACACATTAAAAAAGTGCATTCTAAGGGAAAAAAAAGATCCTATTAATATGCCAGGCGTCCCTGTGTCCCTCACCCCCTCCGGGTCCTACCATGGTGTCCTAGGATCCCAGTTCTTACTCTCACCTGTCCCAGACCTGGGGCTCTCCTCCAATGTCCTGGCCTTCTTTAGGGCTACAAACAGTTGAATCAGTCTCTTCAACCCCATTTCACTAAACATATTTCACTTACTTACATTAATCTAAATGCCTCCTCTGGGCTGGCCCCTGTGTGAGTTCTGATAAATGTTTAGGACTGTCACCTAGCGGAGTGGGGGTCAGGGTGGAATATATATGATTTTACTCATACAAAGGATGTGTATCATAGAATTTACAAATATTCTTTACTGTAAACTCTATAACCAATTGATTCACAGAATGCTTTCATTGATTTTTTTTTCCAAAGTCTTGGATCAGTGGCCAACAGATGTTTGCCACTGATGAATGAGTGTAGTTCTGACAAGAATGTTAGTTGATATTGAAGCGAACCAGTAAAGTGAAAGGGAAACAACAAAGAAGTCAAACCTCACTGGTTCATAATGATGTGAGTGGCTTCTTCACTGAATCAGATACGAGTTTTTCAATATCAAAAGAATATTCCTTCAATTTTTTGTGGCATTCACAATGTAATGGCTACCAACAGGCCATGCTTTTAAATTTAATCTGCATCATTAACATTTTTTTCCATCACTTTCTCAAGTCTAGACAACCAACCAAACAGTAACGCAAGATGTGATTTGCAGTGTTTGCCAATTTCTGTGGTATAAATACTCCCACCACAGCTGATTTCAAGCTGCTGGCAGGCAGTCACTGAACAGGGTACTGGGACAAGAGGCACAAGAGCCACCACTGTCCAACATTTCTACCATCAGATACAATAGAAGTGAATCACCCCCAAGAACATGGTAAGCATCAAATGGAGTGAAATCATTAGGAAGAAATGAGTTTTAAGCATGTATTACCTTTGTAGTATAATCTATGTCATTATAAACTTAGTTAAATTTTTAAAAATTTAGCTGTGCCAGGTTTCAGTTGCAGCATGTGGGCTCTCAGTTGCCAGGTCTTAGTTGAGGCATGTGGGATCTTTGATCTTTGTTGTGGCATGTGAGACCTTTTTTCATTTGCAGCATGCAGATCTTTAATTGTGGCATGTGGTATCTAGTTCCCTGACCAGAGATTGAACCCAGGCCCCCTGCATTGGAAGCACAGAGTCTTAGCCACTGGGCCACCAAGGAAGCCCCTGTTGACAATTTTTAAATGAGGGGCCCTGAATTTTTGTTTTGAAAACTGGACAAGCAACCCACTGGACAAGCCTGGTGAAGGACAGCAGGTCTAGTGCATTGACTTGCTTTGTGCCATTTCAGGTCACCCATGTAGGAGAAAAGAAACCCAGTTTTCCTGACTAATGTGTCCCCAGGAGAGGGACATGCTGGTGAGCCTTCTGTCCCAGGAGACTCCTGTCCAGCTGGGATCCTGTCTGCAGTGCTCCGGGCCATGCGAGGAGGGCCAGAGGCTGACTGTTTTGACAGAAACAATTCTGTCCACTGGATAAGCCTGTTCAATACTCTATTGACGGATTCACCTTGGCAACCTGAAGCCTGCTCTTCCAGAGGCACCTCTCCCTCACTGCCTGTCTTTGGTCTTAAAGGCACACCTCCCTCTCCTCCCTGCTGGTGCGGGACCCAGGGGGAAGGGGCCTGGCTGAGCACTAGGTTATGACATAAGCAGATTTTGGGGGCACTCTTTGCATCCAGCCAGAAGCCCCACTTCCACTCTGTGTGGGGACCTCCTCCTTTACATCTTCTACTCCATCCCAGGAGATTGACAAAGAAGCCTTGGCTCCCTGGAGTTGGGGTGACAGAGGCAAACACTCTACCTTAACCCTTCTCTTCTCTAGAAGGTGGACTTAGGAACCCTGAAGTGGCAGGAATGGGCAATCCTCTGTGGGGTTGAAGGGTCTGAGTTTAGGGGGAAATCGCTGGTGTGCAGCACAAAAAACCAGGCCTCTAATGAGCTCTGTGAAAACAGCATAATCAATGCGTCTGAGAAACAGCGAGCGCCAGCTCTGCAGACTGTGCAGACACTGGCCTGGCCCTTCTGAAAGCAAGAGCTGCCCCAGTGCTGGGACCTGTCCTCCAGGGCACACACAGGTCCCACAGAGGAGCACAGGGCTTCTTTGTCATTCCTGAACGATGTGCAAAGGCTGGTCAGCAATGAGTCAGGCTGAGAAGCAAGTGGGAACAAATTACCCTTGGTTCAATAGCTTCAACACCCACAGCATTGCATCTGGGTCCATCTGTCTGTCAGTCAGGGCCTACCGGAGAAAGAAGGCAGAAGGCAGGCTCAGTGTAAACAGGAAAGTATCACTGCCAGTGGTGGGTAACTGAGAGGGAGATGAAGCAGTTGTATCAGCAGAATGTGTGGGAGAAAGCAACCCCCAGCTACTCCATGCACAGAATAGCTGTAGTTGGTTTTCAAAATTCTGAGAAAGACATCTCTCCCACCAAGATTTCTGCGGCGGAATTTCTCTGGTTCTGTGCAGTATTTCTTGGCTCCCATGGCACTTGTTTTGGTCTCCAGGCCGAAAAAGAAACCTATAATCCCTAATAAGTTTAAATAGAAAAGGACGCTTTCTCTATATGGATCTTCTTTCATGAGATTCTGCTATTTCTTTGGAATCAAAGAAAACATCAGTGTCAAGCAAGGAGATGGGGGTGGGAGGCACAGGTCCATTTCTGAACCTTTCGATCTGAATCCGTCAAAGAATACAAAATCACCCCATTATAATCATTACTGTCAAATTGCGGGCAATCAGCTCGCTGACACAGGCCAGATGGACATCCGGGAGGAATCCACAGAGCCAGAGCTGGTTCTGAGCCCTGCAGAACTGAACCCTTTAAATCAAAGAAGGAAAGAAAGGCAGGCCTTGTGTTTTTATTTCCTGGTGTTCCCTGTTACTTTTACGTTTGTTTGTTTTATCTTTTTCAAGAACGTCAGACAGAAACCTGCACTCCAAACCGAGAAGTGGCCCAAGGATGCCTATAGGTAGTAGGCCACATGTGCAGATCAGTGTTCTGAACTCCCCAGTGCCATCGGCCCAAAGCCACAACTGAGGCAACTGAACCCATCCACAGAGAGAGCTGGTAGTTCCCATTCACCAAATCTCCCCAGAGACGCCATTCTTGAAAGTTCTCCCAGAAGCAGGACCACATTCTAAGAGCCCTGGGCGCTTTTGCCTTTTTGGACTCCTTTCTCCTTTTAAAAAAAAGAAAGTGTTAAAAATTATAGTTTATAACTGCATTGGTATAAAGAGGAACACATTAATATTCTACATTAAAACAGTTTCTTGAACTTAAGCTTTTTTTTCTTTCTGATTTTAAAAGAAATTAGATACACATACAGTGGAATATAATTCAGCCTTAAAAAGGAAGGAAATTCTGATGCATACTAACAACATGGATGAATCTCAAAGACATTATGTTAAATGAAGTAAGCCAGACACAAAAGGACCAACAATGGATGATTCCACTTACATAAAGAACAAAGCAGTCAAATTCACAGAGACCGAAAGTAGAACAGTGGTTGTCCAGGGACTGGGGGGAACAGAAGGAGGAGTCGTTGGTTAATGGTTAGGGTTCCAGTTTGTGAAGATGAACAATTCTGGAGATGGATGGGGGTGATGGCTGCACAAAGATGTGAATATACTTAATGCCACAGAACACTTAAAATGGTTAAAATGGTAAATCTTATGTTTTTACACATATACATAAATATACATGGTATATTTTACCACAATTTTAGGGCTTGCCTAGTGGCTCAGATGGCAAAGAATCTGTCTCCAGTGCAGGAGACCCAGATTGGATCCCAGGGTCGGGAAGATCCCCTGCAGAAGGGAATGGCTACTCATTCCAGTATTCAAGCCTGGAGAATCCCAAGGACAGAAGAACCTGGCAGACTATAGTCCATGGGGTCGCAAAGTGTCGGACATGACTGACTAACTACTACTATTTTAAAACAACAACAAAAAGAAATTAGAGTACCTTTGTGGACCCCTAAAAGTATTGTGGGCCCTGGCACTGAGCCTTCCCAGCCTTATAGAGAAGTGACCCTACCCAGAAGCACGCAGCTGGCTGGCTTGTGTGGGCCCACTCATGCCCTTCGTTAACCCCGTATTCATATAGCCACCCCCCCTCATGTTCCTTCTTCCATCAGTCTGTCTAAGCCCAGAAAAAATGAAATACAGAACTTTATTTGGGACTTCAGTGATTATAAATAATCTTGACACATTTCAAGTCAGCTCCTGTCTTTCTCAAGGCTATTGTCACTATCAGAGGAGAGGACTTGAGGTTCCTTCCCCCTTCCCAGGACATCTCTTGGGGTTTTATTCTCTTTCCCAGCCAGCAACCAAGGGGAGTATCCCTTACAGGGAAGTGTCAGGGCACTTTTAAGAGATGGCATTTGTCAGCCAAGACAACTTTTTAAATTTTTTACTGAACCTCAGTTTAAGGAAGAGAGTTCCTGGTGGGGTTTCTACTCTATCCCCTCACCGCCCCCAGGCCAGGTCCTACATGAAGCCAGCTGGCTCTCCGGGGACATGTGCACTGTAATATCAGTTTCCTTCTTATTAGCCCTTTGATGGCAGATCAGGGACTTCGTGATGCTCTTGACCTGAGATTTCCTTTAAAAGCCTCAAATAGGAAAAAAAAAAAAAAAAAAGAGTAAATATTCTCCTCTCGACTTCTGTGAGTGAAAGGGCATTGAGTAAGGGGTCGGTTTGGGAAACAACGGCCTTGACCACTGAGTAGTGTTTAGTCCTGAGTGTGCAGGGGGTGTTCCTAAAGCTTAAAGTCGTTCTGGGGCCGGTTGTTTCTGGTTGGGCAGGCAGCAGCCTCGCAGCCGGAGTGAGGGGAAGGGGTGGGGCTGTGCCAGAAGCAGAGGGCGCGGGGCTCCTCTGCTCACCTCCTATATCAATGAGACCCGCACCTCGCCCCACGAGGTGCATCTCCATCCCACTCCAGGGGAGGTGGGGCCAGGGGGGCCGGGGAACGGGGCGGAGGGCTGCCAGCTCCGGCAGGCCCCAGCTGCCAGCCAGCCCAAGGGGAGCCCGCCCCCTAGGGGAGGGCGTAGCAACTGCAGGCTCCTCGGTGCCCCTGCCCCGGCCCGGCCCAGGCACCTGGAGCAGGCAGGTGAGGCCGCGGCCGGGGTCTCCCTGATCCGTAGGGGACTCCTCAGGGGTCCTCGGGGACAATCAAAGGAAACGATCCTCCGGAAGAAGCTGGACAGGAGGACTTCTTGGACAAACCCGGGGGTTCTTTCTGGAGGTGGGGTCGCAGAGACACCCACCGTTTTCTACCAGGATTCAGGAGGGCGGGGCGAGGAGGAAATGGACTAGGTGACCACGTCCGACGACCTTGTCGTCGGGAGTGGGGGTGGGGTAGGAACCCGGACGTGGAGAGACCAAGTTTCAGGGCAGCCACATTCAGCTCCGGAAGTGGCCAAAGCCGGCCCCAATACAGACAATACGGGATTTGGGGGGTGCCCGAGGCGTTACCACCCGCCCCCAGCCCTTGGCCCTCGCAGCACAGACAGAACCGTGCTCTGGCTGAGCCCTCCCGGCCGCCATCCC
The DNA here is from genome assembly GCF_023699985.2 of Odocoileus virginianus. Classification (NCBI taxonomy): domain Eukaryota; kingdom Metazoa; phylum Chordata; class Mammalia; order Artiodactyla; family Cervidae; genus Odocoileus; species Odocoileus virginianus. The sequence goes on from NC_069690.1 coordinate 49,913,868, forward strand.
ACGGTCACCGGATCCCTGAGCACCCCCTCCGTTCTCCCTTTGATCCTGCAGGGACACCCCCCGCCCCAGGTGTCTAGCGGAGCTCGCCGCGCTCCGGCCCCTGGGGATCGATCGGCTGGCTGGCGACGCGCGGCCGCGGCTCCGGAGCCACCGCCCCCTCCCCCGCCCCCTCCCCCGCCCGGGCTACGCAGGACGCTGCCTCGGAGCAGCGTCCTCGCGGTTGCGGGCCGCGGTCCGACCCGGCTCCAGGCCAGCCGCGAAGGCGGAGACCGACTGGCTCCTTCCGATCGCTCCGGCCTCGCCACCCCAGGGTTGGCGGGGGCGAGGAGGGGGAGGAGAGCGAGCCCAGCTTCCCCGGCCGCGGCGCTCGGCACCCCACCCCCGCTCCTCCTCCGTCGCCAACTACCCACTCCTGCGCGCGCTTAACCCTCAGCGCGCCGCGAGGCCGGGACGGGGGCGCGCACAGGGCTAGGGGGAGGGTGGGGTAGCAGTTACGCTTCGGCTGACTACTACTTCGGGGTGCGCCTGGAGATTTTAATTTTATTCCCGGGTTTGCTGCAGCAGCTCTTGGTTGGAAAAAGGAAAGAAAGAAATCTGCCTTGTGTGTGGGCCCCGCAGGGTTTGGAGGGTGCAACGGAAGCACCCGAGAGCAAAACCAGGGGCGCGTGTGAGTGGGGAGAACCGCTTAGGCACAGGAGACCCGCGGGGAGTCCTTGGGCAAAAGAACCCCAAATGAAGAACACACAGCACGCAGAGGCCGTTGTGTGTGCGCGGCGGCGGCGGCAGGCGGTGGAAGTGACACCAAAGATTATATTTGAAATATGGATCCTGGGGGCGCCTATCTCCAGGCGGGCGGGAGCCCTGCGACCGAACTTGAGACCGGGGCTGAGTGGGCTTCTGCTAGCGAATCTGGGAGGCTGCCCTGAGGTTGGGAGGGGGTGGACCAGCCGACGTCGTAGAAATCGACGCGTCCCGCTTCGGCGCCGGCGACCCCCGCGTGCCGCAATGCGGAGGCGCGGCCCTGCGGCCGTCAATGTGGCCCCAATGCTTGCCCCAAGGGGCCACGACCTTGCAGCGCGCCAGATCCGTTCCCCGCCCGTTCACCCTGCCTGGCCCTCCCACCTGGAACCCCAGCTCCAGCTCAGAGCGGCTCTCTGCAGACGGACGCGGGGGCGTCCGGGGCTTCACCACCGAAATGAAAGTCGACCCTTGGCGGGCCGTGTGACAAAGAGCAGAAACATGGGTGTGGGGCCTCAGAGGGCGGAGGGGCGCCCTTAGGGACAAAGTCATCCCTCGGAGAGGGTGCACGGGTCAGCGTTCCGGGCTCCCACACAGCCTCCCTGTTCTCCTCGCCTCCATCAATAACAACACCCACCCCCCCCCACACACACACAGCTTTACACAGTCCCACCAGGCCAGCTCCCCCAAAGCCAGCGCTAAAATGCAAAATTACATATGCCAGAGCTGAAGTCAAAGACAAGTTCCCCTACTAAGAACAGAAGAGAGAAATGAACTCTAGTCAATGCCTGGGCAGATGTAGACGTTGCTAGTAAATTCTCCCTCAGCTACTCAAAATCCACCTCGGGGTCCCTAAAAAGTCACACTAACTAGAGGGCTTTCTTAGGGGGGGACTAGCTGGGGAAGTCACAGGCGGCCCCTTCCGGGCAGAGCCCAGACCTGGGCTCCGTGGGCGGGTAGTGGCATCTCCTGGCAGAGAGTGTCCATTCAGAGAGCGTTTCTTTAAGAAGTCGTTTGCTTCCCCGAGTTGACATGGGTCAGGTCCCTTAGGGACCCGAATTGTCAATGACCACCCTCGGGTCCAGGGCCGTTAAAAATTTCCAGACAGCTCCAGGCTCTGCTCTTCCGGCCCTCTGAGCTCGGGGCGGGCGCCTGAACTCCTCAAGAAAGCACCGCTCCTCTCTTGGGGCCCTTGAGGGCCCCTAGGGGCCCCAGCCCGAGGTGGCACCCAGAGGACTTCAGCACTTCAGGGGAACCAAGAGGTGCGATCTACCTCCGGCTGGAAGGGGGCAGCGTCAAAACGGCAGGCCGACGACCCTTCCCCGGGGTTCCCCGTGGGCTCGGGATATCCCGGGTCGGAGGCAGGGGCCCCAGCTGAAGGCTCTGGGAATCCCGTATTTAGAGCTCCACTTGTCTGCGACTCCCTCGGAGGGGCCAAGACAGGGTGGGATGGTAGGGGAGGCCCCACGGGAGATTTTCCAGGAGGGGCTTGCAGGTCACGGCGGGGGAGCTTCGAGGGCTCACCGTTTCCCACACCTCTGTTTCTGTCCGTTCCTTATCCCTGCAGCCCATTCACAGCCCCGAGAACCTGAGCTCCGCCCCACACCCGCCGGCAGGTGAGCGGTGGTCTAGGGCCGATCTGTGAGACAAGGCTCCGGCTCCGGGAGTCGGCCTCTCTCCACGTTGGCCCACCCACCGCCAGGACGAAAGAAACAACCACGCGAGTTCACGTGTTCGGCTTGTGTATTTCGGTCACTTTCCAAGCCGGGACCGGGGGCGGCCGGGGACTCCCGGGGCTTCCGAGGAGCTTCTGGGCGTCCCCTCCCGAAGTGTTGGGGAGACTGCGGCTGCTCGCACGGTCACACCGGCAGCTCCAGAAAAGACCCGCCGTGTTGGCCGGGTCATCCCACCCATCCTCCCCAGCTCGGCAGCAGGGCCAGCCCGGATCCTGCGCAAATTCGCCGTCGGGGCACCGGGTGCCACCGCGTGGCCCCCGAGATCCCGAGCGCGGGCCCCGGAGGGGCGCGGGCGGAGCGAGCTGAGACGTTGCCTGCGGAGTCCGACGCCCCTGGCGGCGCGGAGGCTGCAGCGGCCGCTCGCCCTCCCTCGGCGCCCCTGCCCGGGACGCCTCGGAAACACCCATTGGAAAAAAATTTCGGGGGGTTTTCTAGCGAGGGGGCGGGCGGAGTGTCGGGAAGCTCAGACCCTCCCTGGACGAAGGGACTGCCCTGGACGAGGTCGCTCCAGATCTCCCGACAGACTGACATTGCCGACGGCGTGGCAGTTTGGTAGGCGCAGTTCGGAAGAGTGACTGTCGCTCTGACAGCGCTTCCTCCGCCAACTTCAGGGACCCTTCCCCTTCTACGGTCAAGTTATCCCACACGAGAGCTCCTCGCCCTGGGCACGAGCGTCAGGAAAAAGCTGAAAACAACAGGAGGAAAACCTTTTCCTGCGTCCCCCTCCCAGCTTCTATAAACCCCGAGAGCCCCCTTTCCCCAGGACTACAGGAAGGCTTCGCCCCCACCCAGCCAGACGCGCCCCCCAACACCTTCTCGGGGAAATCTTGTGTTTGTGCCTCAAGCTTGTTAGAGGGCAAACGCTGCAGACCGAACCCCTCTCTGGGGCAGCCAGAAAGGGATCCCCGCCCCCCCACCCCTCCAGGCTTGGGCAACGGCCGCCAAGACAGCACAAGCCGCCCAGCCACGGGAGCTGCGAGGTGGTGGTGAAATGGTGGAGTCCATGTGTGTGTCCTGAAACACCAGACCATTTCCAGGCTCCTCCTGGATTCCTGGGAGAAAAGGAGCCCCAAACAGGCTTTGGGGGGTTCGCTTCCGCACCTCGCCCCTCCCCCCGCCCGCTCGAGCCCCGGCGCAGTCCCCACCCAGCATTCTGGGACTTGTGTCAGGGCGGGAGCGGAGACCCGGATGGCTCTTTGCCCGCCCCCCTTGCTCGTTCCACTCTCGCTCTGCTTTTGCTCCTTTCCTTTCTTCCACGGACGCTCAGCCAAGAGATTGCGCAAGCTTCCTGCTGCCGGTCCTTCAAGGGCCCGGAGCCGGGGGCCCGGACACACCCCCGGGCAGGCGCGCCCCTGCCCCTGTCACTCGGGTCGCCCTGCCCCCTCCCCAGCCCCCCCCCCCCACCTCTCACTCCGACCCCACAGAGCTCGCGGCCCCGCGGGCGGCGCCCTCGGGAGGCCTCGTGGGGCGCAGCAGCTCCCCCAGCCGGACGCCTGAGCTGCACGCCGGAACGCGCCGTCTCGCCGCCGGAGGTGCTAAACTTCACACTCGGCGGCTTCTCCGGCCGGGTCGGAAGGGCCTCGGCTCGACCGCGCCTGCCGGCCGGGGACCAGGGAACGTAAATTCGTGACCAGCGCTTGGCTGCTCGGCCATTCCATTCGCCTCCCTTGCGTGCGGCCCCGCTGTGCCCGGCGCGGTTTCAATCCTTTCTTGGCCTTCCCTGCCTTCTCTTTTCGAAGCCCTTCCCGGGACCCCACCAAGTCCTCTCGGGCCCCCAAGTAGACCTGGACATCCTCTTCGTCCCCTCTTTGTCCTCCCTGCCTCACGCCGTGTTGGCCGCGGGGTGGGGGTGGAGGGTTGCTGCTGGAAACTGGACCTCCCGCCCTCACTCCGCCAAAGACAGTGTTGAGGGTAAATGAGGAGCCCAGCAGGATTCGGGGAGGGATCGAGAACGCTTTGGTAGGGTTCTTGAGCTCTAGGGCCCCAAACTGGCTGCTCCTCTATCCCCTTTCTCCTCTCGGCGCTCTTCTCCCTGGCGATCCTTTGCACCCAGTCCTCTCTCTCCTCCCTATCCTTTCTCTTCCATTCTTCGCCTTCCTAAATGCCCTCAGCCTCGTGGGGCGGGGCGAGGCGGGGCGGCGGGACCCGCGGGCCCGGGGGGGGGGGGTGGGGGGGGGGGGTGCGGCGCGAGCTGCCCCGGCTCCGATTCCGCCCCCTGCCGGCGACCCCCTGGGAGTCTGCACATGACGCAATTCGGTGCAAATGGAAACTGCAGTGGATGCTCCCGTGGCCCCCGGCAGGGGTCCCCGGGCAGTGTACGCTGAGAACAAGAGGCGAAGGGGGCAGGCCAAAGCGCTAGGCCGCAGGCGAGGGGTCGCAGCCAGATCCTCGCGGCCCCGCAAGGCTCTTTACCCCCGCCTCGGCCCCCCGCCGACACACCTCTGTCCGGCCCGGTCCCGTTCCCTCCCTCCAGCGTCCCGCTCCCAGGCTCTACGATCCCTCCCCCTGCACCTCCCCGACGCCCTCCTCCTCCTGGCCCCCTCCCGCTCCCTTCCTCCTCCCCCCCCCCCCCCGCCCCGCCCGCCGCCCAGGCCCGGGGCCTCCGGTAGGCCGGGCTGCGCCAATCCCGGCCGCGGCCCGCCCCCTGACGCCGAGCAGGGCCCAGCGAGGCCCCGCCCGCTGACGTCCGGATTTGCATGAGTTCTTGTGCAGCCGCGGCCCGGGCTCAGTTGTCTCAGCGAGCGCGAGCCGGGAGCCGGGGCGGGCGCGGGCAGCGGCGGGCGGCCGGGCTGTGCAGGACGAGCGGCGGCAGCGGCGGCGGCGGCGGCGCGGGCGGCAGGGGCTCCTCGGCCGGGGCGGCAGCGGGGCGCCGGCGGGAGCCAGCAGCGTCTGCAGCCGCGCCGGCCGCCCGCGCCCCGGCGCGCTCCGGTTCGGCCATGGAGCTGCCAGCTGTTGGCGAGCACGTCTTCGCGGTGGAGAGCATCGAGAAGAAGCGGATCCGCAAGGTAGGGCGGCGCGGGGGCGGCGGCGAGGCGGCGGGGGAGCGGCAGCCGGAGCAGCCCGCGGGGAGGCGGGGAGGGGGGTGGGGAGGCTGCGGGCCGGGGCCGGGGATCCCGCGGAAGCTGATGGAGTGCTGTCTCTTCCCCCCCTCAGGGCAGAGTGGAGTATTTGGTGAAATGGAGAGGCTGGTCCCCCAAGTAAGTAGCGGCCGAGGGGCGGGGGAGCCTGGTGCCGAGGCGCGGGGCTCCCGGGCTCCGGACCAGCCGGGCTGGTGGGGTGGTGGGGGGAGCGGACGGGAGGCGGGGTGGAGGTGGGGTGGAGGGAGGAGGGGGTGGGGAAGTCGGTGGCAGGCACTGGGGAAGCCGAGCCGCCGAGCCCGAGCCCGGCGCCCTGTGTTGTACTCCGCTCTCCGGGAAATGCCATCACTAATTTATGCACTAAAAGGAGCCGGAGGAGCTGGAGAGACGCGGGGCCGAGCCGGGGAGGCCGGCGGAGGGAGGGAGGGCGCAGGCACTGACTGATGTGCAGCAGAAAATGGCTCCTTTCCCCTTTCCCTCCACCGAACGGCTCCATATTGCAAAACCAAAAAAAAAAAAAAAATTAAAAAGCGACGAAAATGCAATTGTGTGCCTCTTCCCTCCTAGTGGTGCAGGGAGAGGAAGAAAAAAGGCAGAAAATGTTGGGAACTGTCACTGCGGCGCTTTTGGTGGGGAATTTTTTTTTTTTTTTAATTTGAAATGCGAAGGCACCGGATGGAGACAGACGCGCAGGCACACGCACACACACACTCACACACACACACACACACAGAGGCATATTTTTGTGTTGCTGAGTATTTGGGGGTTGCTTGCCCGTGACAGCGGGGTCCAGGGCCGCGAGGGGGTGTGTGTGGGGGGGGGCCGCGTGGCTGACGGTGATCGGATTAGGGGTCAAATGTAGAATGGCTGAAGCCCTCGCGGAGACTCGGGGCTGGGGAGAGGAGGAGGGGACTGCGACTTTGCATTTTGGCTGCTTTGCACGCAGGGTTCCTGGTGAGCAAAGTGGCTTTGGAACATGTCGCAGTAACATGCTTAAAATTCTTGACAACTGCAAAATAAACTGCTAGTTTCATTTTCCTTACCCCTCCCCTTTCTTCCTGCCCTTGTGTGTTTATTTTGACTTGGGGAGGGTGTATCAGGGACCGTGTCAGGCCTGCAGAAATTTACTCTCCACCCCCCACATCCACAGCTAAATAGCTTTCAGTTCATGAAGACAGAGTAGGGCCTTATGTCATTCCCCACCTGGAGGCCACAAAGCTGGCTCGGTTTTTTTTTTTTACGCCGTGTCCCCCTCCCTTTTCCCTTGCAAGATATAACACGTGGGAACCCGAGGAGAACATCCTGGATCCCCGTCTGCTGATCGCCTTCCAGAACAGGTGAGCGTCCCCCAAGCACCCGCCGCCGGCAGCCGTGACCGTATATGGGAATGGGAGAGTGGGCCAACGCTGCAACAGGACAGGGGGAAAAGGCCGGGAGGGGGGCTGGCAGGAGTCCCCTCCCCCGAGTCTGAACGGGCACGACTGGGGCCTCGGCTCCTCTAACCAACGTCCTTGGCGGTTGCTGCAGCTTGGGGTGGGGGCGGGGCAGGCCCGGAGAAGGAGAGGCTTGTGTTTGGGGGAACTGCGGGAAGGGGCTTGCGGGTGGCCCTACAGCTGCTCGGAGAAGTTGGGGCTGCGCCTCGGTTCCCTGCCGGCCCCTCTCCCGTGGCTACCTTGGAACCCCACCCCCGGAGCCTAGGTGTTTCTTTCCTGCTGCCACTGGCCGCTTGGCACGGGCAGCTCTCGGGGCAGCTCCAAGGGAGCTGGCATTGTGAAACCTCCGGACGTCACAGAACTGAACTTAACCTGTTGGGGACTGGAGAAAAGTTTACAAGACCTTAAGCCGCCACCCTCACCCCCCAGGGAGCTTGGGGTCGACAGGGGGCAGATTCTGTCTGGCGCTATGTGCCCTTCACACCTCCCACTAGGCTACTTGGTGGGTCTGGCCCCCATTCTCAGGCAGGGGGAGCTTGGCCCACCCGCTGTGGGGTGGGCACTGCCTGGTGGTGGAGGGGTGGCTTCTGACGAGGGGTTCGTCGCGCGCACAGATGCTTGTCACGCTGCAGCTGCTGCAGCTGGATTCACCACCGGTGGCTGTGGTTCTCTGTTTCGGGAGGACAGAAGGGGGAAGGGCGATCGAGGAGGGGCGGAGCAGCAGCAGCCCGCGGAGCTGGGCCACACCGCGGCCTTCCATTCCCCCTCCCCCTTTTATTTTGCATTATTTCCTGTAGCGCGTTTGCCTCTAAAACTGTAAACGCTAGCCCCTTGGAAGGAGCGACCATCTGGGAAGTTGCCCTCCTGACGCAGGAGGGCGCCGAGAAGGGATCCTGCCCAGGTTCCACCTGGGAGTTCACCAGCCTGTAACCATGTCAGCGGCTGATGTCATGTTGCATAATGGATCCCCAAAGATTTAAAATGCAGGCTGTTGCAATGCCATGCAACTTTGGAGTCAGGCCCCCGTCCGGGCCCCCAGGCATGACAGAACTCTGGGTTAGCCCAAGGGTAGAGGGGTGCCTAGGATCTGGAATGGGCTGCAACTTTGGCCTACGCTGGAGAGGCACTCGCTTCTGCCATGGAGGGTTGGGCAGTGCTAGGACCACCCTCCTCCCAGCCTCGGACCATCCTCCACCAGACTGCCAGCGAAAGCCTGACAGCTGTATTGACCAGCGCCACCGCCCACGGGCTTTATTAATTTGGAAATGAAGGGAAGCTGGGAACCCGGGCTCATCGAGTAGGCGGTGCTTCTGTGCGTCGCCCCGCCCAGCAGCTCCGCCCCAGCCGTACCAGAGCTGGTTCACCTGGTGGCTGCGAACCTGGCCAGGCCCTGGCCTCGGTGTCCGGCCCCCGCCCCCAGCCCCTAATTGGCTCATTTGCCGCTGTGTAAACAAGGGCGCAGCCCCTCCCCCTGTTTAGTGCCTGGCCTTTAAGAAAACGAGTCCTCCCTTCTGCCGGCGGCACTCGTTATCTGAATCTTAATGAGGTCATTAGCATCCCGTGCCTCTGACGGGGAGGCACCCGGTTGACGCTCACCTCATTTGGACTCGTTTTCATCCCCTGGACCCCCGAGCCCACTGCGTTTTGTGCAGGGCCACGGGCCCAAGGCTGTGGGCACCAGTGCCAAGCTGCCCAGTGTCAAGCTGCAGGCAAAGATTCAGGGCTGTGGGGGGCCCCCTTTCAGGTATGGACATCTGAGGTGGGGGAGCTCTTCGGAGAGGGCCCCTTGGGCAGATAAGGGTTGGTGCTGGGGTAAAGTGTCACTCTGGAACCGGACCGAGGCGCCCAAGTGACAGTGGAGGCCACCTTCTGCCCTGAGCCCTTGCTCCCTCTGGTTCTGGCTGGCGCCACGGCTTACCACAGTGGGGGGCTTAGCAGGAGGGGAAGTGCCTGAGGCTAACAGCACTGCGCTCTGTCCCCTCTCCGCAGGGAACGGCAGGAGCAGCTGATGGGATACCGGAAGAGAGGGCCAAAGCCCAAACCGCTGGTGGTGCAGGTGAATACACTCCCGGGCCCCAGGGCCAACCACGACTTTTTCCCTTGACGTTGCCACCTGAGGTGCCTCCAGGCTTGGAAGTCGGGGGGAGTTCCTCTGAAGCACCCAATTCCACTTCATCTTGACTTCCCACACCCTTCCCCTACCTGGTAGGGGCTGGGACACTCCTGATGCTGGAGGCTTGCTCTGGGGCTGGTCTTATCCCTCCTCTTACCTCCCCCTCTATTCCCATACCGTCCCCCCAGGTACCTACCTTCGCCCGTCGTTCCAATGTGCTGACCGGACTCCAGGACTCCTCGGCTGACAACCGCGCCAAGCTGGAGCTGGGTGGTCAGGGCAAGGGCCAGGGGCACCAATACGAGCTCAACAGCAAGAAGCACCACCAGTACCAGCCGCACAGCAAGGAGCGGGCGGGCAAGCCCCCGCCACCAGGCAAGAGCGGCAAATACTACTACCAGCTCAACAGCAAGAAGCACCACCCCTACCAGCCGGACCCCAAAATGTATGACCTGCAGTACCAGGGCGGCCACAAGGAGGCGCCCAGCCCCACCTGCCCGGACCTAGGCTCCAAGAGCCACCCGCCCGATAAGTGGCCCCACGGTGGGGGGGCCAAGGGCTACCTGGGAGCCGTGAAGCCCCTGGCCGGTACGGCCGGGGCTCCAGGCAAGGGCTCCGAGAAGGGTCCCCCCAACGGGATGACGCCGGCCCCCAAGGAGGCGGTGACGGGCAACGGGATTGGGGGCAAGATGAAGATCGTTAAAAACAAGAACAAGAACGGCCGCATCGTGATCGTGATGAGCAAGTACATGGAGAACGGCATGCAGGCGGTGAAGATCAAGTCCGGGGAGGCAGCCGAGGGCGAGGCGCGCTCCCCCAGCCACAAGAAACGGGCTGCTGAGGAGCGTCACCCCCCGGCAGACAGGACTTTCAAAAAGGCCGCGGGGGCGGAGGAGAAGAAGGCGGAAACGCCCTCCAAGAGGAGGGAGGAGGAGGCGCCGGGGACCGGGGACCCGCAGTCCCAAGAGGCCGGCTCCCGCAAGCTCTCCCCGACAAAGGAGGCCTTCGGCGAGCAGCCTCTGCAGCTTACTACCAAGCCCGACCTGCTGGCCTGGGACCCGTCCCGCAGCACACACCCACCCTCCCACCATCACCATCACCACCACCACCACCACCACCATCACCACGCCGTCGACCTAAATCTCTCCCATGCGCGCAAGCGCTGCCTCTCCGAGACCCACGGCGAGCGAGAGCCCTGCAAGAAGCGTCTGACGGCGCGCAGCATCAGCACCCCCACCTGCCTGGGGGGCAGCCCCGCCGTGGAGCGCCCTGCGGACGTGCCCCCCGCCGCCGCCCTCCAGCAACCGGAGGTCATCCTGCTGGACTCGGACCTAGACGAACCCATAGACTTACGCTGCGTCAAGACGCGCAGCGAGGCCGGGGAGCCGCCCAGCGCCCTCCAGGTGAAGCCCGAGGCGCCCGCGACCGTGGCGGTGGCTGCTGCGCCGGCAACAGCGGCCGAAAAGCCGCCGACCGAGGCCCAGGACGAACCCGAGGAGCAACTGAGCGAGTTCAAGCCCTTCTTTGGGAATATAATTATCACCGACGTCACCGCGAACTGCCTCACCGTCACGTTCAAGGAGTACCTGACGGTGTAGCTGAAGGGCGTCGGAAGAGGAAGCGCTTCACCCTCTGGGGCTTAACACCTGGGGCCTGGGGGCGGACTCCTCCTCTCTGCAACTGCGGGAGCTCCCGGCCCGGCCCCAGCGCGAAAACGGCCGAAGCCGCGGCAACCGCGTCCCTCTGCCGGGTCTAGGCTGGAGCGCCCGGCCCACACTGGCACCTTCCACGCCGTGCCTGCGGGTCTCGCCCTCATCTGCCGCACCCCCTCTCTCGTGGACCTCCGGGACTGACAGGGCAGCCACTCGCGGCGGTCTAAGAGTTATAGTATTATATTTTAACCGTGCTAACTTGTCAAGTGCAGACTTTACTCCCGTTTGTACGTGGTGTTATATTGAAATGTATTGTTTGAGCTCAAAAGGCCCACCACCCTCTTCGGGCTGATATATATATATTTATTTGTAGGTATTTATATATTGAAATATAAAAACCTAGATTTATGGAGTTTCCTCTAGATCACGTTATATTCTATATCAGACGAACTATTTTCTGTTGGCCTTTCTACCCGTTCATTCAGTATTTCGGTTGATTTCATTTCCTCCCCTTCCAGGAACTGCAATACCAGTAACCTTGGTATATATTTTTTGATACTGTACACATGGATGTGTTGTTTCTATGTGCAAAACAAACAAAAAAAAAGTTTGTTAAAAGGCTAAACGAGCTCTCTAGAAACTGCTGCTACTAGAAATGTCTAAACTATAAGCTTCCAATTATTACCTGCTTGAATGTAAATATTAAATGGAGATGTTGAAGGTGCACTTTCACTGTTTGAGATTAGCTAAGAGGGAACGTCAGAGACTGGGGGGTGGGTGGGCAGCGGCTGGACCCCTCTCCGCACCCTACTTCCGCCTTAGGTCAGGCAGGGGGAGGGTGGGGGTGGGAGGACCTATCGCATCCTGCGATAAACTTTTGCAAAAGCAAAATGAACTGGTTTCACGAGCAGAGGCGCCCGCACCCGGGGAGTGACCCCGCTCCCCGGAAGTCGAGAGGCTCTCCAAAGGAGAGGGGAATTCCTGCGGGGGGGGCTGTGCTGGCGTCGCCCCCGCTCTCAAGAGTCTTCGGGCCTTGGCTGCCCACCGCGCGGGCAAACTCGGGATCTGCATAGTGGGGGGAGGGCTGCAAGGCTGCTCGAGCTGCACGGAGACGTAGGTGGGGCTAACCTCCCCCCACCCCGCGCGCCAAGCCCACCGGCACCTGCTGATTTTTGCCCCCCACCCCCCAGGACGCAACACACCCTGGCGCTGGCCCTGGTGCGGCAGGGGTGTTCCTTCCTAATAATCCCTGCCCGGCAGGGCAGGTTCCGCAGGGAGGGGAGGGGACCCTCCCACCCTCTCCGGCGTCCCTTGCTGCCATCGCTGGCCCCGCCCCACCGAGGAAGCTGCCGAGGCTCTTTCTCTGCCAGGCTCTCTCCCCGGAAACCACCAGGCCAGAAGCCGCGACTGGAGGCGCCGCGAACTCGGCCAGGGCAGGGGGCGGGGGGCTTCCCGCGAGGTGGATGGGTTGTGGGAGGGGGAAAGGGCTTGCGAGAGCAAGGCCTTGCCTGTTCCCGCTTCCTGAGTGAGCAGGAAAATGTGGGACCCCATCTCACCCATCCTGCTTTGGGTGGCTAGGCAGTGGCCCCTGGTTTCCCCACGCAGGAAGGGGTTAAGAGTCCCCAGGGAACGAGGGGAGTGGGCCGAACTCGAACTCCGAGGTGCCGCTCCCCCAGGCCAGGAAGCCGAAATCCGGGACTGCTGCGGCCGGCCCTGGCCAGCTTTCTGCAGACGCAGCGATCTTCCTCCTGCCTGGGGTGGCCCGAGCAGGGCCAGGGGCCACGGCACTGAGGGCCTGGTAGGCGCGAGGCTGTTGCTGGCCCCCAAGTCCCTTGCCTGCCGGCCTGGGACTGAAGAGCCTAGCCTCTGCTGGCCGCCAGGGCGGAAGAGGTCAACGCGGTTCATAATGGGGGGTGGGGGGGTGGAGATGTGGCGAGAGAGCACAGTGTTGGGAAGGCCAGGGGAAGAGATAGAGGGCCGGGAGGGCGGGAGGCCTGAATGCGGACAGTGTGGCCAGTGTTGGCTGCAGGCCACCAAGCGGCTGGAGGTGGGGGAGGGGAGCCTAGCGGGGGGGAGGGGAGGGAGGGAGGGAAGGGAAGCGCTGGAAAAAAAAAACCGTTGGGAGTTTCTAGCCCTGGCTTTTGTGAATTGTCCCTCCCACTATCCCCATCACCCCAGCCCCCTTTAGAGTGAGTTAAACGCTCCCCCTCCCCCCTCGACGTAATGAATGCCCTTTGCCACCCTGGGAGTGGAGGGAGGGGTAATCTTGACTGCTCCTGGCAAACTGCCTGCTCAGCACTAGAATTGGGCCTGTCCTTCACTGACTGGTACACAAAGGCACATGCCAGGCGTGGATTCCGTCTCCCTGTTTTTCTGGTAGAGGAGAACGAAAAAATCGGGAGTAAGAAGGGGAACCCCTTGTTCAGGTCTGCTCAGGTGGTGACTTGGGAGTGAGCCTTGGTCCCTAGGGGTGTCCCTCCTGCCCAGTGGGTGGCCTCTGCGAAGCTGAGCCTGGGCAACAGGGGAGGGGAGGTAGAGGATGGCACTGTTGGAGAGCAGAGAAGGAAACTGCTCCACTACAATTTGCAGAAGGTATGGCCTGCAGGTGGCTTGAGGCCTTGAAAACTGGGCCTGGTGGTGACCTCCTGGGGGAGATCTTTGAGCAGGGTGGTCCTTGGAACAGCCTGGAACCTAAGTTCAAAAGACCAACAATAGGACAGAGGCAAATGGATAGGTCAGGAGGGGCAGCAAGATGCCCAACTAGCACGAGACTCTAGGGTATCCAAGGTCCCTTCTGGCCCAGGAGGAACAGGACTCTTGTTGGCTGGGGCCACTTAAGCATCTTGTTCCAATCAGACCCCACAGAGGTCAAGTGTCCCTCAGAGAGTCTGAGGTTCTGATAGCTAAACAGCTTATCTAGCTCACCAGGCCACTGCCCAGTTCTGTACTGACTCTAGAATCAATCAGGCGGTCTGCTATCACCCTGCAGAGAGGTACGCCATGGCAACTTGCTCCTCCCTGACTTCTCAGACATAGATGTGTCCAAGGCTCAGGAACACTCAAAGAGGGCCAGGGGCTCTGGCACTGGGACAGGGGAGGAGAGCCCAGTGGCCCAGATGTAGGCTTTGTGATAGATCTTTGTCACAGATGTAGGCTGCTTCTTCCTAATGGAGGGCAGAGATGTTTATCAATGCCTAACTTTCACAAGGGGTCCTAAGCCCTCACTTTTCCTAAACCCTCACTTTGAGCCCAAGTTCAGATGATTCTGGGATCTTAACCTTGCACACTAGGAAACCCAGAGTTCTGTCTTTTCTCCAAACAAACCTTTCTAATGGGGCTGAGCCTTGAGCATAGTGCTGAAGCTGACTCCTTGCAAAGAGAGGGGCACTTGTGTATCCACCCATCCCTCAGAGGCTGGTCCCTCCTGCACCAGCCAGGTTCCAGATTCCAACTCTAGTCTCCCTGTAGCCTGCACCACTGCCACCAACTCAATTTCACAAGAGCCAAGTTTCGCCCTTCGGTGTTAGCTCCATCTTTGGATCCTACCAGGGTACTTAGGAGCTAGGGTTGCCAGGCTGAGAATATAAAAATCTAGGGTGCTCAGTTAAATTTGAATTTCAAATGGACAATGAATCATTTTTTAGTGTGTCTCATGAAATATTTGAGATATACTAATACAAAAAAATAATAATAAAATGCTTTATGTGAATTCAGATTGAACTGGGCATCCTGGAATTTGTCTGGAACCCCACTTGGATCCTGAATAGTCTACTTAGTCAGTCCCTGCCCACAGGGAAGTTTAAGTCCAATAGGAGAGAGAAATTGCTGAGACCTGAGCCACAAGGGTCCTAGTGAGTGCGGTGATTGTAGTGACATTGAGTATGTTTGGCATGGCACAAAATGGTTGCTGGATGTCCAGAGGCCTTCAGCTGTGATTTAAAGGGGAAGGGAGTGGTGGAGTGAGCATGTGACAAGACCTAGACAAGTAGTGATGGAAGACCAAACTTGGTCGCTCCATCTGTTGGCCCACCTCGGGCTCCTGAGTTGAGTCTCTTCCCCATTCCCACTCACCCCAACAATAAAGTCTAGAACATACAAGGAGGGCAGAACAGATCCAATTGCAGCACCCACTGTGCTTAGTCGTGTGGGACTCTTTGTGACACCATGCACTGTAGCCCACCAGGCTCCTTTGTCCAGGAGGATTCTCCAGGCAAGAATGCTGGAGTGGGGTGCCATCCTCCAGGGGATCTTCCCAGCCCAGGGATCGAACCCAGGTCTCCTGCACTGTAGGCAGATTCTTTACCAGCTGAGCTACCAGAGAAGCAGTAACCACTCCCCCACCAAAACCCTTTCCCTTTCTACACCTCAGTTTCCTTAGCATCTTCAAAGACATGCCCTGACAGTGAGGATGAACTGGGTCGGGAAAGAGCCTTGAGCACTTCTGAAAAACTCCCCAAGTAAACACACGAGTTATTATTTTTTTTACCAGGGAACATTAAACATTTCATGTCAGATTCAAATGCCTTCTAACGACTTCTGGCTGAGAGTCTCAGCTTGACCCAGGAATAGATACCCAGTGATGTTTACCTCTGAACTGACTGCTATGTCTCCCTCCCCTCGCCCCCACGCCCTCTATAACCCAGTGTGCCTTTTGCATTCTGCCCTCACTCCCGGCTTGGTAGATAACCCATTGACCTGGAACCTCAGCCTCAGCCTCTCCAGCTTTATCCTGGTTCACCAAGGCTGGCATTGGGACAGGAGAGAGAGAAGAGCTGCGCCTGCATTTGTACAGAACCAAATCCTGATGCTTTTTTAATCAAGTTGCTTCTGTGGTTCCATGTTATGTTTGCAGCTCATCTGAGAAGGTGAAGACTCTAAAGAGGAAATAGTACTAACAGCGGATATTTGGATATTCTCGGATGCAAGTGTCCATTTCCTGTGGCCATAGTTCAGATGCACCCCCGCCCCCTGCACCCTTCTTTTCCTCTCTTCCCCTTGCAGTTGCTGTTAACAGCTAACATGGAATGAGTGACCACCACCTGTGGGGGGTACTTCAGTAGGTCATCTCATTTAATTCACAGTCTCCCATGAGGTAGGCCCCATCACTGTCCCTGTCTCATGGATGGTAAAATGAAGGCTTAGAGGCTGAAGTAACCAGTCCAAGGTCAAATATCCAATAAACAGGGGAACAGGAGTTCTGGGCTAGACTTGTCTGTCTGCAGAGGCTATGCTCCCAGCTTCCAGGGTTCTGTGGGTTCTTCAGAGGTGAGTTCAGGTCTCATCCCCTCCCTGAGGTTGTTCTAGATCATTCCAGCCTTTACCAGGGCCTGCTGTGTCTGAACTACTGCAGTAATTACTGCACCCCCACCAACTCATCAGTCAACTGCTACAACATCCACGTGTGCAAGCGCCTCTGTTCTCCAACTGGACAAAGCCCCGCCCGTCTGGAAGGCAGTGGACTTGTCTTGGGTATTTCATGCAGTCCCACAGTGTGCTCAGTTCCTAGGTAAATACCTCGGAATCAGATGCCTCGTGTGTGTGTTTTGTCCTGTGTGTGTGTGTGTGTGTGTGTGTGTGTGTGTGTGTGAGAGAGAGAGAGAGAGAGAGAGAGAGAGAGAGAGAGATGGGATTTTCAGACAGTGATGCCGATCACTGCACTGCAAGCTATTAGCAGCAGACACAAGGAAGGCCCCGTGCCGCCCCCAGGGGCTCAGCCCCCATGACCACAGGGCTGCACAGCAGACTGGGGACTCAGGCTGCTCCCTTCTGCCCAGCCACTGGCGGGTGGCAGACACTTGGGCACTGAGCTGCTCCAAGGTTCTGCCACCCCCTCACTCTCACCTGATCCATCTGTGTGAGTTTCAGGAGACTCCAGGTAATTATGTGGTAATTGAATTTAGGGAAACAGACCCTAAGGATAATCCTGGAGTCAGTTCCAGAAGACTCATGGTCTAATTTCCATATTTAACTAGTGGTACATGTTATATGGTCCTGATAGCACAGCAACCACCTTCTCCTTATGTATTTAGTTTTAATGTGAGGTTCAGAATAGTACAGATATAGGCATGTTACTCCAAAACACGCAGAGTTAGCAACAAGCAGAAGACACAGTATGCACCCCTTTTTAATTTTCATATATGGTCTTCACATAAGCTGGGTGGATAAGACCTGACACAGTAAAAAACTCACCAAATGCTGCCTGTAATTATTATTTCACTTAATCAATGATCTGCAAGTTGTAGGGGCAAAGAGCTGCCATTACCAATGGATGTCCAAGGTGCGTGTGCATGCCTGCATGACTGTGCATGTGGGTGCGCATTTATGGCCGGGGAGAGAAATGGTGATGCAGCCTGTACCAGCAGGAATGCCTCTCCTTTGCTGCCTGAACGAAGGATCTTTTCGAGCTCACCCTGGAGTTTAATATTGCCAACGACTGGCCCTGACTCCTTTCAACCTGCGCCAGGTGTAATGTAAACCTCTCTGCATTTCCTCCCTTTCCTGTTTCATCTGAGAAATTCTTCACTAATTCCATGGTATCTGGTTTCTCATTGTTTTCTCTGCTTTAGACAGCCCCTTGGGGTGGGCTTTAGGAAGGTGTGCTTAATACTCTCAGCCTTCCAAAGTGACACCAGCTCTTCCCTCATGACCACTGCCATCCTCCAAAACCTCTTCCAAAGGACGTCTCTGGTTGTCAGGGCAAAATAAGCAATAATGTCTTGGGGAGATGAGCAAACACCTGTCACAAAATCAGAGGACGGTCATGGGCGGTCTATACCGCAGCATCCAATGGAGAAAACAGGATAGTCGTGGTCAGCTCCTTTGTAATATAACGTTGTTTATATTAATGTTACAGCATTAAGGTTATATTAATGGTGTGTCTTCCATTCTTTGTTGAAGTAGTGCTGTTTAGGGTTGAAGACAAGGAGGAATACAGCCGGATGGAGGAGGCCTGGGCTATTCCAGATGCAAGCAGGGGACCATACATTTTCCTGTGATTCTCTAAAGGAGGTGGGATTACAAAATCATGTGAATGTTGGGGGTTGGAGAGAGAAGAGCCTGGCAAGCAGAATCCCTCCTATGAACAACGGAAGTGAACATCCTTATAGCCATTTCCTGCTTTGTTTTTTGTACTCCCCGCTCTCCCATCAGTGCTGGGGGGGGGGGGGGTCGAGGGAGGGGGGAGAGGGGGGAGAGGAAGCCCTGGGCAGGGTGAGGGAGACTCAGGTCTGGCCAGATTCTTCTCAACCTTCAATGCGTCTTCCTACCGTCTCCTCTCCTGGCATGGGAAATTATTTATGTTTGCAAATTGCTTTTGACTCACATGAGTTATTCTTCTTGCCTGCCAACAGGTCTGGGGATGGGAGAGAGTTATTGAGCCGGCAGCTGAGAAATCCAGGGGCGATGGCAGAAGGAGCACTGAGGCGGAAGTCACGAGCCTTGGGATTTGGTCCCAGCTCCGTCACTGCCATGCCATTACCTCCCCTTGCCAGGCCTCGGGCTGCTCATCTGCAAAATGAGAGGGCTGGGTGACCTCTGAGTGCCGAGGGTCTTGGTGGCTCTGACATCCCTTGGGCCTGTGACCCCCGAAGAAGCACAGACAGGGTTGGCGCCAGCCCCGTACTACTCCCTGATGTGGGCCCGCAGTGCTGCTGCGGCTGCTGAGCGCTGGAGGGTGGAGAGGATGCTGCCCAGCCCGCCCTGGCAGGAAGAACTAGACAGGGCGGCAGGGCAGCCAGTAATGTTTCCTCCCTTAGCCTTTTGCTTCATGCTGGTCCTTAGTGAGGCCTATTTCCACAGACTAGGACAAAAACAAACGTCGGCAGAGGAACCACCAGAGCAGAAAGTCCCTGGGGCTGGTCCAGGAGAGAGATACACACAACCAGAACGAGCATCCTAGACATGATCAGGGCCAGAGCAGGATCAACTTCATGACAGGTGGAGAGGGGTCACCTGGCCTTTGGGGAGGAAGGGGTTGGCCCACTGATGATGGAATCATCGGCTTCTGGAAGCCTGGAGCAGAGAAGTGTCCTGGAGTTCCTAATCCAAGTCCTTCACTCTACAGATGGAGAAACTGAGCCTCCCAAAGCCCAAAGCTGACATCAAGGTGAATTATCGATTATTCTCTACCCACCAAGTGGATGTGTATGTTCCAACAAGGAGCAGTGCTCCCCCAATTCATCCACCATAAAGTTGGATTTAATAATAGTAATAATTCAAAATTCAACGCCATGGCCATGACGGATTGGCCACGTGGCTGCTCTTGAGAGCCATGGTCTGGCCTCTATTCTCTGACTGTGGTTTGGGGCCTAACCCAGAAAGAAAAGAAGCCCGGGGTCTGGGCTTCTTCCAATCCAGTGACCACCAAGTGGGGATGAAGGCTGTTGTGGGCTCAGCTCTCTGAGGTGACAAGAGACCTGCTAACCTCAGAGCTTTGAGTTGGTTCTGCCTTGGTATTTGCTCAGTCCTGGCCAAACCACAGTGAACCTCAGCCCTGGGTCTAGAGGGGAATTTGGGGTCTGTGCACTCCTTCATGAGAGATGACCTATGGGTGGGCAGAAGGCAGTCAAGCATCAAGAAGAGAAACTTTTCTGCAAATCCCTTTTCTTCTTCTTCTTCTTCTGCTGCTGCTGCTGCGTCACTTCAGTCATGTGACTGGTCACAACTCTATGTGACCCCATAGACGGCAGCCCACCAGGCTCCGCCACCCCTGGGATTCTCCAGGGAAGAGTACTGGAGTAGGGTGCCGTTGCCTTCTCCGCCCTTTTCTTCTAGAGCCTGCCTTTTCTCCTAGGCCCAGAGATGAGTGCCCAGGGCCATGATATTCCACCTGAGTAGACTATAATGCCTCAAAGATCTAGCTTCTCATCAGTTCCATATGGTTACTCTTAGGAATGCAAGGATGCACCCAGTCTTCAGCTGTGAGTCAGCCTGGTGGCAGGTCCAAGTGGTCTTGCACACCTTTCAGTACTTCGGAGAGAAGAGGGTGACACAGGAACAAAATCAAGGGGGGCAGAGGCAGCAGCAGGGAGAAAAGGAAACCAGAGAGGACCAGAGATAAAGAGAGAGAGAGACCCAGAGGTAAGGAGACCAAAAGGACCAGGATCAAAAAAACAGAGAATGAACATAAAAGAGAAAGAGAGCAAGACAGAAGCAGATGAGGAAAGAAACCCACACAGATAAGGAGACACAAAAGGCTGGAAGAAATCAACTGATTGAAAAACACTGGGTTGGAAGGGATCAAAGTCAGTGTCACCAACATGGGGACAAACTGATTTGCGTCTCCTGATACGATGCACTGAGGATACAGCAACACTCCAGGGCATTTCTCCCACAAATGTAGCACCTGAATCTAACCATGTAAAATGTCAACACCAATGTTGAAGAACCCAGAGAAAAGCAGAGGCTCTGTCCCAGCTTGTTGTTGCTGTTCAGTTGCTAAGTCGTGTCTGACTCTTTGCAGCATACCAGGCTCTCACGTCCTTCACTAGCCTGTCCTGGGTTAAAAGAGACTAAAAAGACAGGACCCCACAGACTCTGCAGTCCATGGAATTCTCCAGGCCAGGATATGGGAGTGGGTAGCCTTTCCCTTCTCCAGGGGATCTTCCCAACCCAGGGAGAGAATCCAGGTCTCCCACATTGCAGGTGGATTCTTTACCAGCTGAGCCACAAAGGAAGCCCAAAACACAGGACACTCAATGCAATTCATGATCCAGGTTTTGCTAATGGAAAAGGAGAAAAACTTGGCTCTAAAGAGCAGGACTGAGGATATTCACAAAATTTGTCTATGGACTCGAGGTTAGAAATAATATTGGATTCATGGTAAAAGTCCTGATTTTGATAACTGTACAGTGGTTATGTAAGAAAGTGTCCTTGTTCTTAGGAAAAACGCGTTATTTAGGCATAAAAGGGTAAAAGTCTCCAACTTACTTTCAAATAGTTCAGAAAAAATATGGGGGGGGGAAGGTGGGAAGGGAGGGAGGGAGAGAGAATGATAAAGCAAATGGGAAAAATGTGAGTAACTGGTGAGTCTGGATAAATAATATATGAGAGGGACTTCTCTGGTGGTCCAGCAGTTAGGAATCTGCCTTGCCGTGCAAGGGACAAAGGTTCGATCCCTGGTCAGGGAACTAAGATCCCTGGGGCAGCTTCACTGCAACCAAGTCCAACATAGCCAAATAAATATTAAAAAAAAAAAAAAAACAATATATGAGACTTCTTTTACTATTCTTGCAACTTGGAGCCTCCTCTTCGGGGTTGGGGACAAGTGTTGGTTGACACCAGAGGCTCATACTGGGTCTGGGAAGAACCCGATGCGCCTCCCATGCAAGCGAGGCTGAGGCCCAGCTCTCCAGCAGCTGAGAACATCTGGGCAACTTGACCGTCCCTTTCTGCCTGCTTGAAGGCCTGTTTCCCAACCCTTCACGCCCTGACCTCAACACAAATGAATTGGGTTCCAGGACAGTGGGCCCATAGCCATCAAGCCCCACACCAGGAAGTCGAGGCGCCTCCAGCTCAGCCTGGCTACTCACACCTCACAGCAGGGCCCACTGTCACTCTGTGGCCATGGGAGGAGCATCCGGCAAAGGGGGGAAGGATTAGGCCGGGCAAGGCTCCAAGTGCCAGCCACTCTGCACTTACCGGTTCTGGGCCCTGGCGCTGGCAGTTCTGTCCCCTAGAGCTCCCCAAGCCTGGCTTATTCGTACCATTTTGGTCTCCTAAATGCCACTTCTTGAGAGAAGCCTTCCCTAACCAATTACTCCATTTATGATCCTGTTTTTCTTCTTTAGGGGCTTCCCTGGCGGCTCAGACGGTAAAGAATCTGCCTGTAGTGAAGGAGACCCAGGTTCAGTCTCTGAGTTGGGAAAATCCCCTGGAGAAGGGCGTGGCAACCCACTCCAGTATTCTTGTCTGGAGGATCCCATGGACAGAGGAGCCTGCTGGGCTACAGTCCATGGGGTTGGGGCACAGAGAGTCATGAATGAGCGACTAACACTTTCTTCTCTAGAGCAGGCCTCCTTAGCTGAAATTTGGAGTTGTCTGTTCCCCTCTCCCCACCGTAGAGTGTAAGCACCCGGAGAGGAAATCAGTGTCTCTCTTACTCATTACTCTAGTCTCAGCTTCCAGAACTTGGCAGGTACCCCAGAGCTATTTGTTGAAGGGAGGAAGGAGGGAAAGGAGGAAGAAGGGATGGAAGGAATTGGGGTGGGGGGATCTCTGAACCTCTCTGAGCCTCAGTTTCTTCACCAGTGAAACTGGAGGAAATTGGTGCAGGGACTGCTGAAAAGTTTGCTTGGATATAGGATTAAGAATGCCCTAAGGTAGTGTTAGACCCAAAGAGGCAGTAAGAAGCTTTGATTGTTAATATGACTATCTCAGGCCTAATCACAGCAACCCCAACCAACCCTCTCTCACCCCCGCCTATATCCCTGTTCAGTCATTTGGTAATTAATCTGGCAACCTGATCATTTTTCTTTTTTTGGCCATACCAAGCAGCTGGTGGGATCTTAATTCCCTGACCAGGGACTGAATCCGGGCCCTCTACAGAGAAGCATGTAGTTGTAACAGACCATTCGTCCACCAAGGAATTCCCACACCTGGTCATTTTAAATTCATCTGAGGGAGGGTAGATTGGAAGTGGTTGGAAGGATTGGATTTATTTTGTCATAGTTTGTGTTTTAGGTTTTCTCTGTGTGTGTGTGTGTGTGTGTGTGTGTGTGTGCGTGCGTGATTTGATTTGATTCAGTCCTATGAGCTGGGCACAGAGCTAGAGCCGAGATCTCCCCGCCTCTGCCCTCCAGACCTGACAAGCCAGGAGTCCTGTGAATGCTGGCAGGATGACAGGCGAAGTGTGGGTCCAGCTCCCAGTTTCTGCATGGGCTCCAGAAACACTCAGCCATGCTTCTTATGAAGAGATTCTCGAAGTAAAGCATCCCTGGGCCCCCAGATCGCCCTACTCATTCTGACCTGGGGATTCCCATCTTGATTCAGTTGTAGAACATGCTTGAAAAGAATCTTGCCTTCAGTTCTGATTTGCCTCTCAGTAATGGAAGAGAGAGACAAAGCCAACAGAAAACAGGCAATAAATGTTGCCTGGCTAGCCAAGTTATGAGTGAAAAGTGAGTGAGTGAAGGAAGGAAGGAAAACCTCTGGGAGTTTTAAGTTAGTTTAGCTCACACTTTGGTTTATTTCCTGGCACATATGAGACTCTGGAAACACTGGGAAGATTCCAATCTAGGCCCAAACATTGTCCCCACCCAAAGCTGGCATTATTTGGGACCAACAAGCTTGTTGAGGTGTGACTGGCATCCCAAATGAAGCTGGTTCCTCTCCCAACCTAATTAGGGCCCACACAGAGAACCCTAATGAAATGCAAGCCCCAAGGAGACAGGAAGTAGCTCAG